>NC_088798.1:31410343-31729718 GCF_011386835.1 Chrysemys picta bellii | reverse complement strand
CAGCCCACTAAGACAGAACAATTTATATCAAAGCTTTTAAATATTTAATGGTATTAACTATGTGAACACTTACACTGCTCTTGGTTCAGAAAAGACATCAGTATGAATGTGCATCATCAGGTCTCCACCAGCAGCATATTCCATTACAAAGCAAACATGATCTTTGGTTTGGAAACAAGCAAAAAGGTTCACCAAAAAGGGATGCCGTACACTATTCACAGTTTCAAAAATTCGCTTTTCACACATAAGGCTGCAAACAGAAAATATTTTAATAGCAAAATTTAACACTTATTGTTATATTACAAATTTCAACACGCAGAACAATTGACAAGACCTCCCTCATTCTTCCGCCCCCCCAAAAGCTTTCATAATACCTGAATCTTTTTCTGATTTGATATGATACGCAAACACTAAAATTTCAAAGTGCAATGCAGGATTTTAACCGTACAACTTGACTGACTTTGAAGGGAGACATATGGCTAACATCTCATGAAACTCTTTGAAAATATACCTGTTAGAATTTCTCAATATGCCCACAAATTTAAACAAAATATAAGATTTAAGATCAACTGATACAAATTGTACTTTGCACGTAATATTCAAAAAGTGGGAAAACAATTCCATTGCATATTTTGGGCACAGATAGCCAAAGTATTACTCCTGGTGTTTGTTATGAAAACCATTCCATGAATGTAGAGTCTTGTAATTCAGTTGTCTTTCTTTCTGCATGTCATGACTATACATGCACACACACATATATTCTTTCATAGTGCAAAGCACCATAGAGTCAAATCACAATGAACAGTAAATAATACGAGTCACTGGCCAGCAATCTTCCTCCATATTTTGCAGTCTTCACATAGCCTTGAGAAGCACACCATACTGTATCCCATCCAGTCAGCCGCATAGTTGAAAAACACCACGGGCACCCTTTGCCCCTGGCACCAATCCCTGCAAAATTTTCTTCAGCAATCTTCCTCCACTCATCCAACCCACATGTCCTGCAAACTCAAGTTTTTTTTTGTCTCATCGTCTTGATGATATCTGTCATCAGTTATGTTGTAAATTTGGGCGATTGTCTCCTGGCTAGTAACGACTGAAATATAGATAATGTGCACCAGTCCCCTATAACATTGCAATTCAAAGACAAAAAGCTTCTTAATGTCCTGTTTCCTTAAAGTCCATGTCTCCCATACACATAAGATGCTGAAGGCAAGAGATTGCAGTAATTTCATTTTACACTTCACGGTAATATCTTCACTTCTCCGAATACGGCTGAGTGTTGCTGCAGCAGTAGTCATAAGTTCAATTCTGTGTCGGATCGCTACATGATTTTTAACATCCCTTGCAGTCACACACTACACAGACATTTGAAGTGCTCAACACAGTCCAATGGTTCCTCAGATTTGCGTAGAAATATTTTCACCTTTTCAAACAGATGTCACCATATATCTTTAGATCTATCTTGTCTGCTTCCATTGCTACTCTTTCTAGCAATTTTTGCACCTCTTCTTGTGACAATCCAATCAGGTCAATATCACTGGTGAAACACAGATGACTAATTTTTTATCCACTAATAGACATCTCCTGTAAGTTTCCATCAGAGACTCCTCTTAATATTTCTTCAAGGTAACAGGTTGAAGAGGGTTCATGGATAGCAAGCACCTGGCTGGCACCTATCCTCAAGTCCCACAAACACAAAAGACATCATGCTTCCATAGAGGTTTACCTTCATCCTTATTACATTTTCACCAACTCCGATCAGCCATAGGATTTCCCAAAGAGGTTTGTCCAATATGCTGTCAGACGCCTTAGCAAAATCCACAAAAATTTCCATCGTTCTCCAGTACTCTCTCACATAGCACATGCAAGTTTAACATTTGCTCCACTGTACCCCTTCTGGGTCTAAAACCTCTTGTTCTTCAGTCAGAAAGTTCTCTATCTTGGCTGCAATTCTCTTCAGGATGATATGCAGCAGTATTTTGCTAGGATGTATCAATGACATTTCCACAAAACAGCTGGGTCTCCCCTTTTATGACAGGAACTGTCAGGGACTGTGTCCAAGTCTTCCAGACTCCCAAATCACAGTGACAAGCTTACGGTATATGCCTGGATGAGTGCTTCTCCACCACTGTTAATTAATTCTGCTTGTATTTGTATGTTCGAGGGGCTTTACTGCTTTTCAATGTCTACACCACATCCTCAGCTTTTTCAACTGTAGTTGATCGGGATAAATCAAGCTCTCTTGTATAGATCTCCTCTGCCTTTTTCACTTCCAACTTAGAATTTGTTTCACTCATATTACAGAGTTCTTGGGTGAAAGGGTATTTTTCCTGCCAAGAATCCTTTCAGAAAAAGAGTTCTGATGATTTGATAGGCCTTCCTAGTGGCATTTGCCACAAAAGGATTTTGTATGTTGATGCACTGTTCTTCAAGCCAAGCTTCTTTTGCCACTTTAATCACAATATGGGAATATTGCTCTCTCTTTTGCTTTCATCAGTCTTCCTTTTTGCTCTTAGTTTCCTTCAATGATCACACGATCCAGCTTTCTTCTTCAGGATCTGAACTCCTGGGGAAACATCCACGTTCTCTAATGAAGCAGGAAATGTTGTATTCTATCTGATGTATGCTACCAGTGCAGAGGTCAGCAGCTTTTGTTCAGTTATCTTCCTGAATTCCACTTGTTTCATGGACTTTCAGTTTGTCAGTGTTATAACACTCTGAAGGTACTTGCTTCAGGCAGACCTGAAGAAGAGCTCTGTGTGGCTCTAAAGCTTGTCTCTTTAACCAACAGAAGTTGGTCCAATAAAATGTATTATCTTACTTCTATGAATACACAGATCAGTTTTGGTAGAGAACTGCAAACATAATGCTCTAATTGGTTTGACATCCTAGAACCTCAACACATATCTGTCTATGTAATGTAGTTATTTCCCCACTTTTTGTATATTATTACACAAGATGGACTTTTAAAACTCTACTGCCTTGGCCACATGGTTTGGAGAGTTCAATTAGCTACTGAACTACGCATTGAAATTGGGCAGAATTCCCCAGTTTGTTTCTCTCTTTTGCTTGAAAAAAGAAGAGTGTCATCAAGTATGTTCCCAGTTTTCCCAAACAGATCTTTGATAAAAGGTTTTAGAGGATATTATGCTGCATGTGCAAACGTCTCCTTTTGGACAAAAATGAGAGGACCCCCTGTTGGCTTATAACCAAATGTTATCAAATTTCTTAGAGCTACATACAAATAGTTAAGACAAACTGATTGTCACTCCACACAAGCTCAACTCAGTGCTTCAAGAATTGATAGAAGTTCCCTCTGAGGCCCTTCATTCTGCTCACATATTTCCTCTCTAAATGGAGTAGTAGTAATTTGTTGGAAGAGGATGCTGGAAATTTTGTCCATCCAAGAAGTTTCACTGAGAGTAAGTGGTTTGTAAAAAAAACCTCCAGGACTATTTTTCCAAGTAACTCTTGAATTAATATTTTAGTGTAGAGATGATTTTCACATTCTGTTGTAAACCTCAAATTGCTATAGAATGAGATCTCAACATTTATTCTGAAAGAGCTGCAGATCCAGTAAAGATGTGGTTTACTTTGGACTGCTAAGAAAGGAATAAGTTTCTGAAGTCAATGAGTTTCTTCATTAGATCGCCTGTATTAGAGAAACAGCTGACCATTAGTTTTAGCTATATTTCTCCTCCTGCTTGATTTTATTCTTCTCAAGGTCATGTTTGTTTCCTGGGCTCTGAAATTATAGGATTTTTTAAACATAAGAATAGGGACCTGGAATTCAGGAGGGTTTTTTAACCTCATCATTTCGATGTTTGGGCAATGACTGCTGAGGTAACATTCCTCAATATGGTAAGCTCAGACCATACCATAATGGCCCCTCCCAGTGGTAGGGTAATTTGTGTTCTCTCCCAAATAAAAAAAGGAGACTAGTTACACTCAGAAGATCAACGGACTAAGATGAAAGCCTCTAGTAACACCAATTCCTGTGTGTTAAGTTCATATTTATATTGGCAGGTAAAGGGAAACCTAACAGTTCTTGACTGATACAAAACTCATGAAAATCAAATTTGCAGCTACAATGGGAAATTTCTCTTTCTACTGTAGCCACTTGAGAATATTTCATATGTATAACCACAATACTACTGTTTAAACAAACACAACTGGACTGAGAAACAAATACCTTACATGAGAATTCCTCTGCTAAATACAATCTGAACTCTGGGCTCAGTAACATTACTCTGTTAAAATCTATGATCATTTACAACCCAGTCACTATTTCCTGCAGAGGAAAA
This sequence comes from Chrysemys picta bellii, assembly GCF_011386835.1. NCBI lineage: Eukaryota > Metazoa > Chordata > Testudines > Emydidae > Chrysemys > Chrysemys picta. The sequence goes on along the minus strand of NC_088798.1, from coordinate 31,725,411 downwards.
ATATACATCATCATGTATTAGTTACTTTCTTGAAACTGACCTGTCTACTTCATCACGAGCAACAATGTCTCCTTTCTTTAACGCTTTAATAGCAAACATCTCATTTGTGTTTTTGTATTCAGCCAGCAGCACCTGAAAGAGTAGATAAGTGATTTATTCAAACAGGTGAGTTTTTCTTTTTTGAATACACTTATAGTCATTAAAAAATTTACCTTTCCAAAATGACCTCTACCCAGTACAGCACAACACCTAAAATCTTGCAGACTAAATTGAAATCTTTGTGTTCTGTAAAACAGCAATGAATGTAATAAGTTACAGAAAACTTCAAGTTAGGGTTAACAACAAAACAGTCAAAAAAAAACAAAAAACCTAGTGTGTTTTTTACCTTCTATCTTCAGGCTCTCGTATGTTGGTACTCTTTATGTCTGTGTGTGGAATTTCAGGGTCACAAATTATCTCAGGTTGGAGTTTTGAAACACTACTATCTCTCTCATTTTCAAAATCAAAAGTAGTTTCTGCATCCTGTGAAATATGTAGAAGAAACAGAAATCTGAAGATTTAGAAAATGAGACTGCTGAAGAATGAAGAAATGTACTATATTTAAGGAAAGAGAAGTAAAAAATACTGCAAAACTTCAACTGTGTGAAATTCAAAATATCAATGAGCCTAAAATGCTATATTTACTGACAGGCTTCTGTTAAATCCTATTCTTCTAAAGTCATTCCACTCCTTGTGAATACTAACACACTTCTCTATAAATTGCATGAATTGGGTTTTGGGCCTATAAAGCTACCAGTAGGGAAACAGTGTGACATAAACACTTTAAAACCATGGAAAAAGGCCAATCTCTATAGCCAGTATTAAAACATGCCATGTGCAATTATGTACAATTTGTTAAAATTTCATACACACAAATTGTAGCGTTCTCTATTTAAAACAGAAGGAAATAAATGCATTGTAACTACAAAATGTTGTAACACAAATATTAAATACTTGATTAAAAATGTGACATGATATGCAACATTTTATGACTAGTTTAAATGTCCTGCCTGAATGGGTGTATCCGGTCCCTTTTTCTCAGATGATGAGTCACATATTTCTCCAAGGGACGATGCACGGGGTGGAACAGGCGGAGGTTCAGGTTCAAGTTCAAAGTCCAGTTTGGCTACAGGCGAGTCACTTACAAAAAAAAATAAACACACTCAGAGTACAATGGAGACTGTTTTACTAGTATTAAAAAACCTGTTTTAATGTGTTTTTAGAAAATCTTACTTTTTCCTTTTTTAAATAAATACAACAAATGGATGTCCAACTAGAAAATGTCAAGGTTTAAATTTTGTAGAATAAATAAGGAAGATTTTTCATTTACATGAGTAAATAAGAATTGCACCATTACTTTTGTATGTAAATCTGGCTTCAAAATCTTAGACATTTACCTAGCTGACCGTGCTAGTTCAGGAATGCATGTATCAACCACTGGCACAGTAGCAGGCCCAGAAGCTTGAGGGCTGAAGGTACCAGAATGATTTACTGTAGGAATAGCTCTTCTCACCAGCCTTCCCCAAGTGGCAATATTAATATTCATTTGAGGAGCTCTGAGAAATGTTTTGCCTGTAGATATTGTGAATAAAGAAAATAGAGCACAAGTAATTTCTTTACATATCACCAAAAGCTATAATTAAAATTCATCAGTTTATAATTTATGGAGAACAAACTGAATTTGTCATGTTCCTTAGCAATTTTCAACAATTTACCATTAAATGCTACTGCATAATTCTAAACAAACATTTCTGAATGTAATATTAAAGATTTAACTATCACCAACTTTATTTGCAATTATATTTTAGGACTGTGCATAAAAACATGCAAATCTGTAGTACATTTTTAGTTTTATAATTTAATTTTAATTCCTAATAAATTGTTACCTTGTTGTTTTGAAAAAATTTTCTTTTGTCTCTGGAGTTTTGGTCTTCTTTCAATAACTGGATTAAAAAATGTAACCTGCAGTTCAGATAATTTGTATATTACAATTCCACTTCCAGAATATAATGCATTCTTAAGAGTTTATTAAAAGCCATTTAAAATATTCTGCAATTTAATTATTTCAAATGTGGTTGAGTTTTTGCATTAAGTGCTCTTACCTCTGCAAATAGAGTACCCTGTGGTTCAAGATAGAGACACATGCCATGTCGCTGGTTGTCTAAGAAATCTTCTAATCTCAGAAACTTCACTGCGCACAGAGACCTCCAATCACGCCAATAAACTGAAATTTCTAGTTCACGTGACTACAACAGTAAACAAACAAAAGAAGTGTTACTTACTAGTTGCCTCTGTGCAGTCATACTTCCAGGGTCTAGCTCCTCTTGTGTTGAGGTGTACAGCTGTATACAAAAGCTGGGGATGCAGGAGCACTCTCACATTAGGATGATGTAATTGGCTCAGTCTACATAAAGGAGTGCACCCTCCCTTCCACCCTAAGGCACCTCAGTTTCTCCTCCTTAGCCTCTAAGGCGGAGGTGAAGCTGGGTGCATAGTGTGAATGTAGGGGCAACTCTTGAAGAATAATAGTTACCACTAAATAACCATTCTTTTTTCTTCTAGTGTCTCTGTGCATTCCCATTTATGGATGATTAGCAAGCAGCGTCCCCATTAGAGGATGGTGGGTGAGGAGATCTAGGCAAAAATGGACTCCTCCATCATTTTACCAGATTGAGCACTGGACTGCAATGCCAAGTCCATACTTTTTTTTAAGTAAACATTGTGCTCATTCATCAGAACTCTATGTTGCTGATTTGCAAATCTTTGCAACAGGCACCTGGACAGACAGGATACAAAGGCAGGTGTGGCCTTAGTAGAGTATCTTCAAGTCAAGAGGCACTGGTTTCCTGGCAAAGAAGTAACACTACTCAATACACCCCTTAATCCAGTCTGAAAGAATTAGCTAATTAATAGGTTACCCCTTTCTCCTCAGGTAACAAATCTGTTTGATTTTTGGGAAAGACTTAATCCTCTCTAGCTAATAGCACATTGCTCTTTTTATGTGTTAAGGGGTACAAGTGGGACTTGCTTTGGTGAACATGGGATTAGGGTAAGAAAACAGGGAGGACGACATAAAATGACAGATGGAAATCTAGGAGTCCCATAGTGTAGTTATATCTAGACATGACATCTTGGTAATTTGCCATTTGTAAACCCAAAAAGGTGGAATAATTGGCTTTCCTCCCAACAGCATTCAGTCTATGCTACTCTCTGTCCAAGGGTTCAGACAGGGACCCCTTGTTACTTTTAGATAACGCTTGGGCTGCAGATTCCTGCATGGAACCTACAGAAGGATATTGTAACAAAACTGGTGTCCCTTGAGGGCACAAAACGTACAAGATTAGCTCTTTTTGAAACTGGGAATGAGGGCAGAGAGCCAAATGTCTTTTGCTTGATTGAGTAGTCATGGAAAAATAAGAAATGCGACATTGTCTTTTGTCTGCCATTCCATGACGTCAAAAGAGAATTAGATGAGTCTGGTGCTGAAACCTGTCTGAAACTAAGGAGTGTCAGCCATTCTCCACATCAGCTCTTGAAACCACTTCAGTCCATCTCTATTCCTGATGAACCAAGTCCTAATTTATCCATCAGGGGTTGCACTGTTGATATAGTCCCTTATGGGGGACTCCTCCATTTTCCCTGAAGGAGCTTCCTTCCCAGTCATCAGAAGCATGCCTCTCTTCTTGAGGCAGCAAAGATGCTGGTGCTGACAGTTGCTGGTCACAGCTATTCCAACTCAGACATGGCTGTCCTCAAAGGCAGCAGTGCCAGAAATGAGGTTAAGCCTGGGAAAGCTGTCTGCTCCAATGGAGCGGTCTCCTTTGACAGGAAAGGTATCGGTGTCAATGTAAATGCCAGTGCCAAAGTGGGTGCCATGCTGGTTTTGGTGGCATCAAGCAAAATCGTCACTGATGCCTGAACGTATGGCCATACCAACAGTTGAAGGGAGCCCTTGTATAAAGTCTTTCCAAGAAGATAGGGCTTTTGGTCAAGGTGGAGGTGAAGAAGAAAGTTCTCCACTGTTACAAAGGCTACTTGTTAGGAGTAATTCACAGAGCAAGAGTCAATCATGTGTAAAAATAGTTTGTTTTATATATATGTATGCTATTTGTGGGACAGTTTAAAACACTTCAATACTCTGTATAAATTATAATTTCAGAAAAAAATTTAGATACTGTCACCCACAAATACTCAGTATATTACATCTCAGTCACAAGGTGGCCTGTGGTCATTTGAGCAATTCTGCATAGTAACTCTAGAACCAGATATGCGTTTGCAGAGCATTTTGTGGCTCACACGGGGTAAATTCTAAGTTTTTCAACTAACTGGAACTGTTGATACATCTTGCTCTGTAAAACCCCAATCTCAGTAATTCTTTCAATCCTATATGCTTGTTATGAAAGATGCTACCAAAAATAAAGAGCAATACTTTACAAAATAATGACCACACTTTATGGAATTAATTATAGCAATAGACAGCAGGACAAACTGAAATAAACAATGGTAGCTATGTTTTAAAAGCAACAATGGAAGAGGGTAAATATAAGGGGATGATGATTAGTGGTGTTTATTCTGAAGGCTAAATCTGATGCTTAGTAACCAAGACCACAGGGCCCCACATATATCCCATACTACTTCTGTTTTCAGAGTATGCAGTCTGGATTGTCCCAATAGGGGTAAATCTGCTTGTTTCCTAAGAGGAAGGAATTCGCTTTTAGCTTCAGAGAGGGGGAACCACAAATCAGCAAAACTGGGGACCCCCTTTGGAATACATCTCAGAGGGAACATTTGAGGCAAATCAATCTGAAAATTAACCCTAATTTATTTCAGAGCCTAACTTTAGGGTTTTTTTTTTTTTTTTTTTTTTTTTTTTTTTTTTTTTTTTTTTTTAAAGTCTTGGTATATATACACAAAACCACACAGATTCAAGTACAAAGTAAAGTTTAATTAGACCTCAACAACATTAAATGGACAAAAAGAAAGGGTAAAGAAATGTGAAGCGTGCAATCCTGTTCTATACTTGTTTCCTAAGAATTACATGTAGGAGATAAACTTGTTCTGAAACTTTACAAGTGCTTCCACCAATTTGTGTGAATTCTGATTATATTCATGAAGATATGGAATTACCAGCTCTCTCTACTTTTAGACAGTACATGGACAAACATTGTGCAAGTTTCCACATCTGAACTGTATTCTATAACACCTGCATTACAGCCCCAGACATGTCGAACAAAATTATCAGTCTTGTTCAGTTTTTCCAAATTGTGTAAGATCTAAGCAAAACATCCATCATTTTGGGATAGAATGAGGCTAAATATTTTTTTATCTGAGACCACAACTAGATTTGAGCTAGATCATCAGAGTTGAGATTGCTAGAACATTAACCCTTTGTAAAATTACTCACCTTTTCATAACTGTTGTTTCTTGAGATGTGTTGCTCATATCCATTCCAATTAAGTGTGTGCGTGCTGCATATACAGTTCACCAGAAGGTTTTTCTATTAGTGGCACCTGTCGGGTTGGCTCTAGAGCTCCCTGGAGTTGCACCTTCATGACGCCGCATATAGGGTCCTGCCGACCCGCTGCCTCCAGTTCCTTCTTGCTGGATACTCCGACAGAGGGGAAGCGGGTGGGTTTGGAATGGATATGAGCAACACATCTCGAAGACCAAGAAGGTGAGTAACCGATTTTTCTTCTTCGAGTGCTTGCTATATCAATTCCAATTAGGTGACACCCAAGCCTTACCTAGGAGGTGGGGTTGGAGTTTATGGAATCACTGATTGAAGCACACAGCCACCTGCTGAACACTGCATCATCCCTGGCATGCTGGGTGATGGTGTAATGTGAAGTGAAGGTGTGGACCGAAGACAACGTAGCCGCTCTGCATATTGCCTGGATTGGTACCCGGGCCAGGAAGGCCGCCGAAGATGCCTGAGCTATGGTGGAGTGTGCAGTCAGAGTGGGGGCAGGGATCTTAGCGAGGTCATAACACACTGGATACAGGATGTGATCCACAACAATATCCTCTGCGTGGACACTGGGAAGCCTTTCATCCTGTCTGCCACAGCAACAAACAGCTGGTTCAACTTACAGAATGGCTTAGTTTGTTCAGTATAAAAAGCCAATTCACGCTGTACATCCAGGGAATGGAGCCTCTGCTTGCGGCTACTGGCATAGGGTTTGGGGAAAAAAACTGGAAGGAATATGTCTTGATTGGTGTGGAAACTCGAGACCATCTTTGGGAAGAACGCCAGGTGGGGTCGCAGTTGCACCTTATCTTTGTAGAAAATGGTATACGGAGGGTCGGTTGTGAGATCCTTGAGCTCAGACACCCTTCTGGCTGATGTTATTGCAACCAAAAAGTCCACCTTGTAGGAAAGGTAGAGGAGTGAGCACATAGCTAGGGGCTTGAACAGGGGCCCCATCTGCCCCGAGAGTACCAAGTTATGGTCCCAAGCGGGGGTGGGCTAGCAAATATGAGGATATAATCTGTCTAAACTCTTGAGGAACCGCCGCACCATTTCGCTAGTGAAGATGGTGCGTCCATGCGCTCCTGGGTGAAAAACTGAGATGGCAGCCAGGTGAACCTTTATCAAGGAGTGAGACAAGCCCTGCTGTTCCAACTTTAGAAGATAGTCTAAGATAAAGGGGACCGACGATTGTGTTGGAGGGATACAATTCCAAAAGCACCAAATCGCGAATCTCTTCCACTTGGCTAGGTAAGTTGCTTTGGTTGAAGGCTTTCTGCTACCCAGAAGAACCTCCCTAACAGGGTCTGAGCATATAAGCTCTAGCGGGTTTAACCATGCAGCTTCGAAGCCAAGAGGTGGAGAGACTCGAGATTGGGGGTGTTGAAGCCTTCTGTGATATTGAGTGACGAAGTCCGGAACTAGCAGTAGAGGAACTGGAGTGTCCACCGATAGCTGCAGTAACTTGGTATACCAATGCTGACGTGGCCAGGCCAGTGCCACCAGGATCACTGAGGTTCCGTCGCTCCGGACTTTGAGGAGGACCTTGTGAATCAGTGGTATGGAAGGGAATGCGTAGAACAGGCAGTACTTCCATGGAAGGAGAAATGCATCCGCCAACAAATCCGGGCTGTGGTTTAGGAAGGAGCAGAACTGTAGGCACTTCCTATTGGCCCTTGTGTCGAACAGATCAATCTGGGGAACTCCCCACCTCTGGAAAATATTATTTACCACATCCAGGCGGATAGACCACTCATGGTTGTGTAAAGACCTGCTGAGGTGATCTGCTAGAGGGCTTCCTCACACAGGGGAGAGGAGCGTGCACCCCAGTCTGTTGATATAAAACATCGCTGTTGTATTGTCTGTCAGGACTGATATGCACTTTCCCTCCCCAGGAGAGGCCTGATATGCCAGCTGGACCACCCTGAGCTCCCTTACATTGATGTGAAGCATCAGTTCCTCTTGAGACCAGAGGCCCTGAGTTCTGTGCTCCCAAAGGTGTGTCCCCCACCCCATGGCTGAGGCATCGGTCGTCGGGTTTGGAAAACGCAACCCCTGCGCACACCAAGTGTGGGTTGAGCTGCTAGTGAAGAGACTTGAGAGCGTCTGGTGGAAGGGTAACCACCATGTCTAGACTGTGCCTGCTTGGTCAATACACTGATGCCAGCCAAGCTTGGAGAGGTCTGAGTCTGAGCCTCACATGTTGTACTACATACGTGCAAGATGCCATGTGACCTAGGATTTTTAAGCAACTCCTTACTGTGGTTATAGGGAATTGTTTGAGAGCCTGTATTATGTGAATGTCCTGGAAGCGGGATTGGGGCAGGAACACTCTGGTCTGTGCGGAGTCTAGCACTGCTCCTATGAACTCTATTCTCTGAGTAGGGGTAAGCATTGACGTTTGAGTGTTTAGGAGGAGACCCATTGCGTTGAAGGTGGATCTTATGAGGGAAACATGTTGATCCACTTGTGTTCTGGACCGGCCCTTGACTAGCCAGTCATCTAGGTAAGGAAATACCTGAATCTACCTTTTCCCCAGAAATGTGGCCATGACTGACATACATCTGGTGAACACCTGAAGTGCTGACAATAGGCAGAACGGTAGCGCTGTGAATCGGTAGTGGGAACTCCCAACTGTAAGCCTTAAGAAGCACCTATAGGGCAGAATTATGGAAATGTGTGTCCTTCAAGTCGAGGGTGGCATACCAATCTCCTGGATCCAGGGACGGGATAATAGTGCCTAAGAGACCATTAGAAACGTTAGTTTCTTCATGAACCTGTTGAGACTGTGCAGGTCCAAGAAGGGTCTAAGGCCCCCTTTTACTTTCAGTATTAGGAAATACCAGGAGTAAAACTCCTTTCCCCTGAGCTCCAGTGGAACCTCAGAGCTCCCGCTGATAGGAGGGTTTGTACCTCTTGGACGAGAAGTTGCTCATGAGAGGGGTCCGTGAAGAGGGACGGGAAAGGGGGGCAAGGAAAATTGGAGAGAATATCCCATCTCTACCGTTCGGAGGACCCAATGGTCTGAGGTGATTTGGGACCACGCTTGGTAGAAATGGGATAGATGTTCCGAAAACGGGAAAGAAGGATCCAGTTGAAAGGTTGGTACAACACCGTTGGGCACATCCTCAAAAAGTCTGCCTAGGGCCTGGTGGCTGCCTGGACGATCCAGACCCCCTGTTATTCAGGGGTTGGGTGACGGCGGTTCTGGTCCTGCCTAAACTGCCCCTGGTATGGTTGTGTTGCAGGTTGAGGCATAAATTGTCTATGCTGGGTGGCAGAAGTGTGCACACTCAGCGATCTTAGAGTGGCTCGGGAGTCTTTCAGACTGTGGAGTCTCAAGTCTGTTTTCTCTGAAAATAATGTGGCCCTCTCAAATGGTAGGTCCTGAATTGTCTGTGGGACCTCCCCAGGGAGGCCCGAGGCCTGCAGCCATGAACAACGGCGCATTGTGATGCCCGAAGACATCATCCACATCGCAGAGTCCACTGAGTCTAATGCCGCTTGCAGCAACGTCCTGGCACATCTTCGTCCATGAGAGCAGAGAATTCCAGCTTAGAATCCGGTGGGACAAGGTCCGAGAATTTGGACATTGCGTCCCAAGACTTGAAGTTATATCAGCTAAGGATCGCCTGCTGGTTTGCAATCCAAAGCGGACGCCTCCCAGTGGAGTATATCCTCCTCCCAAAGAGGTCCAGCTTCTTTGCGTCCTTAGCTCGAGGGGTAGGTCCTTGTTGCTCTTGCCTTTCCCTTGCGTTAACAGCCGCCACTACCAATGAGTCCGGCGGGGGGTGGGTAAACAAGTATTCATAGCCCTTGGAGAGCACAAAGTACTTTCTCTCGACTCCCTTACCTGTAGGACCAGAGTAGATGGTATTTGCCACAGGGGTTTTGTGTTTTCCTGAATGGTCTTTATCGGGGAAGGGCCACCCTGGTGGGTCCTGCCAGGGATAAAATGTCTAACACTGGGTCTGACACCTCAGTAACCTCCTCCATCTGTACCCCGAAGTTCTGAGCAACCCGCCTCAGAAGTTCAAGGTGGGCTCTGCTGTCAAGAAGAGGGGCCCCAAAGATATCCCTGCCACCGCCTCATCTGGAGACGATGATGAGGAGTCCAGAATATGAGAGGGGCCCTCCTGCCCATCCGGCTCTTCAAAACGCTGTGGCTCCACCCCCAAGTCAGAGTCCGCTTCGGTGCTGGCTCTGGTACTGGTCGTGATACCGTCCGTGATACTAGTATAGCCATGGTGCTGGGTCTGTTGTCGGTGCAGGGCATGGTACCAATTGTGGCACTGGCAGTGGTAGCGGTGGCTAATGCCCGGGAGAAATCCTTGCCCCTAGACGCAGTCCTTCTCTCGGACCTGATGGAAAAGGAGCGTACCGAGGTGGACCCCTGGGAATGGTGGTAAGCCCTCGGGGTCCAGAAGGGCCACTGGGTTGGCATCTGAGCTGGTACCTGCCATTGTGGTGGCCACGGTACCGGGGGAAATGTTTGGGTCATCCCCGCTGACTGGGAGTGCCGGTGGCTCTAGTGCCCATCGCTGCTGGGGATTGGTGCCAGGGTCCCGGAGTCAACTGTGACGACTGTTGAGCTGGAGGGGAGGTACGGTCTTGCACTGGTCTCCCTCCCTTGGGCTCACGTTCCTGTGCGTGGGAAGGGGAGCACCCTCTATCAGTCTTCCTGTGCTGCTTCTTTGGGACAGCAGACTGTGAGCAGTGCCAAGACTGATCCTGCGCCATGCTCGGCGTAAGGCAATGCCAGTGCCGAGGGTCTCTGCTCCCAGAGTCCTTCCTCGGCACCTCCTCAACTGAAGCCAGTGCGCTGCGCACCGACACTGAGGAGCCCGGTGCCATGTCCACAGAGCTCGACTCAGACTGAGGGCGGAGAGCTGCTTCCATTAGCAGCAACTTTAGTCTTTGATCCCTCTCCTCCTTTGTGAGGGGGCGAAAGCTCCTACAGATCTTGCACCTGTCTGCTTAATGGGACTCCCCCAAGCACTTTAGACAAGCCAAGTGCAGGCCACCCTTTGGGATAGGCTTCTGGCAAACCCCGCATGGCTTAAACCCCTGGGTCTGAGGCATGCCCCGGGCCCAGGAGAGGGACGGGGAAGCGGGGGAAGGAAATACCCCCCAGTACCCCAAGTCCAGATGTCTAACTAACTACAACAATTTTTAAAACTATCTTTAACTATTTACAGAACATATGCTAGAGGATCGCTCATTGAAGATGAGAGACGAAACGGTCCAACAACCACCACTAGCAGTAAGAAGGAACTGGAGAAGCGGCAGATCGGTGGGGCCCTATACGTGGCGCTATGAAGGTGCGACTACAGGGGGCTCCAGAGCCAACCTAATGGGTGCTGTTGGGGAAAAAAAAAAACCTTCCATGGAAGCGGCGCGCACACACCTAACGAATTGATATGAGCAAGCACTCGAAGAAGAACTAACACTTCATGCCATGAAATTGCTTCCATGAAGAACAGGAATACTTATATACAGGGAATCTGAATAGGTTCATAACAGCTGAAAAGAACAGACACAAAGAAGCATGAAATTAATCTATGGAACTGACAATCTCCATCAATGGAAACAGTAGTGTCTTTACCCTGTCTAGTTCCAGTGTAAACTTCTGATCCCATGACTGATTGGAAATAGGCTTCCAGCTAGTTTGACCAACCACAGTGTTGTCCAGCTTCAATACAGCACAGATTTCATCTGTAAGTAAGTTACACAAACTCAGCTTAAAAGGTATAAGAGGATTTTCCACAAAAACAAAAAAACTTCAGTGTTAATGCCTTACTAAAAAATACCATTATGCCCACATGAACCAATTAAATTTAGGATTAAAGAATTTTCGATCCATCAACATATCAGATGAAGAGCTAGACCATTTTTAAGTTTGAAATCCATTTCTCAGTTACACAAGCCACAAATATAAAAATGCACTTTTCTCAAAAACCATGTGGGTATGTGGTTGGTAAATCTGATGAAATTTTGAATTCTCTTACGCTCTTCTCTTCCGTCATTCGTCCTATACAGTAGCAACAGCCCCACCAAGAACCCCTCTTAACACTTTGGTAATATTTAAAACAATGTCAATTTTTGTTTTACTGCCATCTTTCTTCCTGAGCAATATGCATAACAGAACAGGAAGTGATTGCTTGAGGTTTAGCTGTAATAAAGGTACAGTCGCTGAGCAGGTTTTATATTGCAGGGCTTTTTTAAACAAACAATTAACTTTTTCTGAGCATTTCAATTAGACTGTTTAAAAAATAAAAAGAATACTAAACTGGACAAATCATCTGTTTTCAAAAGGTTTCGACTACTCCCACTTTTACTTTTGCTTGTTCTGCTCATGAAAGATGATCTGGCTTCACTTGGACTCCAGCCAGGTAGAGTAATTGACGTAGCTTTTGATCGACCAGGGACGTTTTCCAGAATATCTTGGCAACCCATGAGCCTTACTTCTAAAGTACCTGAAACAAGATAAAAACAATTGCTTTTGTCACATACTAAGTTCTTATATGTACACAGTGCAATGATTAGTGAATGATTTCATATTAGAACATCACATTCTGACCAATACAGAAGTTACTGAGTAATAGAATTCACAGATATTTGCTTCAGATAAGTGATGAGAGACTCAAGTTAGATAGTAGTGTTAATTTATTGGAAGGAAATCCACTGAAATTAAAAACATCAAGATTAAACAATTATGGAATCAATCATCAGCAGGGGTTACAATTCAGTGGTATAGCACAAAGCAATTTAAAAAATCTATTTGATTATGCTTACATGTAAAGATCTTAATTCTTAATATTTAAGCAAAAGAAAATTAACACAACTGATGACTACATCAGTAGGGAAGAAGAGAAATTGTCAACTGAAATTTAAAGAAAAGGCAATTTTCTCACAAATGACAGCTGTGTTAATATTAAATTTAGGGAACAGATACAATGATGTCTACTGTACACTAGCAGGCATTAGTCAATAAAATGTGATGAGCAACACTATAAAGTAAATAATTTACTTTCTGAATGAGAGCACATGTATTGAAGCGCGGCAGGTTTTATTTTTTGTAGAAAAAACCCGAATACTCATTATGTTAAGTATGAAAGCATTAAGTTATGACAATATTGAAATGCTTACCTATGTACAGCAATTAAAGAGATACTGTCATGTCATATTTGACCCAAAAATTAGGTAATTTAAAATAATCTTTTATAAAACCCAACAGCAATGAAAACCTATGAATGTTTTTAAAATATAAGGCTTTTAACAAGGTTTCTAGATAGCATTATAATGCTATTTTTGCAACCTAAACATTGCAGCATTGTGCTAATGCAAAAAGGGAAACTGACTTTAAATAGACTGGCAACTCCATTTTATTTCCCAAGTAGTTAAAAATACAAATAAGTAAGTAGATCAATGGTGAAAGCTAAATTCATTTTTTGAGTTTTCAATTTAATAAGAAAAATTTAAAATTAATACTCTCTGTTGAAGGGACAATCTCAGCTTACTAAAAATCATATAACTAAAATAAAGTTAAAGAGAACACCAGCATGCTTTTTTTTTTTTAAGTGACTAATGATACTACTAGTTTGTTGAAGAAACATTAACAAATCTAATTTTGTTCCTGCACACTTAACTCAGGAGTTAAATATATGCATAATTTAAAATCTCTTGATCTTTCGTAACTTAAACATATCTAGATTTGCTGAAGAAGATGGTCTTTTACACAAGTGGGTATGAGGCCTTCAGGCTGCTTCTCAATCCTTACCCTCTCTGCAGTAACATGATAATGTCTGAATTAACAATACATCCAATGGACATCCAAGAAGACACCCTCCTCCTTCTAGAGTTAGAATGTTCATACTGATGCAATCAAATTCATTTAAAACTTGTACACTCACAGACTTTGGCCAGAAGGACCATCTTGATTATTTAGTCTGACCTCTTACACATTGCAGGCCACAGAACCTACTCCACCCACTCTTGTAATAGACCCATAACTTCTTGCTGAGTTACTGAAATCCTCAAATCATGATTTAAAGACTTCAAGTTACAGAGAATCCACCATTTACTCTAGTTTAAACCTGCATGTGACCCGTGACCCCTGCTGCAGAGGAAGGCGAAAACCTCCCAGAATCTCAGCCAATCTGACCCTGGGGAAATTCCTTCCCAACCCGAAATATGGTGGTCAGTTAGACCCTGAGCATTTGGGCAAGACCCAAACAGCCAGACATCTGAGAAATAATTCTCTGTAGTAACTCAGAGCCCTCCCCATCTAGATTCTCATCACTAGCCTTTGGGGATATTTGCTACTAGCACTCCCAGATCAACTATGTGTCATTGTAGGCAGTCCCATCCCCTCCATAACTTTATCAAACTGAGTCTTGAAGCCAATTAGGTTTTTTGCCCCCCCCTGCTCCACCTGAAAGACAACACTAGGTGCTCATGATATTTCTTCAAAGGCCTAAAATGTGGACAGATTTTAAAGTGTCTGATGACATGAAAGTCTTCAGCATTTAATACATTTCATGTAATAGAGGAGAGTCTCATCTTACGTGCATTTAACATGCGCGAATTCAGCTTTGCGCAGTCAGCAAAAACAAAAACAAAACAAAAAAAAAGAGAAAAATAACAATTTAAATACTGTACCAGTAGTGCGGGCGATTCCGCCCGCCATTACACTAAATGTAATTTTGATCATATGTGATTTTCGCACTGACAACGGAACGTAACCCCAGCGCAAGATGAGACTCGCCTGTAAAAGCATTTTTCCTTTAAATGAAGATTTAGATTCTTTTCTTGCAGTGTATCAAGGGATGTCACCAACTAATAAGTATATTAGCCTGAAAAGCAGTTAACTATATTTGAATTATACTAGTCTTCATAGGTGCTGGAACTAGGGGTGCTGGAGCTCATTATATACAGGGCTTATAGTTTGATTCAACGGCTTTCAGCACCCCCACTATACAAATTGTTCCAGCACCCCTGCTAGTCTGCAGTCCTCCACCTGCAGCTGCCATGTGATGAGGGCAGTGTCGTATTTGGTGAGCATCAGTGCGTAAGGACCCTGCTTTATCCTGTGTCCGTTCCAAATGGCTGTGCATAGTAAGATCTTCACAGCACCCTGCTCAGACTCTTTCTGGGAAGCTCAGCCCTTAAAGGCACAGTCCCCAATACCACAGGCAGCTAGTGGTACTTGTCTCATCCTCAACCAGATGATAGCAACAAACTAGTGATGTCACATCTTCTCTGAGGCTGACACATCACTGTCTGGGAGCAATAAACCCCAATTAACCAAGCCATGTTGTTTGGAATCATTTTTGATTATTCAGGGAATTAATATATACTCTACTCATGAGTCTGTTCCTGTTGAGGGCAAAAATATATGCATGGTTATTTGCAGCACTAATGCAACAGTTCAGTTTAAAAAAACCCAAAAAAGTAACCATTCAATTTCCTTTGCTGCACTTCAGTGCGTCTTGCATTTTTTTAAAATTCACTTTGTCAAGACTGCAAGATAATTAATGAAACTATCAGTAAGAAATATTTAAAGATTAACTATTTTGCCACCTGTCTTGATATAAGATTAGAATTTAAGAGAAAGATAAAATGGTTTTAAAAGCAAGGGTCAGGACATTAATACCACCCAGGGACACTGAAATCCTCAGTGCTCCAGTAAAAATCCCTAGTGAAATCACATTGATTTGGAGAAAGACTGTGCTGAATCTGTAAAAACGCCACACAGATAGCCAGAGGGATTTGCAGAACTTTGTATCTCCGCTTTTTGTCCAGTTGTTACATTTCTTATTTGATCTAAACGTAAGACAAGAAGAATCATTCCACGTTATTAACGTTGGTGCAGCCTGGCATACCAAGAAAAGTTTGTGTTTGTTTTATTAATTTTTTAAAAATTAAACTCATAAGGCCAAACTCTGCCCTCAGATATACACATATAGCCCCTGTGTTGCAAAGACAGAATTTGACTTCCTGTATTTGTTTTTTTTTTATTGGGGGGGGGGGGGGGGGGGAAGACAACGACAAACTTCCTCTGTTACAGTTCAGTTTAGTAGTTAAAGGTAAAGTCATGTAGGGGAAAACAAAGGAAAACAGCTGGATTAGCACTTCTAATTCGGTAGTTTATTTAATAATTCAATAAACGCAACATATCTGAACACAGTTTTATTCAACACCTGCTTTAAGTAAACAAAGTAAAATCTGGAGGGATGTATTTGAGATCTTCATTAAAAACATACCAGATATCTTGAAACCTTTATGAGGTTCCACAATTCAAGACAAACAGCATCTCTGAGACATTGACTGACTATATAATCTTGACTTTCATAACCAACTATGCAGACATTTAGTCCTGTGAATACTATCACTTAATTCCTCATACTTAGCTATTTTAATCTCGGAAAACCATTAGCACAAATAAACAGAGAGCTTAATATTTTTGTGCATTTACATTAGGGAATATTTGAACATTTCTCTACTTTATAAATATAGTTTTAATTTTTTTTTTTTTTTTTAAAACATAAATCTCGCCTTCCAGGGAGCCACTGAGACCCAGTGGATAAGGTATGGGGCTGTGAGGAGACCTGGGTTCTATTCTCAGTTCTGCCACTAACTTGGTATGTGATCTAGGCAAGTCATTTAACTCATCTGCACCTCAGTTTCCCCATCTGTAAAATGGAGATAACCATACTTATCCATCTTTATAATTCATTTGATAATCTAAAGATGAAAAGTGCTAGCATTATTCTAGAGACCTACTTAAGGACCAGAACATTTCTTTTTTTAATTGAACTTTGTACATATCAGATATATTTAAGGAACCTCAATTCTATCAGCCACTACAAACACTAAAGCAGTGGGTCTCAAACTTTTGTACTGGTGACCCCTTTCACACAATAAGCCTCTGAGTGAGACCCCCCCTTATAAATTAAAAATACTTTATATATTTAACACCATTATAAATGCTGGAGGCAAAGCGGGGTTTGGGGTGGAGGCTGACAGCTCGCGACCCCCCCCATGTAATAACCTCACGACCCCCTGAGGGGTTCCGACACCCAGTTTGAGAACCACTGCACTAAACCTTTATATTTATATACAAATTATGTAACATCTTTACTAAATCTAGCTTAACATTTTATTGTGTGTGTTTTGGTCATATATCCTACAACTATTTTGTTTAAGAAAAGCATGTAAGAATGAGCTATTTCCACATACTTTTACAGACAATATAGAATAACGTATGTATGTGTCACTTGAATTCTCAAGTAAGTTTAATCAAAAGGAGTAGTAAATTATACAAAACCACATACCTGTTAAAGCTGCAGGTTTGGATAGTGTACTATACTGGTTCTGAGTAGATATTATACTTTGACGTGGACTTAGTGTTGGTGAAGAGACCAATGAAAGCTCCTCTATAATAATACTGCTTTTGGGATGGTTTTTAGGAAGTTCATTCAGTCTTTGTTCTAATGAATACTTTAAGAGGTCCAGCTTCTGGCTTGATTCATTAAATCTTGCTTGAGCCTTGTTCGATATAAATTAAAAAAAAGATTTTTAGAACAATCCACATTCTTCAAACATAGTATTTAAAATATAATGTCATAAACTACATTAAAAAGTTACTTCTGAAAGTGCTTTTCTGTCGGTAACTTTTCCAGAGCCAAGCAATTTCATCACGTTCTTTGCACCTTCTGCTACTGCATACTCTATCCTAAAATGATGCCGCAGTTCTTCCATTCGAAGCTCAAGAGGGCTTATCACAGGTTTTGCTACAAATAAACAAACATTTAATCTTCACTGAATACCATCTATTACTTTTGTTCTCAATATTTAGCAATAAAAATAATTTAATAGATGCAGAATTTAACAGTATAGGAAAAATAGATGCAGCTTTGTTAGACTGTAAAAGAGAAGCAGATCATATCCACGTTATAGAAGCAATAATGAAATCCAAAGTGTTGCATTTAAAGGATTATGTTCCGAGCTTGATAAATGCACTAGACTGATACTAACCAAAGAACTAAACTTACTAACTAGAGGATATCAAAGACAGTGATCCTCCGCAGGGAAATTAAGGGACAATGCCCTTGCAAAAAGCCAAATCTCCCTCACAGCCCCCTACCTACTGGAAAGGGTACGGTTTTGAGTTTTTCTTCTAGATTTCTGCCTCTGAACCCAAATTGGAGACTTCATCTTTCATATCAGTCTCTGACAAGATGATGTCTGATCAATTTGAAGCTCTAACTGTTGCCCTATTCCACACCACACCCCAGCTCTTGTGGCTGCTGCAAGAATGGGGGATGAGAGAGGTCTTACACCAGGCCTTTCCCAAATTGTTTTTGGTCAGTAACTCTAGTGACTCCTTCTGCTCGTGCTCAGATTTCCCAAGCAGCAGCAGATAATTTCTTGACAGTTTCACTACTGCCTCCAGAGTTCAGAATAGTAAGAGCGAACATGACCAGTGTTATTGACGTATTCAGTGTTCTTGTAGCCGTATCAATCCCAGGATATTAGAGAGACAAGATGGGTTGGGTAATATCCTGAAGAAGAGCTGTGTACTCAAAAGCTTGTCTCCCTCACCAACAGAAGTTGGTCCAATAAAATATATTACCTTACCTTCTAGTACTGTTTGGCAAAGTTAGGAGCAGCAGTGGAGACACTGCAGTCCATGTCTGCATACTCAAGAAGATAACACTGCATTGGTTTACATTTGGTAGGTTCTCTTTGCAACCATAAAATTTAGAAATGTAGTTTGACAAAATTTATGACACTTCGCAGTAAAAAGACTTCCCACTTATCATTAGCAAATGGATATTTCAAGCCCTGATGATCAGGCAATTTCAATAATTCACAAGATATACATGTACAAGATTTAAAATCAAGAGATATACCACTATGCTCATAATTTTACAGCATCATACTATAATAGTTCATGGCCTTTAACTTATCTGTAAAATTTCCCTGTAGACTGAAAAATAGCAGACAGGTTCTCACAGCCTGCAAGGGAACTTTCTCCCCCCAAAAAAACCCAAAAAACCACACCACTAAATTCTGAAATGTAGTGTTTGAGCAATGAAAAGATTTGGTCTGAGACAATTTTGTGCTTTGGTTTGTAAAAACTCATCATTTCTTCCCTGGCCTAAAATTTCCAGATGTGGGCCCAAATCCTATTTGCCTTACTCTCTTAACTGTTCCCAATAGAACTAATAGTCCTAGACTATCCACATGAGTTAGGTGGGCAGAATTTGGACCTTAATCTAAACTGAACTATTAAAGGAAAAGCCAAAATGGAAAGGCCGACGTGTGAAAAGTGTAATGCAAAGCAAACCGCAAACTACAAATAAGGGAAAGCACCTTTTCTTTAGAAAAATCACATTCAGGTCTGAATATGTAGTGTGGCATCTCTATTGTTCTGTACTATTTAAGTTCACTAAAAACAAAGCCTGTCTTCTATCTGACCTCCTCATCCGCCAAGGTTTTCTTGCAGTCATAAATGCATATTAGTACGTCCCTATGTAAAATTCTAACATTAGTAAGCACATTTCTGTCCTCTCTACTTCATCACCATTATCAAAAGCCAATTCATTGGTCTGGACTGCCTGAAGAATCTGCATCCTTATGACTTCTATTTTCGTCTTGCTGTCCTGGAGCATCTGTTGAGCTGTAGCAAGAAGTTTTCGATCCTATTAAAAAAGAGGGAAGTTTTAAAATGTAAACACTCAGGATGACAAAGAGGTGAAGAAACTCAGTTAGCAGCAGCTGATATTTATTCCCAAATCATATTTAAAGTTTGCAAAGTAGATCACTAGGGCCTCCTAACAAATTCACAGTCCATTTTGGTCAATTTCATGGACAGAAGGTTTTAAAATTGGTCAATTTCATGTTTTCAGATGTTTACACCTGAAATTTCAATGTTGCAACCCTGGGGTATCAACCCAACAGGGGGCCATGGGCGTGGGGGTCACAAAGCTGTTGTAGAGAGTGGTCACGGTATTGCCAGCCTCACTTCTTTGCTGCCTTCAGAGCTGGAGGAGGTTCCCAGAGGTGGAGGTGGGTCTGATCTCCACTGTGAGTAGCCGTGCAGGGGAAGAGGAAGTCCTGTCCCTCCCCAGCCCGACGCAGCCTAGTAGCTAGAGCCGGTGAACAGTAGGAGACCCTGACTGGTGTGTCCCCAGCCCTGTTGCTCTCTCTCCCTCCCTCCCTCCCTCCAATAGCTAAATTTCACAGGGGAGGTCTGATTTCATGGTCCGTGACATATTTTTCATGACCGTGAATTTGGTAGGGTCCTACAGATCACATAACACAGCAGACCAATTCACCAAACTACTCTAGGAGATTAATGAAAAGTAAGCTAGGGTGGAGGTATATTTTTAGTTCATTAAAACACCTCAAGCCATTCTATTGGAAATAATCTGGATAAATGTGACATTGTCTAGGAACATCAGACCTTGCAAGATCATAGTTTTATCTACTTTGCTGACCTGTTTTTACCTTATTGCTCTGATTTTCTCCCATGCCCTTACTGCTACAGATTTCTATTTTACTATTGGTAACACTTCTACACGTGGATGCCCTCCAAATTTTTTCATATGGTACACAACTAAACCACTCTCACTTTAATTTAGCATGGCAGCTAGCGACACTCAGCTTTGGCCTGGCAGCCCCCCCCATCTCAAAGGGCTGCCGAGCCAAGTTTCAGTGAGTGGTGTTGCGACCCAGTGTATGGAATTGCAGCATCACTCAGGTTTGGGGGCCCGGGGCAAACTTCCCCCTTTTCCCTCACTCCGGGTGGCCCTACTCCCCAACAGTGGTATGCACTGTGCACAACGTGCATACAGATGTGGGCACCCCAGCTCCTACATGAGAGAAGATCCAGGGTAAAAAACATCATGCACTTTTAACAGAAATGTACAAACCCAGCCTCAGAGTCAGAGCTGAGTACTTGTTGCAACATCTGTTGTGCTTAGATCTTTTAATGCCTGAGTCTCCGTGAATGCAGAACGTTTCAAAGCACCCATATCAGTCCTGAAGGGGTTAAGGTGGTCCAGAAGAAGCCAATTAACCTTCATAGTTGCATATGGAGGGAGACCCAGAGATTCATAAATTACTAATTGCTGATCAAGCCCAGCTAGGGGAGAACTAGGTAAGGAATACAAAGAGGAAATTTGAAGTAGCAGGGGCTGAAAAGGGAGATTCTGCAGTCACTCGCTGGGAGCAGAGAGGTGGGGAGAAGGAAAACCATGGGGAGAATAAGCCTTGGGATCCTAGCCCTAGAAGAAGGGCCAATCCCAGAGGAGTTGTGAAGAAGGAAAACCTGAGACTGCAGCGTAGGAAGAAGCCAAGGGAAACAGCATCAAGGAAGGAGACTGTGCAGACCTTGGCGGCTGCTGATTATAAGGTCCCTGGGCTGGAACCCACTGTTGAGGGAAGGTCTGGATTCCACTACAAGCCACTAGCAGGACTGTTGGAGGCACCATCCTGAGAGCTGATCCAGTGAGAGTTTCATACCCCAGAAAGGGAGACCATATAGGGACCCAGCAAGAGGGCTGAGTGCAAAGAGGGAACACTGAAAGTTACAGAAAGAGAGACCACCACAGTGACTAACTACTGGTAGAAAGTTGCTACGCCAGATTTGTCCAGGAGGTGGCGCTCTTGTGGTGAATAGAAACCCCTTACGCAGTCCCAGGGTCCAGACAGACTGACATACATATGCTGCTTTGACAGTCAGAGCCTTTTTAAACAAAGCCTGTGATGAAGAGCTGTCTTGGTACCTGGAATTATGATGGTCACTGTATGTGAAGTTAAGTCATGTGATCTCACTGGGGATTAATTTCCCAGAACCCCATGGAAAGGAGATAAGCATTTCAGAAGGACATTGTGCTCTAGCAAAAAGAACGAGGAGTACTTGTGGCACCTTAGAGACAAATAAATTTATTTGAGCATAAGCTTTAGTGGGCTAAAACCCACTTGATCCGTGGGTTTTACCCACGAAAGCTTATGCCGTGGGTTTTAGCCCACTAAAGCTTATGCTCAAATAAATTTATTTGTCTCTAAGGTGCCACAAGTACTTCTCGTTCTTTTTGCTGATACAGACTAACATGGCTACCACTCGGAAACCTGTGCTCTATCAATAAATCACAACAGATCTGTTACTGGTGCACCCAGGGTTGGTGTTTTTCCCAATGTGTTGGTGTGTCTTATTACTATTAGAAAATTGCTTTTTAATATTAAAAACAAAGGACAAGAGTTTGGTGGGAGGCCCTTAGTTGTGTTTATTAACTAGAAATGCTAATCAATCAGGCGGAAAAAACAATAACAGAAAATGTGGAAATGGCAGAAGTGCTAAATGACTATTTTGTTTCAGTTTTCACCAAAAAGTTTAGTAGCAATTGGACATCTAAGATAGTGAATGCCAGTGAAAATGAGGTAAGATCAAAGGCTAAAATAGGGAAAGAACAAGTTAAATATCTTCAAGTCACCAGGGCCTGATGAAATACATCCTATTCATAGGCGTGCGCAGCACATTTCATTAGGGTGTGCACCCAGGGAGCCCAGCCCTAGCCTCGCCTCCAGCCTGCCCTAGCCCTGCCCCCACCCCATCCACTCCCTCCTACTTCCCACCTCCTGACTGCCCCCCTCAGAACTCCCAACCCCCCTGCTCCTTGTCCCCTGACTACCCCCTCCTGGGACCCCTGCCCCTATCTAAGCCTCCTTGCTCCTTGTCTCTTGACTGCTCCCCTAGGACCCTACCCCCTACCTGTCCCCTGACTGCCCCAACCCTTATCCACATCCCCGCCCCCTGGGACTCCCAAGCCTATCCAACTGCTCTCCGCCCCCTGACAGGACCCCCAAAACTCCCGACTCATCCAACCTCCCCCCCAGCTCCTGGTCCTCTGACCACGCCCTCCAGAGACCCCCCCCTACCCTAACTGCCCCCCCAGGACCCTCCTTGCTCCCTGTGCCCTGACCCCTATCCACCCACCGCCTCCTGACAGACCCCGGGACTCCCATGCCCCATCTAACCCCCTCCCCCCGCTCCCTGACTGCCCCCTCCAGAGGCCCTCCACCCCAACCACCCCCCCGGGATCCCACCCCCTATCCAACTCACCCTGCTCCCTGTCCCCTGACTGCCCCCATCCCTTATCCAACCCCCCCCAGCCCCAGACCCCTTACCATGAGGCTCCTAGCAGCATGTCTGACTCCGTGCAGAGACAGACATGCTGCCCCGCAGGAGCGGGCAGCCCCGCCCCTCAGAATACTGCGTGCGCGGCAGCATGGCTCTGATGAGCGGGGAGCGTGTCTGCCTCCCCGCGGAGCCAAACACTGCCCCACGGGAGCGCGCAGCCCCGGCCCCCAGAGCGGCATGGCTCCAGGGGAGGGAGGGAAGGCGGGGGAGGGGCCAGCGACTTGCTGTGCTCGGCCGGGCACTCCGGCCTGGGAGCGCGGACCCCGCGGCTTGCTGCGCTGGGAGAGTGGGGCCATTTTTCCACCCCTGCGTTAGGGTGTCCCTGGGCACACCCCGTGCGCACGCCTATGATCCTGTTATACTCCAGGAGCTGACTGAGGAGATATATGAGCCATTAGCAATTATCTTTGAACACTCCTGGAAGATGGGAGAGATTCCAAGGGACTGAAAAAAGGGCAAATATAGTGCCACTCTATAAAAAGGGGAATAAGGACAACCCGGGGAATTATAGACCAGTCAGCTTAACTTCAGTACCTGGAAAGCTAATGGAGTAAATAATTAAGCAATTAATTTGCACACACCTAAGATAATAAGGTGATAAATATCAGTCAGCATAGATTTGTCAAAAACAAATCGTGTGAAACCAAACTAATACACCTCTACCCCGATATAACGCTGTCCTCAGGAGCCAAAAAAATCTTACTGTGTTACAGGTGAAACCACGTTATCGAACTTGCTTTGATCTGCTGGAGCACGCAGCTCTCCCCCCCCCCCCCCCCCGAGCACTGCTTTACCGCGTTATATCCGAATTATATCCGTGTTATATCGGGGTAGAGGTGTAGCTTTCTTTGACAGGGTAACAAGCCATGCAGATTGAGGGGAATGGGGGGGGGGGGGGGGGGGAAGCAGTAGATGTGGTATATCTTGACTTCAGTAAGGCTTCTGATATTATCTCGCATGGCCTTCTCAAACAAATTAGGGAACTACAACCTAGATGGAGCTACTATAAAGTGGGTGCATAACTGATTGGAAAACCATTCCCAAACAATAATTAATGGGTCACAGTCAAGCTGGAAGGGCATATCAAGTGGGATCCCACAGGGATCAGTTCTGGGTCCGGTTCTGCTTACTATCTTCATCAGTGATTTAGATAATAGCATAGAGAGCACACTTATAAAGTTTGCAGATGATACCAAGCTGGGAGAGGTTGCAAGTACTTTGGAGGACAGGATTAAAATTCAAAATCATCTGGACAAACGGGAGAAATGGTCTGCAGTAAATAGGATGAAATTCAACAAGGACAAATGCAAAGTACTCCACTTAGGAAGGAACAATCAGTTGCACACATACAAAATGGGAAATGATAACCTAGGAAGGAATACTGCAGAAAGGGATCTGGGGGTCATAGTGGATCATAAGCTAAATATGATTCAACAGTATAACACTGTCGCAAAAAAAGCAAACATCATTCTGGGATGTATTAGCAGGAGTGTAGTAAGCAAGACACAAGAAGGAATTCTTCCACTCTACCTCACGCTGATTAGATCTCAACTGGAGTATTGTGTCCAGTTTTGGGTGCCAAATTTCAGGAAAGACATGGACAAATTGGAGAAAGTCCAGAAAAGAGCAACAGAAATGATTAAAGGTCTAGAAAACATGACCTATGAGGGAACATTGAAAAAATTGGATTTGTTCAGTCTGGAGAAAAGACTGAGGGGGAACATGACAACAGTTTTCAAGTACATAAAAGTTGTTACAAGGAGAAGGAATAAACATTGTTCTCCTTAACCTCTGAGGATAGGACGAGAAGCAATGGGCTTAAATTGCAGCAAGGGAGGTTTAGTTTGGACATCAGGAAAAACTTCCTAACTGTCAGAGTAGTTAAGCACTAGACTGTTTTGTATGGGGGAAAAAAAATCAGTTTTGAATTTGGCACATTTCAATTTCATTGACTGTGCCCTTGGTCTTGTGTTATGTGACAAAACAGAGGCATCTGATCTACCTTCTGTATACCATTCATTATTTTATATATGTCACGGAGTATTGGGGGACTCAGGGCCCTGCACCCCCGGCCTCCTGCGATTCACCATGACTCTCAGCCAGCCAGTAAAGCAGAAGGTTTATTTGGATGACAGGAATACAGTCCAAGACAGGTCTTGCAGGCACAGACAACAGGGCCCCTCCCTCAGTTAGGTCCAGCTTGGGGTCCCAGGGCATCCCAGCCCACCCCCCTTTGGGGGGTCAGAGCCATCTCTGCCTCCCAGCCATCTCTCCAGCCTGCTTCCAACACACTGCCTTCAGCGACCCCTCCCACAGCCTTTGTTCAGTTTCCCAGGCCAAGGTGTCACCTGGCCTCCAACCCCCTCCTGGGCTCCCATGCTACATGCTCAGGCATTCGCCCTCGGGCAGACTCCCATCCCCCAATGCAGACTATCCCAGCCACACTCCCCTGTCAGCATTCACAGACCACAGTAAGAACAGTCCCAGTTCGTCACAATATACTCTTAGCATATTCTGTTATCACTCTTTCTGCGGGTGCAGCTGGAGAATCAATGCACTTCCCTTCATTGGCTGTTGCATTCATCCACTCTTAGTTACACTCAAGAAAGATATCATGGGGGAGGGGAAGGGTTTTTACATAAGAAAGAAGTGTATTAGGTGCTGTCTGATTTTGCTCATTTGAATATTGAGACTTCCTTTATATCCACGAATAAATAAATATTTCTGTGTTTGGTTTAAAAAAGCCTTGGTTAGATGACTCATCTAGAACTATGTACATCATAAAAATAATAATATGTGAGCCACAAAATTAAAGAGAAGCCATTTAGTTTTCCTCTATACATTTTTCCTTTAACATCTTTGATTCTACTGTATGTGTGTATTATATAAATTCAGATTTATAATTTATTTAGCTCTATTGTAACATTTGTTAATGTCTGAAAGTTAGATTGTAAGACTATTACTATATAGAATATCAAGACATCTACAAAAAAAATCCTTACATTTAAGTAAGTTTTCTCTTTAGTTTTCTTCCAAGTGTTCCTCCACATTAGAAAAATTAGAACGATCACACCTTAAAAAGAACTAATACACTTTATATTTAGAAAGATTAATAGTAGATTCATAAAATCCGGATAGTTTCCCTATAAAATGGGAGGAAAAGACTGAAAGTTTGTCTTTGTACAAGAATCTGTTACTGTTGACGAAAACAGATGTATGCCTTTCATAGGCATATTTTGCAAAGACACATTCTGCTTGACTGGTATGAACATTAGAGCTCAAAAATCTTGGTCAAATCATCCTTTAGCCCAATGGATTAAAAAGATGCACCACTCTTATGTACATAAGAGCAGCCATACTGGGTCCGACCAATGGTCCATCTAGCTCAGTATCCAATCTTTTGACAGAAGCCAGTGCCAGATGCTTCAGAGGGAAAGAACAAGGCAGTGTTTAGGCCCAGCTTCTTGCAGTTAGAGGTTTAGAGACCCACCAGAGCATGGGGTTACATTCCCTGACCATCTTCGCTAATAGCCAGATAGACCAATCCTCCATTAACTTATCAAATTCTTTTTTGAACCCAGTTATACTTCTGGCCTTCACAGAATCCCCTAACAATGAGTTCCACAGGTAGACTGTGCATTATGTGAAGAAGTACTTCCTTTTGTACTTTTTTAAACTTGCTGCCTATTAATTTCATTAGGTGACCCCTGGTTTGTGTGTTATGTGAAGGGGTAAATAATACTTTCCTATTCACTTTCTTGATACGGTTCATGATTTTATAGATATCTATCAAATCCCTCTAGACTGAATAATCCCAGTCTTTTTATCTCTCCTCATATGGAAGCTGTTCCAAACCACTAATCATTTTTGTTGCCCTTCTCTGTACTTTTTCCAATTCTAATATATCTTTTTTGAGATGGGGCAACCACAACTGCATGCAGTATTCAAGGTGTGGGTGGGAGTTATACAGTGGCATTTTTCTGTTTCGTTATATATCCCATTCTGAATAGTTCCCAACATAGGTAGTTTTTTTTTGACTGCTGCTGCACATTGAGCAGATGTTTTCAGGGAACTATCCACAGTAACTCCAAGATCTCTTTCTTGAGTGGTAACAGCTAATTTAGAGCCCCATCATTTTATATGTATAGTTGGAATTATATTTTCCAATGTGCATTACTTTAATTTATCAACACTCAATTTCATATATCATTTTGTTGCCCAGTCACCCAGTTTTGTGAGATTCCTTTGCAACTCTTCACAGTCAGTTTTGGATTTAACTATTTTGTATCATCTGCAAATTTTGCCACCTCACCCTTCACCTCCTTTGCCATATAATTTATAAATATGTTAAACAGAACAGGTTCCAGTACAGATCCTTAGGGAACCCTGCTATTTACCTCTCTCCATTGCAAAAGCTGACCATTTATTCCTACCCTTTGTTTCCTATCTTTTAATCAGATACTGATCCATGAAGGATCTTCCTTCTTATCCCATGACTACGTACTTTGCTTATCAGCCTTTGATGAGGGACCTTGTCAAAGACTTTCTGAAAGTCCAAGTACACTGTATCCACTGGATTACCCTTGTCCACACACTTGTTGACTCCCTCAAAGTATTCTAACAGATTGGTGAGGCATGATTTCCCTTCATAAAAGCTGTAATACCCAGAATAAGCATCACAATGTGTCACACCATGCAGCGCACTACACAGCTTGCCCTGCTTTTCAAAGTGAATCATGCATAATCAAAGATTAATAGGTGCTAGATTTCATAAACTCTATTTATTATGTAGGTTGAAACCCATGGGGATAGAACTGATGAAAATTAAACTACTCTTAATAAGCACCTTCAATGGGATGAAACCACACTTCTGGGGGTGAAGGGTATAATATTAATTGTCTCTAAGTTCTACATTACTATGTAGTTTCTTGAAATAAAAAAATAGTACACTGTTCATATGTTCAAACTACATGATTTTTATATTTTTGGTTATTTCAGTGTTCTATAAGTATTCCAAAGCCTTACCTTTGAAGAGCCATTTGAATACATTTGTATCATATTCTCTGCTCCTTGCTTTACCTTCAGTTCTATATCCAATTGCTTTTTTAAGACCATCAATCTGTTGTTAGTAGAAAAACGAGGGTCACTGTTTGGAGTATCTGGTGTTCTGGGACACTCTGTGAATTAAATACAAGATGTAATTTTCATAACGAGTCAATAAAGCTTTTCTAATATACTTCAAACAATGTTTAACAAAGAGAAAGCTTTGTATTTAAATATTAAAACTGTGCAGAGATATTTTGAGACAATATTGCAAATATGCTTTAGTGTGAAAAACGCAGTGAAAGCCCAGTGATTCCTGCACATGGGCTAACACACATGAATCACTGACTGGGGTGGTAAAAGGCTCCCGGCTTTGTTTATCTGTCCCCATGGAGAATGTGTCTTTTCTAAGATGTCTAAAGTTTAAGTGCAAAGTGTAGTTTACCATTAAGCCTTCCCAAACTCTCCAACCCAACTTAAACTAGAAAAAGAAGAAAGGTTCCTGGATGACCATATTCAATGGTGATTGGTAAGGTCTACAAACAGATACATTAAATACATTATATCTAACATTATTTCAATCATTAGAGACATGCCATATGCAGTTTACAGCAAGATGAAGGAACTGATAACATGAACTCTTCCTTACAGTATGTATATACCGTGCTGATTGCTGATTCAGGGGAACTAATGGAATCACAGGTATCTGGATAATTAACTGAGCAGCCAGATTACTGAAAAATTATAACTTGGGAATGGAGAATGATACATTCTTGCTTGGGAATATTATTTTAGATCCCTCTTCCTTTTTTTAACAGAATTTGCTGCAGCTTTTACCAACCAAGTTATACTGTCATCAACAAGCTCCATGACTTGTCATCTACTTCCTCCTCTAGATAAGAAGTATGTTAGTCACTTGTCCAAATTCCATCTCCTGGAGCATAAACTACTAATTTCTCTCCATTCTAAGAATCAGAGTTCACTGGATTATTTCCTATTGCTTAACCAGTTTTAATCCCCAGTAAGATTTTGTCCTTTAACCTGTGGCTAATAGGGACCCTAACCAAAGCTTTCTGAAAAGCCAAGTAAATTGCGTCCACCACATCATCTAAATTATTTTCTGCTTAAAAGAAATAAAATAGAGAGGCACTATACTAGAGAAGCCATCCCGGTTTGTCCCTAGAAGGTTATACTTAACGGAGTATTGGGATATTCTATTCTTACGTAAATTTTCAATTACTTTCCTTGGAACTAAAATGAGGCTCGCTGTTCAACTTCCTGAGAACTTCTTGTTTTAATAATTTATTTATATACACACACAGAAAAAGAAAGAGGCACTACATTAGCAACTTCCCAATTCCAAATGCCATTTACTTTTTAGCATCTGCTATTTCACATTACTTCTGCAGAACTGTCTGATAAGTAGCATATATAGTAGTTTTGGAGATTTAATGCATTTGCTTTCAAGTCTACTGTATAATTTTTCTCTTCCAGACTTCAATCTCTGTCAAGGCTGCTCTCAGATTTCCCATAACAACTGCTTTTGGTGCAGCAATTTTCTCAATTGTCTTCTGCACCACACTTTCCTCATTCAGGTGCCTTCTAAAGTCTTACTTCATCCTTTCTGCCCAAAAGCTCAGGTTAATAAAAACAATGTTGTAACAACATTTTTAAAACCACCAAAGTTATTCCTTCTGGGTTTCCCAGGACATCCTGTCTTCTGGGTCTTAGCCCCGGCCTAAGTGTAGAATTGCATTGGTATAATTTAAGTTTCTTTAAACTGTCTTTGTTAAACCAGTTCCAGAGGCTGGTTGGAAACTATTTCTGTTTAAATAGTCTTATTTCAGCTTAGTTTAAGATGACGGAAACTGGTTTAAGATAAACCTATCCCACATGCTTCCATGTTCCCTCTCCCCCCCCCCCTTTTTTTTTTGGTCATTCCATTCAGCTAATCCTCACCTACCAATTTTCCCACTCAAAAATGTAAACAAAACCAATGTCATAATTATCATAACCTGTGCAAGCCATCACATCATCTACTCTACTTGCATATTATTTACACAGAATAATTACCAGTTACTCAATTAGCTCAAGTGGTAAAGTCTCCAACCTTTCTGATGACCCATGTGGAGCCATTATAGTTGCATATGATTAAGTTTGTTTTTACAGTTGCTTTTTAAAACACACATACTTAGGAAATTATGGAACCCTTCCCCTACATTAAAAGCACATTACGGTTCCAGAGTAAAACACTCAAACATTAAGAAATATCAGATTTAAGGTTACTTGTGCAACTGTAATTCAGTCACCTTGTGCATATGCATAATAATAGTTTTTAACAACATGATTCCTCCATCAGGTAGAACCAAAGTGACCCTTACATGGGTCATCAGCAGGGTTGGGACCTTTAGGGCCACAACACAACACTTTATTTGAGCTTACTGAGTAACTTGTAGCAATAGTAGGCTGTTATCTTCAATGTGGATCAACTACCAGAGGAGAAAAAAAATCCATTTTGCTAGTGATTTTCAAGCTGTATACTAGACAGCAAAGAATGTTGAGACTCCAGAATCTTACATTTATTACCAGGTTTTAGAGGGGAGAGTTCTCTAATGGTTATAGACTTCTGCGCTTGTGCTCCTATTTTCCCAGTCACTCTCCTCTTTCCCAACTCATATTCCACTACCCTACCTAGCTCCTATTGTCCCCTGCCTAAGCCTTCCCCGACTCCTTTGCATTTAAGTCAGGTTGCTTCCTCCTTGATGCCTGATTGCTAGCAGAGAGTCACTGGGAGCCCCCGCCTGATATCACATTGAAAACCACTGCTCTAGGGGCCAAACTTTTTTTCTGGAGACCCAGTTGAAGAAAATTGTTGATGCCTGTGACTCAACGGAGCTGGAGATGATGGGTTTGGGGTGTGGGAGGGGCTCAGGACTAGGACAGAGTTGGGGTGCAGGGGTGAGGGCTGTGAGGTGGGGCCGGGAATTAGGAGTTCAGGGTGTGGGAGGGGGCTCTGGGCTGGGGCAGAGAGTTGGGGTGCAGGAGGGGGTCAGGGCTCTGGGCTGGGGATGAGGGGTTTGGGGCACAGGCTTACCTCGGGTGGCTCCCAGTCAGCAGCACAGCAGGGGTTCAGAGGCAGGCGCTGCGCCCCAGAAGCGGCCAGCAGCAGGTCTGGTTCCTAGGTGGAGGTGCGCAAGCGGCTCTGCGCGGCTCTTGCCCGCAGGCACCGCCCCCTCCCCCAGCTCCTGTGCTCAGGGCGGGGGCAGTGCGCAGACCCCGTGGGCCCCCCACCTAGGAGCCAGACCTTCTGCTGGTCGCTTCTGGGGCACAGCGTGGTATCAGAACAGGTAGGGACTAGCCTGCCTTCGCCGGGCAGCACCACTGACGGAACTTTTAACGGCCCGGTCGGCGGTGCTAACCAGAGCCACTGCGACCCAATGCCTTCCATTCCGCGACCCAATTCTGGGTTGTGACCCACAGTTTGAAAACCACTAATCTAGAGGAACAAAAGCAGGAAAATTTCTGCTTAGCCCCTGCAGGACAGAGCACATTCAGTTGCTCTGTGGGGATGGAGCATGCTCAGTGAAGACAATCCTCAGAGAACATACTGCCAGGAGTGCTGGAACAATTTGTATAGTGGGGGAGCTGAGAGCAACTATACCAAACTCTAAACCCTCTATATGATGGAAACCACTTCAAGCCAGGGGGTGCGTCAGCACTCCTAGGACTCCATGGTCCTATGCATACTGCCTGCCTCCAACAGACCTTTACTGTGTATGTCTGAACTATAATTTTTCAGAAACTGACAACTTAACCAACCCAAATTTGGCTTTCATAGCAGAAGGCAAAAGGCACATCTCTAACACCAAGGCAAATGCCCTTGTAAATTCTGAGTCACTGCTGCCAAGCATGGAGGCATTAGATCTTCTCAAGGAAATGGCTGTTGGAATTTAACAAGAGCAAAACAATGTATTTTTGAAAATACAATAGAAACCAATAGAACCATTTTTTGCTGAAATTCTTCCCCTCCCCCACCTCCAATAAAAAAAGAAGGAAACACCCTGAAGCAGGCATCTAGCATAGAAAATTTCAGGTGAATGGTTAAAGTTTTAAGCAACTGAAAACAGGATCTTATAGTTGAAAGTGTTGGGCAACCTTAACTATAGGCAGCACGACCAGCAATGCCTTTAATGTCCCTTCTCTCTGTATTGTCTGTTTAGGTTGTAAGTATTTTGGGGCAGGAGTCTCTCATTCTATATTTGTACAGTACCTAGTACAATGTGGCTCCAGTCTCAATTGGGGCCAGTTAAGCACTACCATAACACAAAACAAGAGTAATAAATTAATCCAGGTCATTTAAGCTTAAAATTAAACATGATCTTAAGTACTTTGCTAAACTGGTACAAAAAGTATTTTTCAGGTGGAAGAGGCATGTGTGAATAAAAGGTTCTCCAATTATTTAGCCACATTTGCTTGCACAATAATGAAAATGCAGGATTTAATTTGTATACTGCATCCTTTAATTTTTATACTAATGAAGCCCATAATCTTACAACAGATGGGGAGAGTTTTACTGTACTGTGGATTAACAGCCTTTCACCTACTGATGCCTAGATGAAGTTAGTTTATGTAATGAATGAAGTAGTTTGGCTTTCAATACAGATTTTAGTGGATGTCTATCTGGTTCCCATAACTAGCATGATAATTTTTGCTCAGACTAGAAAACACAAGTGTTTTTGGTTAAAACTAGTGGGTACTGGCAGGGTTGAGTGGCAACACTTACATCAGTTGCTTGCACTACATAATACTTTTTTTAACAGTTTCAGTCTTTTGCTTTTGTGAGAGAGACTAATTCACCAAATTCACAAAACAAGTGAAAGAAAATATTTTAACTCACTGATGACCCATTTCTCACATTTTTAAACAAGACAGGGTTAAATTTGAATCATGGTAATTTTCAGTTTGAAATGTTTCTGTTCATAATATATGACCATGACATTTATTTTTTATTCTTTGGACTTTTTTTTTTTGGGGGGTAAAGTCTCTTCAGCTTGATTTGTACAGTACTTATTAGCAAACATGGTTTTTGCTTCTAAATCCTCACTTTGATGAACACTGCCACCCAAATTGCAGTCATTAGTGGAATAATTGAACTCATCTCCTTCTGAAACTGTCATGCATTTCTGTGGGGATTCTTGCCTCGGATGCTAAGTGCATTATCTTTTCAACAAGCTCAGCATGAGATCTGGGAACCCAGGTTGCTTTCTGAATTTGGTGTCCCAGATGGTACTACTGCATGCTGCTAAGCTATTCAATTAGAAGCAAGCACCCTTGGTAACTAGTTAACTTTAATCTTATTTTAAATTATTTAATTGTATTTTAGCTCCTTCAGTGTCATACCAACAAGCGCCTGAGATGCACATTGCTGTGTTTTTACTACCAACAGCTCATGCTAGGAGATCACATCAGTACTCTTTCCTTGAATACAAAGTAAGTTCAAAGGCAATGGAATGGATAAGAAAAATTGTTCCACATGGTTATCAGCAGTTTCAAAATTTATAATACTTATTAATAAACTACAATAATCTTGTTTTGGTGGCTTTTGAATACTATGCAGAAGCTACATTTATGCAAAACTCCAACACTAACCTAATGGAGACTTCCAAAGTATAGCATAAAACTGGGAAAATTTTAGTACCACCAAAGCAGCCAGTAAGTATCAGATTGTCTCAGATTCCATCAATATTGTTCTTTCACAGAAATGGTGCACAAAATAAGTGTTTCACAAAATCTTTTAGTTTTTTTTTAACTTATTTTAATTTTCTTCCCATTTTTATCATGTTCTTTCACTGAAAAAATCATTTTTCAGGCAGCATTAGCCTTTCTAATTGTGTCCTCCACATTGTCTCCCCTCTTCATCATAGCTCTCTTTCACCTTTCCCATTCCCTGCCATTTTGGTTAAATCTACCTCCTGCCCGTTAGTTCTATCCTGTGTAACTGTAAGCATGTAACAAGAAGAGATTAAATAAGGCACAGAAAAAAAAAAAAAGTGTGATGAGGTAAGGAAGAATGCCTCATATTTTCTCCCCCCCAAAAGGTGTTCTGCAACAACAATACAGTAGTACCTCCTGGGGTATCTAGCGAAACAGGAGTCTGCATATTATAAGTATTATATGAATAAACTGTTCACGTGTTACATGTCAACTAGTTCAGCATTGTGCTACTTGAGTAACTGTTCTATGTAAATTCTAGTCTTAAGATACATGGGAGAGTATTAAGATAACTACATACATGCACAAGGCAACAACAAAACAAACATGCCCATATTTTGGATTAGAATTAATCCTTCAGATTTTCAGTAGTAATGGCCAAGAATCCATAATCTTGTTTGACAATGAAGCATAATTTACACATAGCCAATACAGTCCAATACTTTTTACTGGGTTAAACACCACCACATTGACTTAAGTTTCCTAAAACTACGCCTCTCACTTTGAATAATGTAACATTCTCAAAGATAACGAGAGATCTAGATACAAAGCCTGACTTCTAAAACAAGGCTAGATTCACCAGCAACTCTGTAACAGAGAAAAAACCTATTCTATGTTGTGGCAAAAGCTATTACCTTTGAATCATCAGAGAAAATATGCTGAACCTAATGGTTCAATGCTACAGCTTTTTGAGCAATCTGTGCTTAATGACTGAGGTTTAATACCAATTCCTCATCTAATCCTCCTCTTGAAGTGGCTGCTGAAAATCATTTCTTATGGCATTAAGACGTAGTGCTGCAGCCAAAGCACCATCAAAACAACTTTTATAATTCATATACATTTCTGTAAATTAGATTTATTAGCAATTTAATTTGTAACAGTTATGGCAAGTATGTGAGTGTGTGAAAAAAAATAAACTGAATCTGATGTTCAAAAAATGTAGGGCTGTTGATTAATCGCCGTTAACTCATGCGATTAACTCAAAAATATTAACTGCGATTAAAAAAATTAATCGCAATTAATCGCACTGTTAAACAATAGAATACCAATTGAAATTTATTAAATATTTTGGATGTTTTTCTCGGATGATTACCCAGCACCTGATCATTTTAAGAACACTTTCACAGCAGATTTGACAAAACGCAATGAAGGTACCAATGTGAGATTTTGAAGGACAGATACAGCACTCAACCCAAGGTTTAAGAATCTGAAGTGCCTTTCAAAATCTGAGACAGACGAGGTGTGGAGAATGCTTTCAGATGTCTTAAAAGAGCAACACTGATGTGGGAACTACAGAATCCAAACCACCAAAAAAGAAAATCAACCTTCTGCTGGTGGCAACTGACTCAGATGATGAAAATGAACATGCATTGGTCTGCTCTACTTTGGATCGTTATCGAGCAGAACCCGTCATCAGCATGGACACATGTTTTCTGGAATGGTGGTTAAAGCATGAAGGGACATATGAATCTTTAGCACATCTGGCACGTAAATATCTTGCGATGCTGGCTACAACAATGCTATGTGAAAGCCTGTTCTCACTTTCAGGTGACACTGTAAACAAGAGGTGGGCAGCATTATCTCCTGCAAATTGTAACCAAACTTATTTGTCTGAGCAATTTGCTGAAGTAGGAGTGAGTGGACTTGTAGGTTCTAAAGTTTTACACTGTTTTATATTTTAACGCAGTTATTTTTTGTACATAATTCTATATTTGTAAGGTCAACTTTCATAATAAAGAGATTGCACTACAGTGCTTGTATTAGGTTGTAATCAAAAATAAATATAAAGTGAGCACTGTACACTTTGTATTCTGTGTTGTAATTGAAATCAATATATTAGAAAATGTAGAAAACATCCAAAAATATTTAAATAAATGGTATTCCATTACCAACAGTACAATTAATCGCGATTAATCACAATTAATGTTTTTAATCGCTTGACAGCCCTAATAAAAAGTTGTACTGGCTACAGTTAGATGCTGTGCCATAATAAGAGTCCGTACTAACATTTGCGTAGCATCTTCCTTCTGTAAATCCTGACAGTGCTATACAAAGATTAGCTTTACAGACATTTTATAGATAAGAAAACATGCAAGGAGAGGTAAATGACTTTCCCAAATTACCATAGCAAATTAGTGAGAGAGAGAGAAAGAAAGAACCCAGGGTCTCCAGAGTTCCAGTCCCAGCGCTATCTAATGAATCAAACTGCATTCAGGTGCCTCATCCGTACATCACTTAATCAACATACCATAATTCTGACCTGCAAAAACCCAGTTCTTTTATTCTTAAGTGGGACTATGAAATTTATTTGTCTAGAACCCTGAATCCAGCAAGTAAAGGAGAACTAAGTTGACTTTACTGCTTTCCACAAACATGACTGAAGATCCAAAAAGAGGCCATGGTGACCGAAGCAAATGCTATTTTTGCAGCTGTTAGTCTTCTTCTCTCACAAGGCCATTCTGAGACCATGTCACCAAGTCTTAGGGTATCTTCTCCCCATATTCTGAAAGGCAAGGGACAACTGTCCCCCAAATGCATGAACACTGTGGAGGAAAAAGTTGTAACCTGTAGTTTAATCTATAACTAAGCAACTACTGGGAGTTCCCTACCGTCCCCGTGCTAGGTGGGATGTCCCCACAATCTAGCATATGGTTATTGCAGAACTCACAGTGGCTCCCAAGCTTCTGTGCTAAATATAAATTTCCATGTAATCCTGAAGTCTGAAATGTACTAAGAATAGGAGAGTACTGCTATCTGATGGAAAGACAGGCATTCCCAGCACCCTCAAAGATTATGAATTTTGGGGTTCATAATGAGCACCTTTAAAGAGGCCAGATGAAAAAGTGGACAATCAGCTTTCCCTGAAAACTCCAAAGAGAAAACCTTTGATCCAGGATAGAGAGAGTCAGTCCTCTGAATATAAAAAGATGGTGATCTTCACGGTCTAGCCACCTCCTCTTAGATATTAAAGTTCATACATCTGAGCCTTTCAAACAAAGATTACCAGTTTGATTTTGCGATGGATAGATGCTCACTA
Organism: Chrysemys picta bellii; assembly: GCF_011386835.1. Taxonomy (NCBI): domain Eukaryota; kingdom Metazoa; phylum Chordata; order Testudines; family Emydidae; genus Chrysemys; species Chrysemys picta. Next base: position 31,688,622 of record NC_088798.1, on the reverse strand, counting down.
ACACATAATTTATGACCGAAGCCAGGAGTTTAATATTAACCCAGTATACCACCTAGTCCATGTACATCCATTATCGAAAGAGGTTATATCAGCACATCAATTCTCAGTCTTGAGAAAGACAGAAAATTTACTGATAGCAGGAGGTTTTTTCTGTGAATTAACATGGAAGGAGTTCCAAGAGAAAATAAATTTAAATTACACAGGCAAATGGCGTACAAGAAAAACAAACATCTCAATATTAGAACTAAGCTTTTCGTCAATTATCAACTTAAACACTAACAAGATTCCTAAGGTTTCTAGTCTTCAGAAAGGTTGCGAAATATGTTGTTAAAGAATTTACGGCTTCCATAGGAATAACTGATATGAATTCAATGTATATATCTTCTTGTTCTTAGCTCTAGTTCATAAGAAACACCTCCCCACCCCAGGAGACTTAAATATGTACACATACCCCTAGATGCAAGGAATTTACTGTATACACCTCTACCTCGATATAACACTGTCCTCGGGAGCCAAAAAAAAATCTTACTGCGTTATAGGTGAAACCGTGTTATATCGAACTTGCTTTGATCCACCGAGTGCGCAGCCCTATTCCCTCCCTCCCCCCCCCCGAAGCACTGCTTTACCGCATTATATCCGAATTCATGTTATATCGGGTCGCATTATGTCAGGGTAGAGGTGTATGTGTAATTATCAAAATATAAAAATGATGACATACTTTGATAGGACAATATTGAAATAATCACTAAAAGCAAGACTGTAAAAGCTCTGTATGGACTTAAAAACAGCAATTAGATAAGAAAGAAAATTCAGAAATAGCACTAAGTAAATAGTGAGATTAACACCAAGTAAAAGCAAGTGAAAGCAGACACCTAGTAATCTTGTGGTTGGTAGTTTGTTGCAAGAACTTTCAGAGCAGCAACCTGAGGATACAGTCTTCCCTGCTCATGCTGGGAGGGGGAGGGGGGGAAGAAGAGTCATCTCCTGTGTCTTTCACTTTAAAGCTCCAGTATGGAAGACAAAGAGGGCCCAAAGAGTTTTGGAGCTACCACTTGTTAGCAAGAGGTATTGGGAAGCCTCTGCTGGATAACTCTGGCCTTCTCAGGAAGGGATCAAAGGAAGAGTCAGACTCCTTCCCCTGGTTCTTCTGACCCAGCTCATGAGCTACACTTTTTTGTTGATGGTCAGTTGCACTTCTCGAATCACTCACTAGTAAACATCACTGCTGAACTTCTCTTGTGGCAGAGCTGTATGCACATTCTTTCCCAGGCCCTGTGGAAGATGTTTACTACTAACTGAAAGCTACTTGGTCCTAGAGAAGCTGAAACTAAAACCAAAAAGCTAGCAGGTAGGTGAGTGCAAAGAGAGAAACGAAGGGGAATGGAGACAGGCAAGATTGGCCCCATTTGTTTAGTGTTGTTGCTCTTGAACATGACAAACACCTTTCCCATCCCTTATTGAATAGCAACAGGGAAAACTAAAAAAATTAAAGACTTTTTGAAATCAAAACATACTATTTAAAAGTGCTCTATCAAAACCTTTATTTTAAAAAATGTTTACATTTAAAATCAATAGTGAGCCTTTCAAATACCAATTGCAGAGTAAAACCTGCAGGGACTGATTTACGTACAGCATCCAGCAAAATGAGACCCCAATCTCAGATGCTATTGTAATACATATAATGATTCTTCCTGTAGACAAATAGCACTGCAAATCTCAAAAACGTGACCGCTTTTAAAGTGTTCCACTTAAGAGAGAAAGTGGGATGTGACAAGTATCTCCACTCTCCCACTTCTGAAGTCATTCTATTTAAAAAGACTCCAAATTTAAGTCTGTACAGATTTTTAAACAAGAATCCACCTGCAATCTAGGTATCTCCTATTTCTTCACCTCTTCATCAGCCACTTTAGTTCTCTGCAATGCTCTGTTACTCAATTATTGCATGTCTTAACTCATGAGAGAAATTACATACAAGTTTTTAAATATATGTGACATACATAAAATGTACACAAGCTTAACAAGAGTAACTCAGAACTTTGGCAGCATGCCATATTCTCAGATATCGTGAGTTACTGAAATCACCTGCTAGGATGTTTCAAGACTCGCACTGCATCCTTTACTTTAAAACAAGATTGATATGTTCTTTTTATTCTGTTGCCCAAACTGCTCAAGAGTTGACAGTCACTTAACAGACACCCTCAATGGCACGTTTATATTTATACAGACTCATATTAGCAATATTTTAATGTCAAATCACCATACTGTCCTTATCCAAGTCATTTCACAATACTGAAAAAGGCATTTGTTTGACTGTTTACTTTCAAAACATTCCATTTTGAAATGCCAAGTTTGATATTTTTCAAAATTAATACCAACTCCCTGCACTTTCACGGAAAATACAAGTTAGAGTATAATGAAGTTTAAAATTTCATCGGTTAATGACAGCTTCTACATATGTAAAATCCCTAAGATTTATTCAAATTATTATGACAAACAGCCATTTTTACTGTAAGTTAGCCAATGAATAGTATGACAAACACGTTTGTCAAAAAAAATAAAAAAATAAGAGCTAGTATTTTAGTTTCAAACTACTAAGGCAAGGGGTTCACAAACCTTTTCATAATGTAAATCACAAACACCTCTCGTACCACTTTCCCACCCATTTGCAATCACAACATTCCTTGTGGAAACTGCATGGAAAAGCAATATTAGGAAATTATTTTTCTAATTTTCTTAAGCATTTTAGTAATTGGAAGTAATTGCAAGCACCACATGACTAGCCAGTGGTCTCCTGACCACCAGCAATTGCTCTGTGGACCACCAGTCATCTGAAAGACTACAGTTTAAAACTTACTTAAAAAATCTAAAACTATTCCAATTATTATTTGAGGCAAATATAAATGTATGTTGGTAATTCTTCAAAAGCTATTGAAAACCAGGTTACAATAGCAATTCTTTATAATTAGAGGATTTCATTTAATCAATGTAAATAAAAGGTACAAAATGTCTAAGAAAAAAATTAATAGTTTTTAGTATTGTATTGTACCTGTAACATCTTCTGGATCTGTTACAACAATGTGCGCATTTAATTCCTGCAATTTATGATGCAATTCTTCCAATTTCTTGTTTGATTTTTTCAAAATGTTGTCCACGTAAGCCAAGTTTTTTTTATCTGTTGTGACCTTTCTCAGGTTCTCTGCTCCTTCCTTGATTTTAAGTTCCTTCCTTATTTCACGTTTGATTTGGTCCTTTATTTCATCCAACTTCTGTTGTACCATTGTGTCTGAGAAGTCCAATTTTTGGCCAATGCTTACATTTTCCGAGACTAGAAGACTTCGGGCATCCCCCTACAGGGAGAGAAGAAAAAAAAAAAAAAGGCATACTCAAAGGTTAGCTGCTTGCATGACTAAAAACACTAGGCTCATGTCCAGAATATGTTAGACACACACCCTGAGAAGCCATTTACTAAATATTTATCTGTCATGCTGCCCCAACAAAGCAACAAGCCCATAAACTTGTACAACTTCACTGAAGTTATGCTTTACAAGTTACAGATTTGTTTTAAATCTAGTGATACCTTTACTATGCCTATTTTTAACAGAAATACTTAAATACCTCTGGATTTGTCATGCACGCATGCCTTGCCTTAGAGCCACATTTGCATTTTTTCAAGATTTAATTGTGAGCTTTAGTAGACTAAGTGGATCTAAGCAGTAACATTTAATTCTTACAGTTAGTAACAAAGAAGAATTCCTATACATTTACTTAGAATTTCAGTAGTTATCCTATTAAAAAGTATTTTAAAAAAATAGAGCAACCCTTTCATAGGCTTAAAGAAACACAGCAGTGTTTACAGATACTAGGTATTTTAGAACATGTATTACTGGAATGCAAGTTTCTCTTTCTGATTTGCTTCTTTTAAATTTTTATTTAGAGGGATTTAAAAAATGAAATAAAAGTTGCAACTTCCTTTCTTGGCATAGGTAGACGGGCAGAGGAGGAGACGAAAGTATGACAGAACACCACTAGCTGTCACCTTCAGCCCCCAACTAAAACCTCTCCAGTGCATCATCAGAGATCTACAACCTATCCTGAAAGATGATCCTTTACTCTCACAGATCTTGGGAGACAGACCTGTCCTCGCTTACAGACAACCCCCCAACCTAAAGCAAATACTCACCAGCAACCACACATCACTGAACAAAACCACTGACCCAGGAACCTATCCTTGTAACAAAGCCCGATGCCAACTCTGTCCACATATCTATTCAAGTGACATCATCACAGGACCTAATCACATCAGCCATACCATCAGGGGCTCGTTCACCTGCACATCTACCAATGTGATATATGCCATCATGTGCCAGCAATGCCCCTCTGCCATGTACATTGGCCAAACCGGACAGTCTCTAAGCAAAAGAATTAATGGACACAAATCTGACATCAGGAATCATAATACTCAAAAACCAGTGGGAGAACACTTTAACCTGTCTGGTCATTCAATGACAGACCTGTGGGTGACTATATTACAACAGAAAAACTTCAAAAACAGACTCCAACGAGAGACTGCTGAGCTGGAATTGATATGCAAACTAGACACAATCAACTCAGGATTGAATAAGGACTGGGAATGGCTGAGCCATTACAAACATTGAATCTATCTCCCCTTGTAAGTATTCTCACATTTCTTATCAAACTGTCTGTACTGGGCTATCTTGATTATCACTTCAAAAGTTTTTTTTTCTCTTACTTAATTGGCCTCTCAGAGTTGGTAAGATAACTCCCACCTGTTTATGCTCTCTCTCTGTGTGTGTGTGTGTGTGTGTGTGTGTGTGTGTGTGTGTGTGTGTGTGTGTGTGTGTGTGTGTGTATATATATATATATATCTCCTCAATATTTATTCCACTCTGTATGCATCCGAAGAAGTGGGCTGTAGTCCACGAAAGCTTATGCTCTAATAAATTTGTTAGTCTCTAAGGTGCCACAAGTACTCCTGTTCTTTTTGATCAAAATAGGTTCCTGTAAAGTGTAGGAGTGGAGAGTGACATACAAAATAGTTATTTAAATTACAACAAGTGTGGTTCAAAATATTTTGTTTCTGTGGATCCCACTTATTCTGCATGTTTCGCTGGGGCTGTGCCTGTACCCTGCATACCCTAATGCTCCATTCACCTTGGGCAAAGCAGCCCTGACCATTTCAGTTCCCTTGCTAATTCAGAACCCCAGTAAAGATGGACTGGGAAAGAACAGAGATGGAGTGCAGGTTGTGGATGCCACTCCGACAAAGTATTTCAAAGAACCAGTTACTGTAAATTAAGACAGTCTTTGTCCATGTAGATCCCCTCCTTATAACTAGCTATTAGTTCCCAGATTAATAGGAGGAGGGTCTAAGGAGTCTTATCTACAGCTAGCTAAATAAGGATTGCAGAATTAGTCTACTAATTTGGAATGTGATCTAGTCTCCAAATCCAGGGCATAACATTTAGTAAAGGAATGTTACTGAGCTGTAAGTAGCTACCCTGCAGACGTCTGATACAGGAATATTTCTTAGGTATGCTGAAGAGGTTTCCAGGGCTGTTGTTGACTGTTGAAGGAAGGTGTATATCTGCTAGTTAGTAACAGATTGATCCACTCTGATAATCTCTGGGAAGAAATGGTTTAGCATTCCACAGCTCTCCCCAATGGAAAGAAAGCATTTGGATAAGAGTTAAATGCGGTGAGGATGTTCCATAAGAACAATCTAAAGTTACACGGATGGGAAAGGCTATTGAATGGAATGATAGGTGCGAACCATTTCTTTTAGAAATTTTTAAACAGTGGGATGAAAGAACACAATTTTAAATGTGAAGGCGACAGGCTGAAATGGCAGCTAAATGGACCCTAATGGAGCTGATGGCGAGGCCCTGTAGCCTGCACTGGAGGATGCAATCCAGAATCTTGGGAACAGAAGTTTGCAATGGGTCCAGACCTTGTTGTGAAGCCAGATACAAGATCTTTTCCACTTTCATCAGTAGACTGATCTTGTAAAGGGTTTCCTTCTCTCTGTCAAGGATTGTTCTACAAGTCCAAGACAGCCTCTCTGTGGGCTCATTCAGTCAACTTCCAAACAGGTACAGGGATGGGGACATGGTTGGAGAATTTGGCCTCAACAGTAAATCTTGCAGATTGGAAAAAGAGAGGTCTTATGAGCTTGTGTATTAGGGTGACTGGAATTAAAACAGAAAAAGGGATGAGAAGCATCGTGGAGGGACTCTGGCATGGTATATTCTCTGAAGCAGAAGATACATTTTTTTGTTCTTGCTGGTGGCAAAAATAGATCTATCACAGGGAGCCCCATCTGTGGAATAAAGGCTTGGGAATGGAATCTATTAGTCACCACTCATGCCTGGCTGAATACGTTCTGCGGAAGTAATCTGCCAGATAGCTGTTTGCTCTTAGTAGGTGAAGAATCATGGGACTTATCCTGTGAACATGGCAACATTTGCACACACACACGCACTCACACAGTTATTGCTATACTACAATGGAGAAATGTTATCTGTCAGGATCTCTGCTGTTCTTTTCAAGAATGGTGGAAAACTCTGGAAGCTAGCCGAATAACCCAGAGTTCAAGTACATTGGAATGGAGCAAGGACTCTCTCCATGACCATACTGCTTTGAATTTGTAGGTGGTTTTGATAGTCCCTTCCCAACCAGCCGTGGAGGCATCTGTAATCAGCATCACCATGGGAGATTATGGTGCAGAATGGTACTCCTTTGCAACTATCTGGGGAACTTGTATGGTTCCAACTCTTATAAATTAAGTTTGGTGGTTGGTAAACATACCTCAGCCATCCAGAGGCATCTCATAAGTGCATGATGCCATGTGATATAATAATTTCAGAGTTTCTTGCTGCTGTTTCAAGATTATACCTGAAGCTGGAGATGAGGGGTGTGATTGTCTGAAATCAGTCTAGAGGGATTTTGCCTTTGTTGACTTAGAATCTAGAAGATCCCCAATAAATTCTATGGATTTTGTTGGAATGAGATTATTATTTATCATTCACTCTCAGATTGATGGAGTCAGTAAATTGCATACAGCGGAGTAAATTTTCTGTAGCCTGGATGAATCACTACATGACAATAAGTGTCCTGAAGTTGACAGGCACAAACCAATCTGAGCTTCTAGAGAGGATATGATGAAGGCTGGTGTCACCATTCTTAATTTAAGTCAGCATGTGAATTTGTGTAGTCACGTCAGGTACTGGATAGGTTGCAGTTCCAGTTTTCTTCTGGGAATAAGTAGTAGTGGGAATAGAAACCCTTCCTTCCCTACCCTCTGAACATCTGGGTACTTCTTCTGTTGCTTCTAGGTTGTAGTAAGGAACCCACTTCTTCCTTCAGCTGTCTCTTGGAAGATGCATTTCTGAAGAGGGATCAGGGATTGGGTATGGGGCAAGGACTAGAACTGTATGATGTGGCTTTCTGTAATAATCTCCTATACCCATTGAACTGAAGTAATTCCAGCCCAGGCTTAAGAGAAATGCAAAAGGCAGCAATCAAAAATGGAGCAGACAGAAAGCTCAACTTCAACCTGCCATATGGAAGACAATGCAGTGAAGGTAGTAGAGGAAGAAGACAGGGCTCATGTGGGAGAAGCAAGACTTCCTATAGAAGTGTAGTCAGCAGACCTCTGTTGCCGACAGGAGGAAGTTCTCTGTCTGAACCAGCCCTCGGGTCTCCTCCTAGTTGCAGGTGTACAGATACCCAAGAATCTCAGTGTAGCCCTAGAGTCCCTTAGGGTATGTAACAACTCATTTGTGAAGCAACTAAACAGGTCTGGCCCTTTGAAGGAAAGGTCTTCAATATCTGTTTGGACCTCTTTAGGAATCTGCAGGACCGCCCTTTTCTTGGCAAAGGCTAGGACCACTGAACAGGCTGCTGTATCAGGGTCACCCGGGACTACTTGGTGGAAAGTTCTGGCTAACTTCCAAACTCCCTCTGAAATGATGGATCTCAAGACAGCCCTCACTTCCTGTGGGACCTTGTCAGTGAATGATGATACTCTGTCCCAGGTCCTGTAGTCATGTTTAAAGACTAAGGCTTAATAGCTGCTTATTCACAGTTGGGAGACACTGAGGGGCAGGCCTTTCTGCTAAGAGGTCAAAGTCTCTTGGGATCTTTTGTCCTTGAGTGGTTTTAGGTAGTCCCGTCTTTTCAGATTTCTCCTGTAGTGCAGATACTGCTAGATCTAGGAGTCAGATGCAAGTAGATGTCCTTAGAGTGATGTGGTGGTGGAAAGGAGACATGATATGTTTTCTCTGCTTGTTTCAGTGCAGAAAGTAAAGGCTGGAGTCTGCCAAAGGTGTTTGGGGGCTCTAGAAATCCTTCATTTATGGACATTGCCAATCTGCCAGGGAGATTAGAATGGTGAATATAAAACATGTATGTGCTTTTTCCTGTACCACAGATAATTGCGTGTCTTGTGTCTGCTGTCCTTCCTAGTATTCCTGGAAGGACTTGAAGTTGTCAGATGATAGTATTGTAGTGGATGTCACCAGAGGATAGGGATGTAAATACAGTTTTTAAAAAGTTAACTGTTTAAATGATTAAAATATTTTGTTTAAATGGTTAACCGATTAAAGGGCCGCTCCAGCCACTGGGGCCGGCCAGCACGGGGCCGCTGGTCTGGCCAGCCCGGGGGTTTAACAGTTAAAGCAGATTAACTGGTAAAACTAATGCGTACCAGCTAACATTTTACATCCCTACCAGAGGAATGCAGATCTTTCGGAGTAGTCAGATAGAAAGGGTTGAGGGAAGTCTCTTCTGGATGTTTTAAAAAACCCAACAATATCTTCTGCCTCTACGTCCTGAGCCTCTGCCTCCTCCTCACGTTGTTCTCTCTATCATTCCCTATGGAGTTCTACTTCACTGAATGGTCTAGTCAGGAACCTAACTCGTGAAGGCAACCTAGGTCTGTAGGAAGAATGAGAGTGCAACTCCTAGATCTAGACAGGGCCCCCCAGAATGTCCAGTAATGCCAAAGTGGTAAGTTAGAGGGATAAGACTGAAAAGGCCCAAGATGATGTTTTTCGAGGCATGTCAGAAAATCTGGGTGGAGGGCTCAAAATCTGATGGCAGTGATTTTGTGTGTGATCTGGGGGTTGCTGCACTAGAGCAATTCCTGCAAGGAGGAAGCAAATGGATGTCAAGAGAAGGGTCTCTGCTTGACTCTGGAAAGAGTGTGAGCGGACAGGGAAAGAAGAGGAGTAGTAGTAAATACATTATAGAAATAGTGCCAACCTCTAAGGCCTGGACTACACTACGGAGTTAGGTCGAATTTAGCCGTGTTAGGTCGATTTAAAAATGACCGCGTCCACACAACCAACCCCGTTCCGTTGACCTAAAGGGCTCTTAAAATCGACTGCTATACTCCTCTCCAGCAAGGGGAGTATTGCTAAAATCGACCTTGCTGGGTCGAATTTGGGGTAGTGCGGACGCAAATCGACAGTATTTGCATCCGGGAGCTATCCCAGAGTGCTCCATTGTGACCGCTCTGGACAGCACTTTGAACTCTGATGCACTAGCCAGGTACACAGGAAAAGCCCCGGGAAGTTTTGAATTTCATTTCCTGTTTGGTAAGTGTGGCGAGCTCAGCAGCACAGGTGACCATGCAGTCCCAGAATCGCAAACGAGCTCCAGCATGGACCGAAAGAGAGACACTGGATCTGACTGCTGTATGGAGAGAAGAATTTGTGCAGGCAGAACTCCGATCCAAAAGAAGAAATGCAAATATATTTGCCAAACTCTCACAGGGCATGTTGGACAAAGGCTACACCAGGGACACACAGCAGTGCTGCGTGAAAGTTAAGGAGCTCAGGCAACCCTACCAAAAGACAAAGGAGGCAAACAGTCGCTCCAGGTATGCTGCTTCTATGAACAGCTGCATGGCATTCTAGATGGGGACCCTACCACTATCCCTGGACACCTGCGGGGGGGGGGGGGGGGTGGGAAGAGACAGAGGAGTCTCACGGAACACGGAGGAGGATTTTGCGGATGAGGAAGAGGAGGAGAACGAGGAGGAAAATGCGCAGCAGGCAAGTGGTGAATCCGTTCTCCCCGGCAGCCAGGAACTCTTCATCACCCTGGAGCCAATACCCTCCCAAGGCGGGATCCCTGACCCTGAAGCCAGAGAAGGCACCTCTGGTGAGTGCACGTTTGTAACGACAGTACAGGGTTTAAAAGCTATAGTGTTCATGGTCACCTGGTTGAAATAAGGGAATTTCTGTAAGGGAACAGTAAAAGCCCCGTTCATACTGGGCTGTTTGTGCTTGGCTAAAAGGGATCATCCCGGAGAATAGCCACGTGGCAGGGTGGGGGTAGATGTGTGCTGCACATTTACCCAAATACTGCAGCCCCTCCTTTTAAATGTGAAACCCAACCCATTGCTTGTTCAGGGAAAGGAGGGCACTGCAGTTTGAAAACTTTCCCACATGTTACGAAGGCATAAGAAGCCAACCCAATTTTACTCTCCCTTTTTATCTCCCTCCGGGTGCAAATGTTTCTACGCTCCCCCATCATCTCCGTCTCTGTGGTTATAGCAGATTAGAAGGCGAAAACAAATGCACTCGCAATGACATGTTTTCCGAGCTCATGCAGTCCTCCCGCACTGACAGGGCACGGCTCAGGAAAGAATCAAGTGAGTGTGAAGAGCAGAGGCAGGACGCGATGCTGAGGCTAATGGGGGAGCAAACTGTCCAAGCTGCCTGTGTAAGGCTTCATAAGCCAATGGAGCAAGGGCTAGGCTGTGTCCCCAAGGATAACTATTGGCATTTCAACATCCCCAAAGGTAATTTTCTGGTCTGAGAAGTAAGTCCCTTCTTGCAGCTGCTCGAACAGCCCAGAGTTCCTAAAGATGCAAGCGTCATGTACCTTTCCCAGCCATCCCATGTTGATGTCGGTGAAACATCCCTTGTGATCCACCAGTGCTTGCAGCACCACTGAGAAGTACCCCTTGCGGTTTATGTACTGGTTGGCAAGGTGGTCCGGTGCCAAGATGGGGATATGCGTTCCATCTATCGCCCCACCACAGTTAGGGAACCCCACTGCAGCAAAGCCATCCACTATGACCTGCACATTTCCCAGAGTCACTACCCTTGGTAAGAGAACGTCAACGATTGCATTGGCTACTTGGATCACAGCAGCCCCCACGGTAGACTTGCCCACTCCAAATTGATTCCCGACTGATGGGTAGCACTCAGGCACTGCAAGCTTCCACAGGGCTATTGCCACACGCTTCTCAACTGTCAGGGCAGCTCTCATCTTGGTATTCCTGCGCTTCAGGGTGGGGGAAAGCAATTCCCAGAGTTCCAGGAAAGTGGACTTACACATGCGAAAGTTTTGCAGCCACTGTGAATCATCCCATACCTGCAATGCTATGCGGTCCCACCAGTCTGTGCTTGTTTGCCTGGCCCAGAATCCATGTTCCACTGTATCAACCAGCCCCAGTGCCGCCATGATGCCCCAATTGCCACAGCCCCGTGCTTTCAGAAACGTCTGTGTCCACGTCCTCATCAAAATCCTCCTCGTGCTGGCGTCTCTTAGCCCGGTTCTGCATATACTCAAGGATAATGCACAAAGTGTTTACAATGCTCACAACAGCAGCGGTGACAGTTAGCTTAGCGGGCTTCATGCTTGCCGTGGTATGTAGCATCTGCAGGAGAGCAGAGTTGCAGCGGAAGCGGTGGATGACGATGCTTTGCACCACGCAAATATCTGAAGAAATTTGCTATTGAGACTGAATACATTTACAAGAGTCGGAGAGCCGAGTTGCAGCGGAAGTGGTGGGTGACGACAGTTAGCAGTCCTACTGCACTGTCTGCTGATAGCAGCACCCAATGACACAACAGCAGTGGTGACGGTGAGCTGAGCTGAGCTAAGCGGGCTCCATGCTTGCCGTGGTATGGCGTCTGCACAGGAAAAAGCCGTGAAATGATTGTCTGCCGTTGCTTTCACGGAGGGAGGGGCGACTGATGACATGTACCCAAAACCACCCGCGACAATGTTTTTGCCCCATCAGGCACTGGGAGCTTAACCCAGAATTCCAATGGGCGGTAGAGACTGCGGGAACTGTGGGATAGCTACCCTACCCACAGTACACCGCTCCGTAAGTCGATGCTAGCCATGGTAGTAAGGACGCACTCTGCCGACTTAATGTGCTTAGTGTGGACATACACAATCAACTGTATAAAATTGATTTCTAAAAATTGATTTCTACAATATCGACCTAATTTCATAGTATAGACATACCGTAAGTGGTAGGATACCAGTACTGAAGGTTTAATTCTTCTGGTGCCAGAGAGATCTGTGTCAATGGTATCAATACTGAGGCTGGTGCTGGGTCCTCAACTTCAGAAGTCAGTAACAGATCTGCTGGTACCATTAAGGATTCAGGTACACCCTCATTACTAGAGCCGGTATGTGCCAGTGAGTAGTCTTTGCTGGTACAAGGCTTCAGTGCTGGAGTATACTTCGTTCCACTCCACCAGGTGAGGCAGAGGATCAGCCCCACTAGCCTGTCCAGTGCAATCAGGCCTCTGAACTTGTGACTTAGAAGAGTCAGAGGGCCCATGATCCTCTGTTAATACCTCTGATCTCTCCCACTGCAGCAAAGAGGATTGGTGCCATGAGTCACCCTTAAAGCAGAGTTCAGATCTGCCCTGCTTTAATATGATGGAGGTGGTACCAGAATTTGGCAATGAGCTCCCAGCCAGTGCCAAACTTAGTCTAGTCAGCTGCCCTCAGTTCTCCACAGTAGTTGGAGACCCTCTCTCATTACCAGCAATAAGAGCCTTCAAGGGTAGAGTCCCTGTTTACAAGAGCAATGAAAAAATGAATCTCTAGGAGGGAGAGTTCCTTTTCTGAATTAGAGGAATGTCTTTCCAAATCAGACACTCTCTTCATCGACTGCTCCAGCAGACATATCTTTAGAAAAGTATATTTGGAAAAGTGTTTCAGAGTAGCAGCCGTGTTAGTCTGTATCCGCAAAAAGAAGAACAGGAGGACTTGTGGCACCTTAGAGACTAACAAATTTATTAGAGCATAAGCTTTCGTGGACTGCATCCGAAGAAGTGGGCTGTAGTCCACGAAAGCTTATGCTCTAATAAATTTGTTAGTCTCTAAGGTGCCACAAGTCCTCCTGTTCTTTTTTTTGGAAAAGTGAGCTCTGGTGAAGATGGATGAGCATACAGACCAACAGTCTGGAAAGTGACTCTTGCCCAAACAGAAGAAGCACAGTCTGCATCCACCAGTTAGTGCAATATTTCTGTCATACACCAGACATGGCTTGAAACTGGAGGGCTTAGGTTTGGCTATTAGGCAGAAAGGTGCCTAGGCATCAACTAATCGTCAGAAGCAGGAAAGAAATAAAATGAAGACGAGGCTGCAAACAGGACAGAAAAAAAGTGTGTCTACACTAGTTCTAGTAATTATTAATAATTATAAAATTGATTTGATGACAGGGCATTACAGGATGAGAGGCAGACACTGCTGAGTTCTGGCTTGCTGCTACGGGTAGTAAGAGGTAAGTGAAAGGTGGTCAGGGACATTCTGATCTTTATACGCTTTGGGGGAGGGGGAGGATAGGAGAGGATGTGGGGCATAGGTGTACTATAAAGCTACACAAACAGACTCAACTACTCAATTTTTAACAACTTGTTAAAAATTAGATACAAGTTCTCCTCTGTACAAGTACACTAAGCCACTTAAAAAAAAAAAAAAAAACTTTTACGAGAATACTTCTAGCATAAATAAAATCCAGGCATTAGCTGCCATTTTTGTAAACAGAAACATCTCCTAAATAATAGGAGTCGCAAGAATCACCACCTGGCCTTGGATTTGTCGATGAGCATGCATGGGACAGAAGAACAACAGATAAGCAGGATTTGTCATTTTTAAATTGCTTAAGCAACTCAAGAAAGTTCATGCAAATGTAGTTATACTGTACAGTACACAAGAAACTTATCTAACTTATGGAGACATAATTTATCCTAGTACAAACTAAAATAAGATCAGTAGGGCAGATTCATTATGCATACACAATGTGACTATAGCATAGCTGTATATGTAAGCATGTTAGGAACTCACATTTTCTGTGGATCTGTCCAAGTACTAAATAACTGCTATCAAGATTTAATACAAATACGTATGGCCATCGTGGAGGACAGGAATAGTTGGTACCTGGAAAAGGAAGCAACTGGCCACATGTTGGTGACTATTTTATCTAATTACTATGTGAATTTTGTTTCAGCCACTTGCTTGTATTTATGTAGACAGTGAATCTAAAACTTAAACCATGATCCCTGGTTTCCCAGTTCACCACAGGGCACATAAATCTAGTAGTGTAACACTTAACCTCAAGATTTAACATATAGTCTGCTGGCTCTTAAAAAAGATACATCAAAATACAGCATTTTCTTTTGGTTCCCCTACCACCACCAAATACATTAATTTGCACTTGGCTTTCTAGCCAAACACGGTCCATTTACTATAGTCATGAGCATCCTAGAAACACCATTAAAATAAACAGAAATAAGTTGATCTCTACTGCACTTCAGAGCATAAAGTCCTATTCTAAAATTTACAAAGTTCACTGGAGGGGAAAACAGGTAGTAAGTGTCAAAGTAAGTCATATAAACAATGTAGCATTAGTACCCAAAGTATGCTAAGACCTATTTGCAAGGAATGTACATACAACATGTAGCCATTTTTAAAAACCTAGGTCCTGAAAAACAAAGTAGTAATAAAATAAATTAATTCTAAAAAAGTTAGATCTAGAAACATGAAAAGTGAAAGAACAGGTTAAGGACTATTTAGAAAAGCTGGACATGCACAAGTCCCTGGGGCCGGATCTAATGCATCCAAGGGTGCTGAGGGAGTTGGTGATGTGATTGCAGAGCCATTAGCCATTATCTTTGAAAACTCATGGTGATCGGGGGAGGTCCCGGACAATTGGAAAAAGGCAAATATAGTGCCCATCTTTAAAAAAGGGAAGAAGGAGAATCCTTGGGAACTACAGACTGGTCAGCCTCATCTCAGTCCCTGGAAAAATCAGGGAGCAGGTCTTCAAGGAATCCATTTTGAAGCACTTGGAGGAGAGGAAGGTGATTAGGAACAGTCAACATGGATTCACCAAGGGAAGGTCATGCCTGACCAACCTGATTGCCTTCTATGATGAGATAACTGGCTCTGTGCATATGGGGAAAGTGGTGGATGTGATATATCTAGACTTTAGCAAATCTTTTGATACAGTCTCCTACAGTAGTCTTTCCAGAAAGTTAAAAAGTGGATAGAAAGCTGGCTAAATCGTCGGGTAGTGATCAACGGCTCGATGTCTAGTTGGCAGCCGGTATCAAGTGGAGTGCCCCAGGGGCCTGTCCTGGGGCCGGTTTTGTTCAATAACTTCATTAATGATCTGGATGATGGGATGGATTGCACCCTCAGCAAATTCGCGGATTACACTAAGCTGCGGGGGAGAGGCAGATATGCTGGAGAGTAGGGATAGAGTCCAGAGTGACCTAGACAAATTGGAGGATTGGGCTAAAAGAAATCTGATGAGGTTCAGCAAGGACAAGCAGAGTCCTGCACTTAGGACAGAGAATCCCATGTACTGCTACAGGCTGGGGAATGACTGGCTAAGTGGCAGTTCTGCAGAAAAGGACCTGGGGATTACAGTGGACAAGAAGCTGGATATGAGTCAACAGCGTGCCCTTGTTGCCAAGAAGGCTAACGGCATACTGGGTTGCATTAGTAGGAGCACTGCCAGCAGATCGAGGGAAGTGATTATTCCCCTCTATTCGGCACTGGTGAGGCCACATCTGGAGTATTGCGTCCAGTTTTCAGATCCCCACTACAGAAAGGATGTGGACAGATTGGAGAGTCCAGCGGAAGGCAACAAAAATTATTAAAGGGCTGGAGCACATGATTTATGAGGAGAGGCTAAGGGAACTGGGGTTATTTAGTCTGCAGACGAGTGAGGGGGGATTTGATAGCAGCCTTCAACTACCTGAAGGGGGGTTCCAAAGAGAATGGAGCTCGGCTGTTCTCAGTGGTGGCAGATGACAGAACAAGGAGGTGTATGTGTGTGTGTGTGTCTGTCTAGATTGGATATTTGGAAAAACTATTTCACTAGGAGGGTGGTGAAGCCCTGGAATGAGCTACCTAGGGAAGACTCCCCATCCTTAGAGGTTTTTAAGGCCCGGCTTGACAAAGTCCTGGCTGGGATGATTTAGTTGGGGTTGGTCCTGCTTTGAGTAGGAGGTTGAACTAGATGACCTCCTGAGGTCTCTTCCAACACTAATGTTCTATGATTCTAAATACACATGAGAAACTTTCATCTGAATCAGTTGAAGTCTCCATGTTTTCTAGTAACTGATTCTGTATTAGCAAGTTTCTAGTAACTAATTCTTTCTCTGGGTATTGCTCAGAGAGAGAGTGGAAAGAATCATGCACTATACACAGTCTGTATATTTTAGATAGTAATACTACAATACTAACTATAGAGAGGAAGTATGCTATATAAAATTAGCATGTTTATTTTTCAATCCAATGGAAAGAGGCATTATTGAATAGCAAATATCCCAGAAAGCAATATGCATGGGGCGTTCAACTAACCCATTAAACCTATTGCAATGTACACATTTCAACCTAAGTGTTCATTAGACCAGTAGTTTTCAAGCTTTTTTTTCTGGCAACCCAGTTGAAGAAAATTGTTGATGCCCGCGACCCAACAGAGCTGGGGATGAGGGGTTTGGGGTGTGGGAGGGGCTCATGGCTGGGTCAGAAGATTGGGGTGTGGGGGTGAGAGCTGCGGGGTGGGGCCAGGGATGAGGAGTTTGGGCTACAGGAGGGGGCTCAGGGCTGGGGCAGGGGATTGGGGTGCATGAGAGGGTCAGGGCTCTGCACTGAGGGTGCAGGCTCTGGGGTGGGGCTGGGACTGGGGATGAGGGGTTTTGGGTGCAGGAAGGGGCTCTTGGTTTGGGGGGGCTCCAGGTTTGGGGAACCGGCCAATGGGAGTGCAGAGCTGGTGCTCAGGGTGGAGGCAGCGTGCGGAGCCCCATGGCCCCCTCCACCTAGGAGTGGACCTGCTGCTGGCCGCTTCTGGGGCGCAGCGTTGTCACAACAAGTCCTTCAAAGTTCCATGGAATTCTCAAAATAGCTGAAGGGTTTCTTAGTGTTAAAAATAGAGTGAGGGCAACTTTAAAATTATACACCTTCTGGCTCTTCAGTGTGTAAATTAGAACAACTCAACAGACAATCAGTAGAATGGGAGTGAATAGGGCTAAAAGCCTACATTAGTGTAAGTGGGTGTAATTTACACCACTTTATAAATCACCTCTAAATTTGGCCCAGCGTTACAGCGTATCCCAATGCTAAACAATCCACAGCGCCCATCTTGTTACTAATAAGTATAACAATAGAATCCAAGATGTCTTATATTCTTGGTAAGTATGAATGCCATCACTGATGATACAGTAGCCAAGTACAAGATATACAGCAAATGCAAAAAGAATGCATAAGAACCACAGCAACTTTAAGAGATTCCCGTTTGCCTTTGGTCCAAGATTGGCATAAATCTACTTGAATTAAATGGAAAAGATTATCTTGTTAGTGGACTTTTACTCAAATTCAACCACTGTGCAACACGTATCAAATAAGGTGATAAGACATCCAGTTACAGCTTACTTATCATGGGATTTTACATGAATTAATACATAAGGTCCCACAATTCACAAGTGGATCATCTGGCAATTCTGATACATCAGTCCAAGTACACCATGTCAAGCCTGTGCACTCAAAAATCATTACAGACAGCAAATAACTTGATTTTAAAAGCCCGGGCAAATTCAAAGGATCCAAACTTTGAGC
The DNA here is from genome assembly GCF_011386835.1 of Chrysemys picta bellii. Classification (NCBI taxonomy): domain Eukaryota; kingdom Metazoa; phylum Chordata; order Testudines; family Emydidae; genus Chrysemys; species Chrysemys picta. The sequence goes on along the minus strand of NC_088798.1, from coordinate 31,670,718 downwards.
TGTTGGAATATAACAATGCAAAGTGCTTTCCACAAGGGGCAAGATGTCATGTTTTACAAAATGCTGCTTTTATTGCAGGGTGTCACACTGACAAAGAAATAAAATGAATTAATGAACACACACCTGAAGGTCCAAAGTCTTAGTGCCAACATCTAACGACCTTCTTGAGCCAAAGGCAATTCCATTTTGAAGTTGTTACAAAATATCTCTATGCCAAGAGACTAAAACAGAAATAGTATGATAAAAAATGTCAAAAAGCGTGCCATCACGTCAAGTGAAAGAAAATGTTAGATTTAAAAAGAGTCAAGGTAACAGCTATACTGTCCATACCAAGGTTATCATAGCATCCCAAGATTCAGTCAAACAGGAGGAACACAAAATGTCTAAACAAAACCAAGGAAGAGATGCCTCCCATTTCTTGATAACTCCCAGAATGCTAGTAATAATACTGGTGAGTTGTCATTGACTCTGTGATACATTTTCAGGGAAAAAAAACAACAACCAAAGATTACATGTGGCAGATCCACCTGAGCAGATTAACATGCTATGGCTGAAGAAATTGCCTTGAAAGGAAGTGGCCATGCAATCAGAAAGTCATTGAGATTCAGACACCACAGTTACTGACAGATGGCCAGCAACAGGCAGAACAGTCTTCATCTGTCAGGTGGTTCAGATCATTTACCCCCACTCCACCCTTGACCACTCAAGTTTCCGATTCATTAATTGGCATTATTTTGTAGCTATTTTTTGTTGGTATGTTTTATAAGCATTTCCTTTTTTAAAAAAAAAAAAAAGGATGGGGGAGATGTAGCTAACTCCTGAAGTCAGTGAATACTGACTGTCACATGACAAGGATGTTAATCTTTATAACCTTGACCCAGGTCAGGTGACTGGTTCAAGAAATAAAGTGCATTCTCTTATTGGTACTCTTAATTTTCAAGTACTTTTTGTTAAGCATTCCTTCAGAAAAAAGCTTTAAGCTAGTTTTGTAGACATTCTATTAGTGTAAATTAAAGTTATAGGGACTTGTCAATAGTGTCCCACTTTCCAAATCACAAGGACTTCCACATATAAATGTAATGTGTAGTATTCTGATTCATTCCAGATTTTGTTCTTTAATTCTTTGTATGACCACACATACAAATATCAGCAAAAAAAACCTTGCAAACAGGTTCTCATTGCCAGTAGTCTGGCCACTACTTTGCTATGTTTTGTTGCTGGGAATCTATGAAGGTCAGAGAAGATCTTGTACTGTATGAGAATAACCATTAGATCCCAGTTCAGTCTTTTATTGTTCTGTGTACTGAGACCCCTTGAAGGAGGCAACTGACCAGGATCTCTAACAAAATGACTAAAAATTATGGAATGTGACTACTTCACCAAGAGAACACACCCATTCACCTGAATATTTTAAGTTATTTGGTTTGCTAAATAAAGACAAGTTCTGAAAATTGATACTTATCTTATACTTAACTCACTACCTATCTTAGATTTGGAGCATACCTTTCTAATAGAAAAATCTCTTGCTTTTGGAAAAACTCTGTTCTAGTAATGATTATGTCTAATCCAACATCCATTTAGGAAATTGCTTTTAGACAGTGGTATCCAACCTTTTCCACCTGTAGGCCAAGCATTATTTCACAAAGGAAAAAAGAGACCACAATCACTACTTAGGAGCAAGTTCCCTGAATCATTCCACTTCCTTTGTTCTGTTCAAGCAAGCAGCAGAAACCACCTACACATTCCCTGATAAGGATTACTATAATATGGAGGAGTCCCCATTGGCTGTAGAGTCTGCGTAGCTATTTCCTACACTCTCCCTCCCAGGTTGTGTGTCGGGGTTAAGCTGTTCTAAAACTGGGCTGGAACAAAGAATACATGAGCTATAACTGGTTATTGGCTCTATGTGTCTCTTTTCCCCTCTGGTAGCTTCATGCAAAAGAGGAGGTATCTTTTGGAAGGTGCTTCCACAGCCCGCAGGGAAGCAGGCTAGTAGAATGTGCTATCACCCTTTGAAGAAGGTGAATGCCTGAAGTCTCATAGCAAATAACGATACATCCAGATATTCATCTCAATAGTCTCTGAGCAGAAACTGTGGATCCCTTGGATCTATCCACAAAGGAGATTAACAGCTAGGGATCTTCGAAATTGCTCGATCCTATCCAAAGTAGAAGGACAGCACCCTTCTAACATCCAGGACTCCTGCAGAGAGTTATGTGGCTTCAGAAAAAAAAACACTTGTAGATAAATAGATTGATTCAGAGGGAACACCAAGAGAACCTTAGGTAAGAATTTAGCATGTGGACTTATAGAATCCTTCTCCTTGATGTATACCATAAAGGAGGAGGTTAGAAACTCCCATCAAGGTACCAGTTTCCTCAACTCTAAATGCCAGTGTGATAGCTACTAGAAAGCCAAGCTCTAAGATACAACTGCATTTGCTCTAATCTCTCAGACAGAGACAAACACCTACAGGATCTCTATCAAACATTCTTAAAACTACAATACCCACCTGGTGAAGTGAAGAAACAGATTGACAGAGCCAGAAGGGTACACAGAAGTAACCTACTACAGGACAGGCCCAACAAAGAAAGTAACAGAATGCCACTAGCCGTCACCTACAGCCCCCAACTAAAACCTCTCCAGCGCATCATCACGGATCTACAACCTATCCTGAAGGACGATCCCTCACTCTCACAGATCTTGGGAGACAGGCCAGTCCTCGCTTACAGCCAGACTTCCAACGTGAAGCAAATGCTCACCAGCAACTACACACCACACAACAAAAACACTAACCCAGGAACCAATCCCTGCAACAAACCCCGTTGCCAACTCTGTCCGCATATCTATTCAAGGGACACCATCATAGGACCTAACCACATCAGCCACACTATCAGGGGCTCGTTCACCTGCACATCTACTCATATGCTACACCTCTACCCAGATATAATGCGACCCAATATAACATGAATTCTGATATAATGTGATAAAGCAGTGCTCTGGGGGAGGCGGGGCTGCGCACTCCGGTGGATCAAAGCAAATTCGATATAACGCGGTTTCACCTATAATGTGGTACGTTTTTTTGGCTTCCGAGGACATTATATCGAGATAGAGGTGTATATGCCATCATGTGCCAGCAATGCCCCTCTGCCATGTTCACTGGCCAAACCGGACAGTCTCTATGCAAAAGAATAAATGGACACAAATCAGACGTCAAGAATTGTAACATTCAAAAACCCAGTAGGAGAGCACTTCAATCTCCCTAAACACTCAATAAAAGACTTAAAAGTGGCAATTCTTCAACAAAAAAACTTCAAAAACAGACTTAAACGAGAAACTGGAATTAATTTGCAAACTGAACACCAAATTAGGCCTGAATGGAGTGGATGGGTAACCACAAAAAGTAATTTTCCCTCTCTTCATATTCACCCCTTCTTGTCAATTGTTGAGAATAGGACACTTCCACCTTAATTGAATTGGCCTCATTAGCACTGACCCCCCACTTGGTAAGCACTGACCCCCACTTGGTAAGGCAACTACCATCTTTTCATGTGCTGTGATATTTATACTGCTTACTGAAGTGGGTTTTAGCCCACGAAAGCTTATGCTCAAATAAATTTGTTAGTATCTAAGGTGCCACAAGGACCCCTCGTTGTTTTTGCTGATACAGACTAACATGGCTACCACTCTGAAACGTACTAGAAAGGTCATCTTCACAGATAAATAAAGTATAGAACAGGTTGTCATAAATTCAAATAGATGTTTCATAAGGTAATTGAGTACCAGATTGAAGTCCCAGGTCAAGGTGAGAGCTCTACTCAGGGGGTAGAGATTCCCCAAACCCTTAATAAACCTGGACAATACAGGATGAGCAAATATGGAAAACCCCTGTATAGTCAGCTGAAAGGCTGATATTGCAGCCAGACCTCAACTACCTCAATTTCTTCAGATCCAGCAGATAATCCAGGATGACTGAAAGAGGCACAGATCAAGGCAGGAAGTGGCAATGACAGCACCATTGGAAGAATTTCTTCCATTTCTGCAGGCAAGTAGTATGGGCTGATTTCCTACTATTCGGTAATACCCGTTGCACTTCCGCAGAGCATGAGGATTGATTCTAATCTTGCGACCCAATGAGGAACCATGCTTGGAGGTGGAGAACCAGGGTGAAGGAGTTTTGGGGTGAACCATGTGACCCACATCTTGTGAGAGGAGAAAAGGAGTGGTCAGAACCTCAAGCATTGAACACATAGATGCAGGAGATAAGGGTATCAAGTTGGTCTCGGCCAGGTTGGTATTATAAGGATAACCTTGGTCCTGTCCTGTCTGATTTTGTTCACCACCCTCAGTATCATCTGAGTTGGAGGAAACACAAAGCAGACTCTTCTTGGGGCATGTCTCTCTTCTGTCCTGGAAGGAGTGGTATCCCAGATCCCCTCTTGAGCAGAAGAGAGGGCACTTCTTGTTCCTGGAGGTGGTGAAGAGATCCACCTCTGGAAGACCCAATCTTTGGAATAAATTGTGGAGAACTTGAGAGTCTAGCTCCCATTTGTAGTTCTGTGAGAAGTGTCTGCCGAGAACATTGGCTGGGGTGTTATGAATGCCTGGGAAATAGACCACCAAAATTTGGATTTGATGAGCTATGCATCAGTTCCATGGCTTTACGTCTTCTCCACACAAAGAGGGGGAATCTTCCTCCTCTCTGCTTGTTGATATAGAACATGCAGGACCCATTGGCTGTCATGACCCTGATTGATTTGCCCTGATGAGAGGTAGGACATGGAGGAAAAGGCTCCTGACAGCAATCTGTTGGAGCTCAGGGATGTGCAGATTGGTTTCCTGAGTTGTCCATCTGCCCTGAGTCATGAGATCTAAGGCTCTCCATCTCAACAGCAAAGCATCTGTTGTTAATGTTACAGACTGAGTTGGGTGACAGAAGGGAATGCCCATGCAGACGTCAAGTGATCCTTCCACCAATCCCAGGAGTTCCCCACTTGTAGAGGAGCCACCACCTGTCTATTTAAGCTGTCTCTGACTAGAAAACAGGTCATTCTGACCTTGAAAGCAGCGCAGGCATAGCCTTGCATGATTGGTCATGAAAATACAAGCTGACATGCATTGCACCAGCTGAAGACTGATGACTATAAGGAACTAAGGACTCCCATGGCAAAGTTAAGTGAAGAACAAGAAATCAGAGTCCTTAGGGGGAATGCAATACTTTTTATCTGCCTTTTACATATTGGTAGAATAGTAGCAGATGTCTGCCACACAGTCTTAGTTGTATCCAGGAGCACCCCATGAATAACACCACATTGGGCGGTGTTGCTGACTATGTTGTGAATCACTTGCATCTTCAAGTGGAATTTGAAGAGTGTCAGCTACCTTCTTTATTAGTTCTAGAAATTGCTGAAAATCAGACATAGAAGGTGCTTGAGGCATAATTGCTTCACCTGGAGACAAGTTAAGATGGGCATTCAAAGGGTGGCCTCTTTATCCGCCCTGGCCTCCTGTTTCTCAAACATCTCCTTCTATGGAGGGAATTGGTTGGGGAAAAGAGGACTGAACAACCCCAGACTTTGAGATGGTACTAGTGGTCTGGAGAATTGCTGTCGGTAAGCAGCCCAGGGATCCCAATATGGTCATTGGCGGACCTATAAGGAAGTGGAGATGGCATACAAGAGGTTGGTTTCACATCTTTGATGATGGCCACAATCTTCCCTGTGACGGCATGAGAACGTGTTCCAACAGGATATGTTGGGGAACCCTAGGAGAGACTGACTGGAAGTCTCCTTCATCCTCCTAAAAATCATCCAATGGAGTAGCCCCCAGAGAAAATCATGGAGAGTTCAGAGGTACCAGAGGATGGTAGCAGTCCGGAGACTGAGATCTCAGTACCAAAAGATGCTCAGCACCCATGAGGAGTAGGGACTCTGGCTCATCTGTTATGGACTGACCCCTCGCATGTCTAAATTCTTGAGGTACTGAATAAAGGAACTGGTACCAACACGATAGCTAAGGATGTGGTAGCCAAAGCTGATGGCACTGTCAGTGGTGGACATACCAATGCAGGCGCACAGGAAGCCTGGTGCTGCTGTTTCCTCAGTATGGAAGATGCCAAATGAGTAAGTGCCAACAGCAGGGTTGAGCCCAATGGTATCAGACAGAGGTGCTTATGCTTGCTCTCCTTGTCCCTGGTCTAGGGTACTAAGCCCTTTCAGAGCCATGCATCTCCAGGGCTTCCCAGCTCTGCTGGAATCAAATGCGTCCTTCAACTCAACGGTACTGAGCTGAGAGGTCGAGGCATCTGAGACCGTAAATCTTGCAGAGGACTTGGGCTTTTTTTCCCTAGAGCGTGATCCTTCAGATGAGTCTGTACTCCTTTTTCTGGGAGCCCTCTCAGAAGCCTCCAATGACCTCCTGTTCTTAGAGGAAGCCTGCACCAAGGTAGAAGGGGTGCTGGATCTGTCCAGAGACAGATGAATGGGGGCAGAGGATGTTTCATGACCTCACTCAGATGTTGGTTGAAGTGAGCACTCCACCATTAAGAGTCTGAGATTAATCTCTCTGTTCTTCCTTGCTTTTGACCTTAGGGCTTATCAGAAATTGCACTTCTGGGACATGTGGGACTCCCCAAACAACAGACACACTTAAGAGTGGCTGTTGCTCACAGGCATAACCTTTCAGCAGGAGAGGCAGAGTTTGAAGCCTAGCAAGCCAGGCATGCCCTGCCATGAAGACAAGGCTCCCCAAGAAGAAACAGGAGGGGAAAATAAATAAATAAATGCTATCCTATCACTTCTAACACTTAACTAACTAATTGTAACTACTACTAACAACTAACTAATCTTAAACAACTGTTAGAAGAAGAAATAGCGGAGGAACATTCTGAGATGCTAGAGCTCCATCTCAGGCCAAGGAAGTAGAGAAGGAACTGAGGGTAGTTTGCCCACACATCCCTATATAATCTCAGTGTCCGTCACGAGGAGGCCAAACAGGCACAGCTAGCAAAAAAAATCTCCATTCGAAGGCTGAAGAGAAGCACGTATACCTGAAGTGGAACACCCACAAGGACACTACTTGAAAAAGTAACATATTTAAACCTGTAGTCAGACTGAAATTTTGTTAACACAGTAAACCCTCAAGGGCCAAAAAAGAGATACCATTACTTTAAGAACTAACATACAGTAACTCCCCACTTAACGTCCTCTCGCTTAACGTTGTTTTGATCTTACGTCCCTGCTCAATTACAGAACATGCTCCGTTTAAAGTTGTGCAATGCTTCGCTATAATGTTGTTTGGCTGCCTGCTCTGTCCACAGCTGGCAGCCCCCCTATCAGCTCCTCTACCGCCCCCCCCCCCAGCACCTCCCACCCGCCGGCAGACCCCACGGATCAGCACCTTCCCCCTCTTCCCCCCACCTCAATCATCTGGCTTGCGGTGTTCAGGAGGGAAGGGGGAGGACTCTGCGCGCAGGCTCCCCCTCCCTCCCGAACGCTGGGAGGGGGGAGGCTGCGCAATGAGTCCTCGCTCCTCCCCCGTCCTTCCTGAACACCGCAAGTCAGCTGATTGCCGCGGGCAGGAGGAAGGGGAGGGAGGAGCGAGGACATGGTGTGTGGAGTAAAGGGGAGGGGGGGAAGAAGAGGCGGGTTACGGGTGGGGGAAGGGGTGGCATGGGCGGCCCGAGGGTTGAGCCCCCTGGCCCTTGCAGAGTAGGGGGAAGCTGCTGCTGTGCAACGTGCTTCTCCTAGCCTACAGCACCTTCAGCCTTCTTGCTTGCCTCATTGTCTCCAGTGCCAGTGGGCTGTGCCTGTGTGGGGTAAGGCAGGGGCACCTCCCAACTATTGTACTGTACTGTGTGACAAAAAAAAAATTTCCATAACCTAACCCCCCCATTTACATTCATTCTTATGGGGAAATTGGATTCGCTTAACATAGTTTCACTTAAAGTCGTATTTTTCAGGAATATAAACTACAACGTTAAGTGAGGAGTTACTGTATAGGAAAACACAGATCTAGCTATCTTACTGCAGTGGCTTAATGGGCTCAACCTCACCTGGGTTGCTAGCTTGAAGACTGACTATTTAAACACTAAAATTCAAGATGGTAGGCCTTAAATCTCTGCATACCAGGCAAAAGCGTTTCAAGTATGCTTACTGAAAGTAAGCGTAGACCTTTTGGTATGTATTCTAGCAATGTGGTGTTTTGTAGCCTTTATGGAATCTATAGTGCCTGATGTGGGGAAGTGACTACTGATGCCAACCTATGAAACTCAAATTCCTAACCCCTTTCTCAGTTAGTTCTGAACCAAATAATGCATGAATCAGCCTCCTGGGCAAATTGAATTTACTATCCAACCTGCAATTTAAAATGTACGGAAAAAAAACCCTAAAACTGGTGAAGGATGGAAACTTGATGCAGTTTCCTCTGCTGGGGAGAGATTAGCATGGAGTTGAAGGCATCAGGATATCAATGCTGCAACTGAGTAAAGGGAAGCAATTTCAATTTCAAATGAGATTCTCCAATTTCCACCTGCTAGCAGGAAAGGATAGCCCTACAGTCCTGAATTGATACTTGAGAATGCTGTAGTGACCTTTTTGATAGCATGGTGTATCTGAATTGTTTTATCCAATTTATTCACTATAAGGAACATGGAGTTAGAAGAGAGTTCTGATTTAGTTGTAACAAGTGGAAACATGAAGAGTTTTCAGTTCTGATATGCTCTGAAGCATTTAGTTTGCAAGACAATTACAACTTACTCTATTCACAAGGTGTTGCTTAGAGGGAGTGCTGGGAATTTATTTAATCATTAAAAAAAAAAAAAAAGCCACCAACCCACCTACCTTAAGTATAATTTGGAACATAAACAGAGAAGAGTTTGGATATGAACCTAGATTTTTCAAAAAGCCATATTAAGAAGGGGAGAGTCAGGAGATTATAACAGACAGAAAAAGAGGTTCACCCCATTTTTCCAACCCAGAATACAGAGTTTAGTTTGCAAAGCCATGTAATGGTAATAGCTGATCAGGCAGTGTGATTCAATATATAGCACTCTAAGGGTACGTCTTCGTTACCCGCCGTATCGGCGGGTAGCAATCGATTTTTCCGGGATCAATATATCGCGTCTTATTAAGACGCGATATATCGATCCCCGAACATGCTCACCGTCGACTCCGGAACTCCACCAGAGCGAGCGACAGTAGCGCAGTCGACGGGGGAGCCACGGCCGTCAATCCTGCACTGTGTGGACCCCAGGTAATTGGATCTAAGATACTTCGACTTCCCCTGTTACTCAGGGGATCTGGGACCTATTCCTGGCTCTGTCATTGAATCACTGTGACCTTGAGCAAGTCACTTAACCCAGTACCTCTCATATTCACCCCTAGATCGCTACTTTACAAAGGAAGGTATGCATTAATCACCCCCATTGTTAAGAAAGGGAAATTGAAACAGAGATTATTCTTCTACCTTAAGTGAAAATAGAACAGAGTTGCTAGTAGATGCATCATACCTGCTTAAGATCTAACTTCAACATAGTATTTTTGCAGCATTTTAGTGCATAAGATTGTATGGAACACTGTGCTCTGAAATTCATATCTTATGAAGTGAAAAGATCAAGTTCTCATAAAATGTATGGAAATGAGCCCTAGTGCAGGTGATTCTTTTAGTACTTTAAGACACACTGTAAGATTGCATACGCTCCAAATTGTAATCCATGTAACTGAGTGGGAAAACATCTGCCAATTCCTATTATCTTTTGTTTAGGATATACCCTTCTGTTACAAAAGAGAAGTCACTATTTATTCATGATTAAAGATGCAGCAAACAAGCAGAAGAAGCAAGATTTCAGCCATTTCTAGAGCTGTACTAAAAAAAAAAAATCAAAAATCACATAACTATAAAATGATATCAAACAAAAGGCATAGTCACATTGGCTTGTGTCCTACAAAAAAAGTGATGGAGGGAAATTAATATTTTCCAAATGGAGAAGAGAGTAAAGAAAAAAATAATTTGCAAATTTCTAAGAAATTTTCAAAAAAAAAAAATCAAATCGTACTTGATTGTGTACCTCCCGAAAGGTATTGAACATTTGGGTTCAGATATCTGTTCTGGAAACTGCACTTAAATCTATTTAGTGCAGATTTAAGCATTCACTGATTTTCCATTCCTCTTCTCTCATGTTTGTTCATTCTTCAGGCTATTCTTATTTTATTGAGGTTTATAAGAATCAAATGTCACAGTGTTATATAATCTGCCATCATAATTATTTCATTTTGTGGACTATTCTCAAAACACCGTAGATACCTTTTATAAAAAAAAAATGCTTTTATTGATGCTAATAAAATAACCTGCAACTCACATGAAGGCAGATTCAATTAAATTTGAGACATTTTTGCTGCTAGCAAACATTTAATTTTGTTTTGAAAAGAGGCCACATGAAAATTCAATAAGAATTGCATATATTTGTTTTAAAGCATTACTGTTCACTCTCATTCTCCTGACTTGCAAAAACATACTGACCAGTACTTTATTCTCCATATTGCATTCCATTGGAATTATAAGAGTAACTAACTAATGTTTACTTTTAGTGGCCATAATTAAGTACCAATCTTTCAGTACAACAGTATATTGATTTCTAAGAAGATTATAATTTTCACTTGATACATAATTAGACAAATGTGCTACTAGAATTCAGAAAGATTAAATGTGTTGTAGTTCCCTGCAGCGTTCTGAAAAATTGGAGATTAGTTAAACTGATTGTACAGAAAGGTATATAATTAGGGCTTGAAAACTTTACTAAGAAAATTCAATTTAAAATATCTACATTTAAAGGATTTCTTTGTATGAAAGAGTTGTTTTATAGTCAACTACTTGCGAAGCTCCTTGAAGCTCATGATAGTAATTCCTGCAAAACACAGTAGTCTTTGATTTTAAGAACAAAGCTTATCAATTGCAAGCTTCTCATCTATAGAACTCAATCACAAAACCAGATGTGACTACTTGTCTGAATTACTGGAACTACATGGACTATTTCCTCCCTCCTAGAAGCAAATGCTACTATGTTAAGATCTCAACACCCACTCAATATCAAGACCAAAAAACTGAAGGTTTAAACAGACTGGAGCATTAGTTTACTGAGCTACCACACTAGCAAATCAGGATTTAAATTTAATCTGAGTCACAGCTCTTGTCTTTGTAACACCAATCTGGTTAAGTTACAGATAACCATAATGCACTGCATTATATGAGGATAATCAGTGTCAATTAGGATGCTGATTAAATGGGGTTGAATTCTCATGTGCTCTCAAATGAGTTCCTGGCTGCATCTCTAATAGCAGGACAAGTTTAATACATACAATAAAGTCTCCTTTAAAATGTAAAAGGAACTTTGTCACATTGTGTAAACATTATATTGGAGAAAGAGCTAAAGAAAAGTGCCTTAAGAGTGATGAAGTTATGCTTATGATGTGGAAATATTTCTAATTCAATAATATTACAATGTAGGAGGATATTACATTAACATCTAAACTTCCATCTCCAGCTTCTATCCCAGCATTAACTCCATACATTTGGCCATGTTCATCCCTGGGTTGTTCCAGTTTTGGCTAGCATTAAACCAGGGCAGTACCCTCAAGGCAGATGGCCTAAAAGTGGGATGTGGAACCAGCAAAAAATGGCCCCGTCTCCTGGGGGTAGGAGTCAGCAGGGGGCTATATAAAATCATGAGTGGTGTGGAGAAAGTGAATAAGGAAAAGTTACTTACTTGTTTCCATAATATAAGAACTAGGGGCCACCAAATGAAATTAATGGGCAGCAGGTTTAAAACAAATAAAAGGAAGTTCTTCATCAATGGACACAAATCTGACATCAGGAATCATAATACTCAAAAACCAGTGGGAGAACTCTTTAACCTGTCTGATCATTCAATGACAGACCTGCGGGTGGCTATTTTACAAATTAGACACAATCAATTTAGGTTTGAATAAAGACTGGGAATGGCTGAGCCATTACAAACATTGAATCTATCTCCCCATGTAAGTACTCTCACACTTCTTATCAACCTGTCTGTACTGGGCTATCACTTCAAAAGTTTTTTTTCCTCTTACTTAATTGGCCTCTCAGAGTTGGTAAGACAACTCCCACCTGTTCATGCTGTGTGTGTGTGTGTGTGTGTGTGTGTGTGTGTGTGTGTGTGTGTGTGTGTGTGTGTGTGTGTATATATATATATATATATATATATATATATATATCCTCAATATATGTTCCATTCTATGCATCCGAAGAAGTGGGATGTAGCCCACGAAAGCCTATGCTCAAATAAATTTGTTAATCTCTAAGGTGCCACAAGTACTCCTGTTCTTCTTCACTCAGCGCACAGTCAACTTGTGGAACTCCTTGCCTGAGGAGGTTGTGAAGGCTAGGACTATAACAGGGTTTAAAAGAGAACTAGATAAATTCATGGAGGTTAAGTCCATTAATGGCTATTAGCCAGGATGGGTAAGGAATGGTGTCCCTAGCCTCTGTTTGTCAGAGGGTGGAGATGGATGGCAGGAGAGAGATCACTTGATCATTACCTGTTAGGTTCACTCCCTCTGGGACACCTGGCATTGGCCGCTGTCGGTAGACAGGATACTGAGCTGGATGGACCTTTGGTGTGACTCAGTATGGCCATTCTTATGTTTTTATGTGCTATAATAGCCCAAACAGCAAGTAGCTGTATCTGGAAAGGGGACATGAGCAGGGAATACAGTTAGATACTGTGGTAACGGGCATGTTATAGACATCTGATTCAGCACACCCCCTTAGCAGTGGAAATCCCAGAGAACTCCATCCACAAGCTTAAAACTGGCCACGCTGCTCTCCCCCCAGCCTCTGAAGCAGCTGCAGCTCTGCCGTGCTGTCCAGCCCAGCCCACTGGAACATGCTGCAGCCGCGCTGCCCGGTCTGGCCCACCGGAGTAGGCTGCGGCCGCGCTGCCCAGCCTGCCGGAGAAGCTCCAGCCAGGATAGAGACGCCCTCCCCAGGTAAGCTGGGAAGGGATGGAATAGGGGGAGTGTGGGGGTCCCGGGCTAGGGGTGGGGTCATGTGGGGGGTGGTCACAGAGGTTACTCCCCTGACTCCCAGCTTCTCCCCCCCCAAAATTTTTCCCACAAGTTGCTGTCCCGGCCCGTCAGGGTAAGCAGCTGGCACACTGGGACACTTTGTTTACTTAGGTTTACCTCCGTGCCTGTGGATGCTCGAGGTAAACAAACCATCTCGGCCCACCACTGGCTTATCCTGATGGCCCAGGAGCCAAAGTTTGCTGACCCCTGAATTATAGCGTCAGCTTATGAACGGGTTATAACAATTTTCCATTTTTACTTATCCATCTTGGGGAGGGGGGAGTGGACTTATGATCGAGTATATACGGTATTTTAAATTTCTGCTTGTAATGGTAACTTGACTCATTAAGCAGGAGGAGATGAAAGTTCTAAAAACCATTAAAATTGACTGATGAACTCGCCCATCAAAAACATGAGAATTTTCTTGATAACTTACTTTTTTGTATGAGTTAAATTGAAATTAGGCTCCTCTTAATTAGGACAAGGATTTTCGATTTTATCCATGCACATATTTTTTACAGAGGGGTTAATAATGCACCTATAAAATGGGAATCCAGTATTAAAAGGGAACAGCCCCAAAAATCTATGGATGATCATTGTTTAATGTTACACATTAGCTAAACTACCCAAGGGTGATGCTATGATTTGATAATTGACCTAATTATTACAAAGTCTGTACAAATGGAGTTTTTCTATACTATATTTCATCGCATTAAAAAAAAATCACAAGCCATTGAAATTATGTAAATGGAAGCCTTAACTAAAAGACAAGAGATCTCCTATTAATCTACCCAAATGTCATGATGATGGTAAGCAACTGAAACTAAAATAAACTAATACACCAGTGGCTTAATAGAAATCTGAATTATCCCCAGTATACAAAGCTCTATTTTTGTTATGTATTATAGGTATGTTCAAAATCTACTTTGTTTATAGCAAATTCTAGTTTGCAAAAGTGACGCATTACTATATTTTAACTGAGTTATTTTTAGCCAAGTACAAAACCAGCAAAAGAGTTGAGCGTCTACATTCCACTCTAATTATGCCATCATATTTAGCAGCCAACTATTTTAAGCCATTATAAATGCGGCAATACATATCAGTGATAAAAACCAACAATTCTGTTTTATGAGGCAATGGGCCAACTGGCTACATCGTTGATCTCAGTTAAGGAATTACATTTGCGCTTTCTAGGACAGTTTTATACCAGGGCTTGAAAAATTTGCCAGATAGCTAATAGCGACCAATAAAAGACAGGTGAGTTCCTCAGTCAAGTTCAGTGGCAACATACTGTTGAAAACAGTGCTCTTATACACACTAATTACGGGAAAGGGATTTGCACTAAGGCATTATCCCAGTACTCTTTGTGTGCTCTATCTATCATGGGTAGCTTTGTCTGAGAGCTGTGTATCTGAAATGACCTTTTAAGAGGCAAAAATTCACTCAACACCCCGACCAGCTGAGAAAGCTACTGCTGCCTTCCTTCCCAGCTACTGGGGTGGGGAGGCAAAGCCTCCCATATTTCTCCCACCACTGTCAAGGAAGATTACTTTTCAAGAGCTAAGGCTAAAGCTGTTTTAGCAAATATTCTGTTTGCAGAGGTATAGATATCTAACTCCATGTCTAGTAAAAATATATGGAGAATCACACCCCCATTCTACAGTACTCTATGGGAGTAATGCTTCAGCTCAAGAGATAGAAGATGCACTCTACCAGAAACAATACTATTTGACAAGATCTTCCCAGAACATTGCTGATGAATCAGAATGTATATTTGGAGCATATTTCTGTGGTCTTTATCTCTTTTTTTGGCTCTTTCAGAGAAGTGAACACCACTCTGACTCCTAACTCCCATTTTTATGTAAAGAAGTCCTAGCTCTTCTAACATCTAAGAAGAGCAACAGAAGGGAAGACTATTTCCTGATTCTAATAAATGTTAATAGTGAACTTGTCAATGAAAGAACAGTACTCAGGACAACTGTGCTCTTATAAAAATCTAAATAGGGGCATCTGAAAACTACGGACACCCTCTCAGACCCTACATGAACAGAGACAATGTCTACTACAAAAAGGGCATTAGGGGATAAGAAATCTGAAGAAACAGACTCCACTGGATGAATTACACAGAGCCTGTAATAATAGATTTAGACTTGAAAGTACAAATAACCTGCTTCCCAGGTTTTTTTGGGTGGGGAGAGGGGGGTTTAATGCTTTTTGTGTTTTTAAAAGCCCTTGTATCTGTACTCGCCTGCATTATACTCCTTAAATTGTCCTTCTAATTGCTCTCACAATGGAACCCTGACATTTTAGAGTTGATTGTGAGGCTCTCCAGACTCTGCTGGAAAATCCGAAGAAGTGGGCAGTAGCCCACGAAAGCTTATGCTCTAATAAATTTGTTAGTCTCTAAGGTGCCACAAGTACTCCTGTTCTTTTTTCAGTTTCTCCTGACACCCTTCTTAGTTTGTTCTCACTTGGGTCAGTTCCTGGACCCTCACCTTCAATTAAGTCTATCAAACCTTCAATTTTAGGGCTTGCAGTCTCCTGGCTGTTTTCTTGGAGGCAGTCTGAAGCAGCGCTGTTGCCCCTTTTCTATCCCAGTCTTTTTTGCCTCCCTTTCCTTCTCTATACTCTCCACTTTATAGCAGGTCCTGTTTTCTCTACTGGTTGCAGCTGTGGGTTCCTGCCTCATTGCTTGTAAACAGGAGGAACTCTCCTCCCCCCGATATGTGCTCAGTATGTGGGTTGTAGATCCCATTACAGGAGCTCAATTACTTTGGTGCATACACTCCTTCAAAACTGGAGGTTAACCTTGGTCTCATTCAATTGCCTGACCTGACCTGGTACTTTTCTATGGAGGCACCATCTTGGGGGCATGAAAGTTCCTTAACAGCTTGATTTTCTAGGAAGCTGGACACCCAGCAGCTCCCACTAAGTTTTGATTTTGTTTATAATTATGTTACTATTTGAACCAACTGTGTCTGCCTGAATCTAGTCTACAGATAACCTCAAAAAACTTTAAGTACGAACTTTCCAGTTAATCTCAAAAAGGTGATAAACCTAAGGATCATACAATATTGTTAACTACTTCACTCAAACCACCTAAAAAGAGAGACCGTTATATGAACAATTTACTGTGAGCGGTGTCTCATTTTGTTGTCAAAAGTGAGACGAGCCTCAGAGTGTACTACCACTTTCTTGCCCCTTACCAACTAAACCCCTTGTAGCAGGCTCTCAGGGACCTGAAATGAGGATGGAGAATTGACTTTTCTGAAAATTGGGAACAGTTGGCAGAAGACAACATCTTTCTACAGGCATCTGAAACCGGTCTGAACTGCAGCCCTCAGGTATGTCACTTCCTGACCCACTTCTTGCTTGTGCACTTTAATAAAATCTCTCCCAATTTCAGCCACTGCCCCAGAGCAATCACAACCTTGAGTGTCTGACCAGCAAGGGGGCAACTTGGTCCCAAATAGCCAATGAACTAACTAAAGTAGCCACCTAATGACTACCACAGTTAGCCTCATTGCATAGTCTTTGTGTCTACTCATGCTCATGTATATATATTTGTGCTAGCTCTCATTGAGAGTATAAATAGCAGTGTTACCATGATAGCAGCAGTGGAGGCATGGTTTACCACCCATTTAAGGAACATTACTTCAAACCTTCTGGACTACAGTACAGCACTACCAAGCCTCAGGATCTGGAAAACTGGAACATCAGCATCCTCAAAGGTTCTGAAACTCAGTTACCCCTCACCTGCCAAATCCTTATTGCCACTGAGTTGAGGTGACATCTTCCATCATCACCACACACTAGGATAAATCAAAAAGCTAGGCACTTGGAGTCAATTGCTTAATTAGCAAAACCACTAAGAAACACAAGATGACAATAGCTGCACGTCCAGCCTCTGAATGCAAGATAATCAGAGAACAAATTATTTGACAATGATAGATACCTATTTTACAAATAATGGCCATACTGAATCAGACCAATGGTCCACCTAGCCTAATATCCTGTCTTCCAACAGTGGCCAACACCAGGTGCTTCATAGGGAAAGAACAGAACAGGTAATCACCAAGTGATCCATCCCGTCACCCATTCTCAGCTTCTGGCAAACAGAGGCTAGGGACACTTCAGACCATGGTTTTGCATCCTTGCCCATCCTGGCTAATAGCTATTGATGGACCTATCCTCCATTAACTTATCTAGTTCTTTTTTGAACCCTGTCATAATCTTGGCCTTCACATCTTCTGGCAGAAAATTCCATAGGTTGACTGTGCGTTGTGTGAAGAAATACTTCCTGATTTAATTTGGATGAAGCAATTAATGTTGCTTGTGTCACTGAGATCTGGTTCAATGCCACTTCTAATCCTGCCCTAGCACAGCTAGTACCCAGAGGATACTTTCTAGATCATAAGCCAAGACAGACCCTAAAATGGGGGAGGTGGGGTGGGGGAAGAGAGATTAGCATTACTGCTCTCCTAATACCCCGATGCAGAAAATTCTCCACCCAGAACCACATATTGGAGTGCATCCCATATGTTCTGTGAGGTGAAGAACAAGGAGGAGCATAGGACTCCTAGCAGCATATAGACCTCAAGATAGAAAACTCTCAGTTCCTCCAAGAAACTGACAGAGCGCTGCCCACTACGGTGACAGAATCCCTCAGATTCCCAGGATTCTCTGATCTGAACTTCCATATAAAAAGGATACAACAGTATTTTTGCTCATGGCCCATGTAGAAACCAGGAGATTTTCCCAGAGAATCTCCAGACCCCCACATTCAACAGGACGTATGCTGAATCTTATAGTCAGCTTAGAAATGGACACGGGAGACATATCTTCTAGTTTAACCACCACCTCATCCAGGCAAAAGTCAGAGCCTCACCTCCTTCCCACCAGGATAACAGAAATGCCCTTGAACCCTCTAGATTTTCAACTCACCCTAGAAGAATAAGCCAAATACTGAAAGACAAAACACTAATGAATTAGTACAACAGTACAATCACCACTACCATAGATGCTTTCGCCCCAAGCCACCAACTCCTTCCATGCTGACCTAGGTCACCATAGTTCAGATGAACAACAGAAATTGAATCACATAGGCAGAAAGCTGAGATCACCAATGGCACCAAAAGCATTCCAAATTCATCTGCCAACTGTACAAATAATTCTTACAGTGGAGTACAGGTGTAAAGAGCCTTCTATGGCTCTGCAATCAACACAGCAGAATCAGTTGTGAACTGACTAATCAACCCAGGCAGACTTAAACAGATCACTGTGAAGAGCGATCAGCATACTTTGCTGATGAATACAATTATAATTACTTGGCAAAGAAAATCCCATTCCTGGGCAGATCATATTATCCACTCTGCCACCGCTACTAAGTTTTGCCCCACCATACATGCCAAAGCGAAGAAGCCCTAATAAAATATCGCAACAATGAGTCCACCAGATCCAGGCCCATCGTGACTGGTGAAAACCAACCAAAAACAACTATGCCTTCTATTAATAGAAATTGTCAATGCCTCCTTCAGAATACCCCTGCCAAACTCCTTGAAAAACACAATAGTTTCCTTAAGAATCTATCACTCAATCCTGAAGAGCTTCCCAACTACCATCCATCTCCAACCTCTGATTTGGTGTGCTCATTGCATGGAAGAAGACAAGGACATGTGGCATGGGTTTTAACCAGGCTACAGCTTTATTAGTCAAGTTACAGCCAAGGTTCCTGTTGGGGGACAGCCCAGCACAATCACTCGCACCCCATTGCTCTTTTGCCAATTCTTGGGGGCTCTCTCACCACAGGGAGGATTCAACACTGGGAGAGTCTCTGTGTGTGCCTCCAGTCACTCACTAGCATCCTTCCTCCCTTCAGGAGTTGAAGCGAGAAGGGACCTCAACTCCCAGTCAGTATCACTGTCATGTGCATTGGCATAGTGGTCCCCTGGGATAGTGCCCTGGTCCCTGGTTCACATTTTCCCCCAGGAGGTTAGACACGATGCTCACTATGTTACCTTTTTGGATTTGGAGCTTAAATCAGTCAGTTCTTGCACTGGGCACCTGTCATAAGGAGGTGCCAGCATCAGCTTGACTGCGTCCACCCCACCCAGCATGGGCTACCTAGGAGTTCGGCCAACCCAATACTGAGATCACCCAGGAACAAAATCGGTACCTATATCAGAGAAGTATACTCCATCCTCTCGATACAGCTCAGCCACACTCTGGGCTGATAACCAAGCCATCTGTGAACTACAACCATGCCGATACTTTCAGGTTGGCCTTCCTCCGGGCCCTATCCACCTTTACATGGATGAATTGTGGTCTGCCAAACCTACAGGCCAGCATCTCCAACCATACTATATCAGCACCAAGAAACAGGTCCACCAGCAGTCCAATATCCTGCTTAGCTTTCCAAATCAGTTTGAGCCTGGAACACGTTCGCAGGTTGTTCTCCTCTAGGTGGATAAAGATGTCTGGTGTATCCTCATCAGGCATCAGCCCATGCAAAAGAGGCATGAGCTGGTCCCAACGATGCCCCATATGCCATGCAAAGACAAAATAGTGTTCAGCCTGAGGCCCAGCTGCAAGCCTCTTCCTAAATTGCATGCTCTCTTGTAAGTCCAGTGCACAATGCTATGCCCACAAATCCAGCCTTGGGAGTGTTCCAATACATTTTATATGATAGACATGGGGAAGGACACAGACAAAGTTAAAAACCTCTGGCACTTTCAGCCCACCACTTGTTTCAGCCTCCCCTCAGGCAGCCACATGAAGAATGTATAGGCCTTGGATTGCCCATGCCCTGTAGCCTGCACCTCTGATGCATCCACCCAACTGGGTAGTTGGTGTTGCAGCCCCTATCTGGAACAAGTGGGAGCCATACTCTCCCAGTGAGGAGCCCAAGAATGACAGCTCCATCTAAAAACGCCCACAAAATGGAATTTGGTTAGGAAAGAACAGTCCCACTTGCAGGAACAGGTCATCCTCACCAGGTGACCATTGAGCCACATATGCTTGCAGTGCCCATACAGGACACAAGTTCCCCTCACCATAGTGGTGCAAAGCAACAGCCTCGCCAATCCCAATCTGATCAGTTTTCAGCTTGCGGATCTTGAGCCATAGAGAATTACCTTTCCATGAGCTAGCTTGTAGTTCAAAAGACTTCCTTGAAGAGCCTCCTTTGGCCAAAGGGACCAGCTCACTGACCTGAAAGGCCCCGAAGAAAGCCCACAGAAAGGGTGCCCTGAAAAGTACAGCCTCCCTGCCCCCTATAACGGCCTATGGACCTGCAAAGTGACTGGCTTCCTGATACCACTCTGTGTCCCGGCAGCCTGGGGCCAACTCTCCAGCATCCTGCGGACCATAAATCCCTGACAAGTGTCTGGATGACCCACAGACCTGCAGTAAAAGGGCACCCCAGATGACTGATTAGCTATAGTAAGACTATTAACTGCCGAATTTGGAGTTCTGGTATAGGCTAGGCCCTGGGTAGACCCACAGCCTTCCCAATGCTTGGAACTCCACAAATGCTATTGTGTAAGCTAAAGAGGTGCAAAGTATAAGTGCTCCCTTGGCCACAGATACTGCTCCTAGCAACCAAGATTCCCTAGGGCTGCTAGCATCTGTTTGGGCACTTCTTTGGCCTTCTGTGCTAGTACTCTGAATCAATTGACTCAAATTCCTGGCTGCTGGAAACCAGCAAACAGGAAGTGGCCCTGAGCACAGGGTCCTATCATAGCTCCAAATGACATGCCAAATCCCGTGAGACTGTATGGTTCCAAATCCCATGAGACCTCAAGCCTACCCCAGAAGTCCTGTGGCATCTGGAAATCTCACGGGATCTAGCCCATCCTGTCCTTTTTTGCCCTCTCCCATGGTGGTAGCAACCAAAACTCACCCCTTGCTAAGCTCATGACCTTCTTCTGAGCAAACTAGAGGTAGTAGTAACCACTAAGCTCCAACAACATGCAATGTCAGCCAACATCGTGGATGATTTACAATCAGGATTCAGACCAGATCACAACACACAGACATCCCCAGTGGCACTAAGAGACCACTTCCTTATGACCACAGACACAGGCAAGGTCCCCATGCTCATACTGTTGGATTTCTTGCAGCTTTTAACAAAGTAAAACCAACAGATACTGCTAACTTGCCTACTTGACATAACAGGAGAAAATGACACAGCATAACAGTAGCTGCAGTCACTCTTCTTCAGCAGAGCTCAGAGTGGTGATAACTAGCTGCTCCTCTTCTCCACAGGCCTTCATCGGCTGAGACCCACCGATATTCATACCATCTCCCCTTTTCATCAATATCTGTATGAGACCACTGGGAAAGATAGTTATGCCAAAAGCTCAGCTGTCAATAATACGCTGAGGACACTCAACTATCTCTCACTCTTTACTGTTGCGACGCCTGTCATTAACTAAGATGTCATCATGCCAACTAATGGCCAGCTCTTGGATGAAAAACAGCTAACTCAAGCTGAACCCAGACAAGACCAAAGTTGATGCTGGGTGGAAAGGGAGGGGTGGGGGAGAGAATACTTTGAAGAACTAGCAAGGACATTGTCCGACGCCCTTCAAATGAACAAGCCCCATTCATCGAAGTGGGGAAGAGCCATGGGATTCTGTCTGACTCATTCAAACTGGATGACCAGGTGGTATCTATCTAAAAACACCTTCTTATACCTCCAGCT
Source organism: Chrysemys picta bellii (assembly GCF_011386835.1). Classification (NCBI taxonomy): domain Eukaryota; kingdom Metazoa; phylum Chordata; order Testudines; family Emydidae; genus Chrysemys; species Chrysemys picta. The sequence goes on along the minus strand of NC_088798.1, from coordinate 31,648,914 downwards.
CACTAAGAAACTTCACCCCTTCTCCTGGAAGAGGACCTGGCCACAAAGATCCATGTATTTGTCAACTCCAAACTGGACTACTGTAATTCATTGTATCCAAAATTGAATGTAAAGACAGTGCACAAAGTGCTAGTATAAAATGTGGCTGTCCGCCTCCTCTGTTGTCTAGGATACTGCAGCACATCAAGTCTATGCTCCCAGTCCCACCACTGGCTCCAAGTCAGTTTCCAATGTAAACTGAAGGCCTTAATCTGCAAAACAATTAACGGATCAAGCCCCAGCAATATTAAAAAAATATATCATTTTTTATCTATGAACAGCCAAAACAGTTACTCTCTCTAAGGGCCAATGTAGATCAAAACCCAGCATGAACTGCATGACAATTGGAGACAGAACATTTTCGAGTAAGGGGATCTAAGTACGGAATGAACTTCCAGAAGAAATTAAGCAAATCCAGATTCTGACCAACTTTAGAAATGCCACAAAACATTCCTCCTTCAAAAAGGCTTTCCTCCAGATTAAGAATGATTCTTACAACACTGACACCCCTTTTAACCAATCTCTTAAAAAAATAAAAATCTTTGCAACAAATTTAAAAAAATCCTCCTTCAGTCAGAGCAGAGAAGAACCACCAGATACTCCATACAGTTCACTAGAGACTTTGCCACTGTTCTTGATTTTACATGGAAGGTGTTCAAATACTACTGTGATGGTTGGTTATAGAATACCAACCACAAGATCTTACAGAATGCTGTGTCTTTTAGTTAGGTTGCTTTGCTCCACGATACTGAGGCAGAAGCGCAGTATATTGCCACAGTTGGGATTAGATTTCCAGTTTGGTCCTCTTCTCCAGAACTGGTGTACTGAGAGTGCATTATGATCCAGCCTCCGAGGGACAAGCCTCTGTCATTATGTAGCAAACCCCTTAGTTGATTATAGGAACAGTATTAAGTGGCACCTGGCTGTCCTTCTCCACAAACGTTTGGCATGAAGAAGAGCCTTGTATGTTGGAGTGGAAATACTATATGGGGGAAATTGGGACTCAGATTATATAATTCCCCAAACATGATTTAGTTCAAATACGATCCCTTATTTATTTAAAAGTTTTTCTATACTCTCATCAAGGAAGCAGTTAAAATGATTTATGCCAAACATTTGGCACGCTGTTTATGGGCTTGAATTGGCTATGCATCTTTGCTCTTCACTTACACACAATTTTTCTTTTCCCAATAAGACTATATGGTAATCAGCAAAACTTTGGAATAAACCTTGTTTTGTTTTAATATTAAGTAGTATCGTATGTTTTAAAAACAGCTCCAAAACTGTAACCTTCCATCTCTTCCTGAAAGACACTCAGGATGCCAGGACTGGTCACATTTGATTAATTTAATGAATAGTGTCAGGAATAAAAATGAAGAAACCATCTTCTTGACGAATTCTGATTACAAGTGAAGTTTTAATCATTCTGAAACTGCAAAGTGTTAAAAGTGATCATTCTTTGATTAAAAACATTAACTTCATATTAGCTTATTAGCAATAAAACTCAAATATTGAAGAAAACATGTCTCCATTAAAGGAGACTGCAGAGTCCTAAATGGGCAGCAGTTCAAGAACACTACAGCAGTAGTCAGGCATGTACAATTTACAGTACTTTTTACTTTTCTAGTGCTGCCGCTAACTTTAGAACATCTCTAAAACCACTGCTGATCTAAACATAATTCAGTAATTATATATGTCAAGTAATAAAATAATAAGTATATAAACTACTTGACTGAAACATATCTCTTGCCTTTTTCCAAGTTCCTTTCTTTCTAAAAACTTTATTTAGAATCTGTAATTTAATGCATTTCCCCCCCTCCCCACTACACACACCTTCATGTATTTAAGGTTGGTAGTCACCAGCATCTTATATCAGTTAATGTATCCTCACAACTCTAGAATAGAACTCTCTTTTCTAAAGGAAATTCACCCAATTTACTCAGCCTTTTCCTTCTATTATCAATCTGAGATCCAGCATCACTAGGAAATAATAATTTTGTCATACCTTACACACATTAAATCTATAGAGAAATCTATAGAGAAATCTTTCACTGAAACAGGTCAAAGGAAAAAACAACATTTTTAGAACTTCAAAGGCTATTGAGTGTTTTAAATATGGTGCTTCTAAAACCATAAGCAAAGGCCAGACTGAAAATTTACAATTTTCTTTAAGTTTTCTAGGCAACTTCTTGATACTATCAGGTTTATAAAAACTAAACCAGTGATAAACTACTTTTATCTTATAATGTGTGATACACATTATAAATTATGAGCATCAGCAATTTAACATTAACTTGGGGAAGGGGTGTGACCTTAGTATTTAGTCCACACATCTTATCAAAACTTTTTAAAATAATCTATTACTTTTGCTGAGAAACAAAAAACCTAAGTTCTGCATTGGCTTGGAGAGTTGATGTCACCTAGGGGTGAGAGCACAGGGATGGGATCAAGGATTTTTTCTCTCATTGACCACCAATATTCCATGTGATTTAGTTTCTTCATCTGTAAATTGGGGTTAATGTTACCACTTTGTGGGGATGCTATGCAGATTATGTTTGTAAAGAACTGTGGGACATGAAAAACACTGAGCATCATTTTGCTCTGCTTACCGAAAAGCCACATTCTAGCCAACAGAGACCGTAAATCAAGAAATCCTACTTGCAAAACTCTAATGGCATCACTGATAACAATCATGACAAGTAAGAAAGATCCAGGATTGACTGGGGCCATAGCGTGGGGGAAGAAAGCCAATATTTTGCCAAATAGAAGCCAATAAAACAAAAACTTAAAAACAATATTTAAATAAACAGATTTACTTGAAACTAACAAGGCATTTCTGTACCAATATGCTATGGAGTTTTGGCCAGGCTAAGCATCTAAAGCATGACAACCAGTACTGTACACAGTTGTCCAAGGAAGGTCTAATAAGTACCTTATACAATCACTCATGCCACCACTGAGCATACTATAATATTGTAGACATGAAACCCAGGATTGTTTGCTTTCTTCAGTGAAGAACCATTTAAAATATTTGTTATTCAGTAACTGATAAATATGATGAAAATGTTTTACCACTTATTAGCTCAGATACTTCATCTTTAAGATCTGTATTGGACAACAGTGCTACCCAAGTTACAAGAACAGTCAGGCCTGTAAGGAAAACCCTCCACATACTTTAAAGGTCTACACTGAAAGAGTTCTTGGGTCCTAAATGTCCATCCTGAAGTTTGGCAACAGGAGCTCTTTCCATCTCCAAAAGTTTGATGTTCTATTTATTGTGCACCTTCAGCAGCGCACTCATCAAGTCAGTTTTCCTTTCACTCAATGACGTAAAATTCACTGCCAAAATGTTTCACTAACACATAGTTTTAATGTTGCCCAGTGCTACCTCAATGCCTTTCCAGAATGTGGAAGATGGTTTTAACACAAACCTATGAAAACCTGAAAAAACAGAATTACTGTAATGTCTCCCACACCATATCATACCCATATAAATTTAACTCTGTCCCTCGGTCACTGGCAATAGACACTGGGACTATGCAAAGCTTGACTTCTTAAGAAAGCCTACTATTTTCTGTATTGTATCCAACACAATTCTACACTACGCCATCATGCTTCTTCAAACACTCAGGCCCTCATTGTGTTAGGTGTAGCAAATTACCAGACTTGCCATCTGAAGGATGTGCAACTGCAGCTAGAGTTTTTCAGGAACCTCTTTTTTCCCCGGTGTGTGCTATGCAAGAGATCCAAATACGTGAGATAAGGAAATATTACCTCTTTTCACAGAACTAGATTCTTCAGAGCCCCTCAAAACAAAACGCAAAATGAATAGTCTCAGAAATCTGCCAAGGACAGGACTTGAACTCACAGTATGTGGCTGTTGTTCAGATTCTTTAGTATCTTCCCTATAGCTATCCATTGACTGATATCAGGCATGCTGCTATGCACTGTTACTCGCCACAGAGCAGTAGCCTTCAGGGCATATGTGCAAATCATCGTAGTGTTTATCCCAGAGGTGCCAGTTTGAAGAGCTAGAATGAACCCCAAACTTTTAAAATACCCTCTGCTAGATGCTAGCGGTGATCAAAGCCAATCAGAGATCACTTGGGGCTGAGGGATGGGGGGGGGGGGAGGGGGAAATCAGTGCAATAGTTTGAGCCATAGGTACAAGCAAAAACAAAAAATAATAATAATGGAAAAGTTTACTGACAAGGCTTTTTCCCCCTCCCCCGGGCTCTCTCTCTCTGTAACCCTTAGATAAAATGATCCCAAGTTTACAACAAAAAACCTACCCTGGGCCCCACTAAAGCCCAGAAATTTTCAAGACAATCTATATATGCATGGGGATTTTAGAACACTTTGGGGGGAAAAAATCCGCTTTTAAACTGAAAAATCATAGGTCAACTTTAAACTATAATACAAGGGTCACAGTAAGCAAGGACTACCCCATAATATTACTACAATTCCTGTGGAACTACGAAGCTTTGTTTTGATGTGCTAAAGAACTTCTCACATAACTTAATAATTTTAGATACAGGCAAAATAGAAGGGATCTACTTTCAATTTCTCACTGTTTCTCCCAAAAAAATGTGGCAAGTTGCCTTCGATAAAAGTCTGCATAATTACTGGGACTTCTATTTTATAATCAAAGACTACGTTAAAAAGGAGTTAAGGTTGAGTATATATGCGCAATATTGGGTATAAAAGTTGCAGGTAGGTTTTATAATCCCAAAACCCAAGCATAAACCTAGGAAATTCAGAGTTAACATTCAAATTAAAATCAATCCACACATATTAAAGTAAAGAAATGCATAGTTATAACAAACATACAACCTTACCTGACCTGTTGTGACACTATGCAACAGCCACACAATTTTATGTATAATGGTAGATCAGAGGATTTTTTTTTTTAAATTGTGTCAGTATACAGCACAGTTAAGATTGTTTGTATACCCTTATATTTCCATACCTACAGAAACTTGTGACATGGAACTTTCTGAAAGATCTGAGCTATATTATCTCTATCAATATTTGTACATAATAGTAACTTTCTCAAACAACTCCCATAGACGATTTACACAATTGTATTTATTCAGGTCTGTCTTACTTGATTCTTTGTAGTATTTACACAAGAATACAACTACACCTTAAAATGAGAAATTGCCTATTGATCTGATAGATTTCATTCCTCCACCCTACCCCTCAATATACCTTTGTGCCTGTTTGCATGTGGAGGCGTTATCTGAACCACTTAGTCCAGAAATATCTTTCCACCTCAGGCAAATATCTGTCACATTAGTTTAAGTACCGACTTCCTTTGGTAATTTAACAAACAAGCACACAGCAGGGATGTAATATATGCATTTGGAATGTTCATATACATGTAGTTCTCTTATGCCTATAAAGGCAGTGTGCAAAACATAACCTTTTTAAAACTTCTGAATATCAACTTCTATAAATCTCATCTAAACAGGTATATCAGCACTTATATTTAGAGGGCTGGAACAATATTTTTGGATCATTGCCCAACACTTATTAATTCTGCCACCTATTACTTTTGTGTAATTGATTTATAATCCAAATTAAAAGTAACTCTTTCCAACCTGGTACAGTTGCAACACTTCTGTAATGCTAATAGATAGACCCCACAACTCTTCTGTGATCAGTTCTGAAGCCATGATATGCAAGCACGTATACCTGATTATGCACATATTACTAATTCCTCTCTTACTGCTCTAGACCTAAGTTTCAGTTACTCCAACGAGAAACTGCTCAACTTGAATTAATATGCAAATTAGACACTATCAATTTAGGCTTGAATAGAGACTGCGAACGGCTGAGCCATTACACACATTGAATCTATTTCCCCATGTTAAGTATTCTCATACCTCTTGTCAAACTGTCTGTAATGGGCTATTTTGATTATCACTACAAAAGTTTTTTCTCTTGATTAATTAGCCTCTTAGAGTTGGTAGGACAACTCCCACCTTTTCATGTTCTCTGTATGTGTATATATATATCTCCTCACTATATGTTCCAGTCTATGCATTCTATGTAGCCCATGAAAGTTTATGCTCAAATAAATTTGTTAGTCTCTAAGGTGCCACAAGTACTCCTGTTCTTTTTACTCTTTTTCATATCACCCAAAAAAATGCTGTCAGAGAGTTATCAAAAGAAATACCTTTCAACTTTAACAGGAAAAACACTGTTACTGCGACACAGAAAATAAGGTTCACTCATAATTTGAAATCTATAATCCTTGTTACCACCTCTTCACAAAGAAAATGGTTTAAAAAAAATCTTCAATAGGATCATTAGTTTATTGTACAAACTTCAGTAAACTATAGAAGTACGAACAGCAGCCATTAATTAGATCCATATTTTCCAGCTGCAGCCACCATATCCTCAGATTTGTACTTATTCAGAAATTAGGTAAACAGTTTGTCTATCTCCAAGAAACAGAATCTACCGTAAAGGAAACTCATATTTCTAAACCAAAAACAAAAAACACACACACACACACCACAGGACTTCAGGCAAAAGAGATAATTTTAGCTAATTAGTCCATATATACACTACAAATTTCTGCCAGCATAACCAAGTCAGTAGAGAGTGTGAAGAGGTGTTATCCCTGACCGACAGCTGTGGGCTGGTCTAACGAGACGCAATATCTCGATCCGGATAAATCGAAGACGTACCCTGTGTGGCAAAAGCCCTTAGTGTAGACTCAGTTATATATTGGCAAACAGTTTATCCTACTTCACCCAGTAGAAAGAGGAGGCTGGAATTAGCTATGCAGGCAAAAGCACAGTTTTGCTTTAACAAACTACATCTACATCTGCTAGTGTACATATGGCCTTAATGCAAGGCATAAGAACATGCATCTAACTTTATCAACGTAATTAAGACAGACAAAGATTAAATAACACTCCTCTCATACTAACTGGCACAACCCATACTCAGGGGAGTTGTGCAAGGACGTATCTTCATCTGCCATAAATAGGGCACTACCAAATTCATAGCCATGAAAAATGCATCATGGACTGTGAAAGCTGGTCTCCCCCAGTCTTTTGTGTGCTTTTACCCTATACTATACAGATTTCATGGCGGAGACCGGCATTTCTCAAATTGGGGGTCCTTCCCAAAAGGAAATTGCAGGGGGGGTTATAAGGTTATTTTAGGGGAGTTGCAGCACTGCCTCCCCCCCCACACACACACAATAACCTTTAGACCCCACACACAACTCCTTTTGGGGTCAAATTTCAGATTTAGATAGTAAATTTCATTATTTCAGCTATTTTAAAAATCCTATGATGGTGAAATTGATCAAAATGGACCATAAATTTGGTAGAGCCCTATCCATAAACATGAAGAAAATGAGTGTCTAAATGTATACACTCAATAAAGCAACATCTTCATCAATAACAGAAGATATTCTTCTCATACTATTTAAAAAAAAAAAGATTTATTTAGGGACTTCTTGAATGACACATTGTTCAATGGACTCCAACTTGAAATCCAGTCATTTAAAAGGGATAAATAACCTTCTCCTCAGTTCCCATGCCAGTTTTATTTTGTTTTACACCAGACTTTCTTTTTAAACTTTTTCTCTTACCTGTTGCTGCTTAGAAGACCCACACAAATTAATGTGTATGTAGATGATGTTCTCATCCTGCTCCTAATAAATATACGTAGTGTATATAAACCAAATTAACTATCCATCTGGAGTTTGGCCATATTTGAAGAAATTAGGTTGCACCTAAGCAAAATTATTAATTATTGTAAACATTATAAACACAAGAAATTCAGAGTACAAGTTACATTTAAAAGAAATCAAAACATGTTAAGATACCCATGCTCATGGGTATGAAAAATACAACAAATCTATTCCCCTTAAAAAACACTTTAATATAGTTTTGATCACAAATACTAAAATACTTTAATCATATTTGTATGGTTATTGGATGATGTTACTATATGTTAAAGGCAGAAGAGATAAGTGGTCTGTGAGAAGCTTATTTAAGTTCCCTGACCTTTGTGTATGCAAAATTCTCAATCTTAAATTTTATTAATTTTTTCAATCACCGATTCAAGGAAATGAAACTTGTAAGTCATCTGCTACATGTCCCTGCCAGTCTATACCCCCCGAGCTCCTACGGCATGTTTTTCCAAGTGTTTTGTTGGCTTTATGAAGCCTCAACTTCTTATGCTGCAATAAAGCAGTTTTTAATCACTTATTCAAAGTGTTATAAAATCAGGCATATGAAATTAATATAAACCTCAACCTAGGAATTATTTTTAAAAAGTTAATGCAACGCTTATGAAAGAAGTTAGCTCAACTGCATTAGAAACTAAGCCCACTATTCCCAAAAGTAGTATACTACTGCCTGTGCTTATTAAAGCTTCAACACACTATTCAAATGTCTCATTCATGTTCTGCAGGAAACATCCCTAGAGGTGAAAGTCCAGTTTAGTCTCTATTCTCATTCAATCACTGGCACCTTAGCTAAGAAGAGCAATGAAACAACCAACTAGTGCCAAGTGCAACAGTGGTTTTGGTGATGGGGAAAAATTAGACTGAGACCACAGTATAAAGTCCACAATGCTTGGTCACTATGAACCTGAGCCAGATGTGAAATGATGTTTTAGGCCCAGATTCAGCAGTTCATCCCCACTCATTAAAGCACTTACCCATGTATTTATATGCTCTGCTGAACTGGGGATTTAGAGAGGAGATTGCCTATCCCACTATTAATCCCTTGAGCCATCTCACCCCCAACATGAAGTGCATGTACAATTAGCTTTTATAAGGAATTCTACTAGGGTATTTTGAATTCTACCATAATGGATACCCAATCTCACAATATACAAAACTGCTCAGATGGAGGAGCTATTACGCATGTTGTGAATACATATCTATGTCGCTATTGCCCATCAGCATGCAACTGGATGCTGAACAAAAGTTAAAGCAACAGTCTTGTATCCAACGACACAAGAAGCACCAACTGCCGCTGAGTAAAAGAAAAGGTAGCCAAAAATTATTATAGATCAGCTGACAGGACAGCAGTTCAAAAGGTGACTCAAAATTAACACATCAATAAAACTACATATTTAAGGATTATTTTTGTCCCATTAAGAATTTTTCCAGCTTTTAAAAATGTTTAAAGAGAATGAAATGTTAAAAACAATTACAATTAAAGTGTATCTTAAACCCACACAAGCAGAGAAATTTAGAATTAGAGCTGGAATTCTTCCCTAAACCCATGTTATGGGGACAGTATTCAAGGATCTGAGAAGTACTGGGCAACTCTACAGGTACTTCAATACCTATGACACAAAAGGATGGTCAAGGACAATTTTAGGCTTACCTGTGAGGGCTTTTTTGTTCTGTAGGAACAACTGAGATGAAGAAGTTATTTGAGGGTAATCTTTTATAGTTTAATTTCTGAAAGTAGTACACTATTCAAAAGAGTAACTAGGATTCTTGTGCAGTTTTAAAATTCACCCAACTATTTTAACTAAGTTTGAATAATAAATAATATTTAGTTCTTATATAGTGCTTTTCAACTGTACATCACAAAGTGCTTAATAAAGGAGGTCAGTTTCGTTATCCCTATCCCAACTGAGGCACAGAGAGATGAAGTGACTGCCCAAGATCACCCAGCTCCAGCTGGTCAGTGGAAGGGCCAGGAATAGAACCATGGTCTCCTGAGCTCCAGCCCAGTGCTCTAATCCAAAACATAGATACTAAATATTCCATTTCATTTAAGACAAAAATAATTTTATAGTAGTACTCAAAAAATTGTAAAACTTATTTCAAAAATAAGTTAATTATTTTCAGGCACTACACATGTCATTGATACCCTTGCCATTTCCCCCCAAATCACATTCATTTCTAAGTGTTTTTCTCCCATGTTGAGGTGTGGAAAAAAACAAACACAAACATGAGAAGTTAACTGCCAGAGAAAAATAATCATTTCAGTTAACTGAATGGCACATTGTGTATATCACTTTCCCTGTACATTCTGTTATGATAATGTTCAGTGCCATTTCAAACAATAAAAACACACTTCTGTCTAAATTAACTTGGTAATATCCTTTTAACTTATTTCCATTTTGAGGTAAACATTTAAAATGACTTATGAAAGGTTTCTTTTGTGAAGTTTAGCCTGGAAAGATTGCTGGCAATATAGTATCTGATTAGTAAATCAGGTAACAGGGCTGGCTGGAAGACTTCATCAAAATCAAATTTCTATGAAAACATAAAACACATTTTTTTTCTTTATTCTGCTCAGGTCCATAGGTATACTCCAGAAAAAGACGTTTACAAATAAAGTTGTTATTTAGGTAAATATACTTGTTCACATTTAAGACCCAATTCTGAAAAAACGTGAATAATTTACGAACTTCAGCAGCCCAATTTGAAGAAAACGAGACTCCTCATCATACTAGGTTATGGCCTGTAGTAATGGTGGAGTTAGGTCCTAATTCTTTGCCACTCAGTTTAAATTAAAAAACCGCTGCCAATAATATACTTAGGCTATGTCTACACTACGCAGCTTTTAGCAACAGGACTGTCTCGCTACAACCACGTTGCAAAAGGCGTGCAGTGTAGCCACTGTTTGTCAGCTCTCCTGCTCACAAAAAACTTCCATCCGCAACAAGCAGCGTTAGCGTTGTCAGCCAACACAGTGCTGTTCACACCGGCGCTTGTCATCGGCAAAACTTTTGTCTTTCGTGTATGTTTTTAACACCTCTGAAAGACAAAAGATTGGTCGTTCAGTTACCAGTGTAGACATAACTCAAAAGAACAAACTAATGGTAAGTGCTAATAGTTGTTTGGGGCAAAATTTTGAATGAATATGAAATTTAATTATTTAAATATATTCTAGAATATCAATGAAAGAGGATTCAAGAGCAAAATCAAAGCCCTGTACCTCTAAGGAGCAGGTCCTATACACAATTAGGTCATCAGTAACTTTACTCATATAAATACAATTTAATATGCATGAGTAAAGCTATTCACATGCATAAGTATTTTCATTATCCAACTGTGTAACAACTTCTTAACGATATGGCTTCTGTTAAGCTTCACCACTCTCAAGGAAGCACCAGTAGTCTGAAATAGACAAGACTTCTTGTACAAATTGTCAAATTTACAATTAGAAAACAGAACACTACACACAAAACCTTATTTGTAATGACTTCTTCCCTGTGAAGCTGAAAAGGGGAGCATATGTGGATGGCTTACGATGCAGATGGTAAGTATTTGGAAGGGAGGGGTTGGTTTTTTTAAACATATTTGTTTAAGTTGTGAAATAGATGATGTTATATATGTAAGCTACAGAATGTCATAAAACCAGGTTTTGCATAGGCTTTTAGTAATTCCTCTCTTTTTCTCAAAATTACTACTACTGTTTATGTAGCACAACAGGAAAGAGTTTGAATACTTGATTTATACCTAGGTGATTATTCTTCCTCACCCCATCACTCCTATAGAAGTATCTGAATTGTGTGACATGAAGGGACTATCTGTAGGGGTAAAAAGGTAGTTTATTTTCCATGACTTTGGCAGTGTCATCTGATAAGCCAACAAGGATGCCAAACAGAACCTATTATGAACAAATCTGACAGACCACCAAACTCATTTAACGTATTTTCATTCAACAGCTACTGATCTGTATTTCTGACCTTTGGCAAATCTGAACCAGCAACCTAGAGACAAGTGCAAGATTTTTCCATATTTCATTAATAATTCTGTAAACAATCCAGTACTCAACTTTTTTTGTATTTTACTGAAGACAGATATAGAAAATTAAGGTACCAACTGAAATCTATTTTCCTACTTACATATGGAAGCCAAAACAAATTTTAAGTTTAATTTCTTTTAAAAAAAATCAATTTAATCAGATATACAGTCAAACCTTGTGTTTGTTACATAAGAAATGTCCAGTTAATATGTCAAAGTTAGCAAAATCTCTCTTTGTAGGTCAAGTTCATTTTGAAACAAGCATATTTGCTACAGTAACTGCTGCATCAGTTCCTAGTAAACTGTACTGTCAGCTACTTGTGAATGTTTTCGCCTTATCATGCTCATCATATTTTGCCAAGAATGAAGTACTGTCCAAAAACTAAACATTACCTTCTAATTACAGAATTCTAGCAAATACTTAGACTATACCTGATTTAGGTAATGCTTTGAATCTTTACTATAAGATCAGTTGGTTCTATGCATTCTTTTAACATTTTCTTAATACTCTCCATTAGCATAGATATAAAATATTTTACCGCTGCTTGTAATGATGTTACTGGCAGAGAGAACAAAGTTGTAGATTTTGTTACTGGGAAATTCCAGATCACCAGCATATGCACTGGAAGCCACATTCTTCAGTTCCTTATCACCCCGCCCCCCCCCCCCCAGCAGAATCCCAAGCTAACATGACTAAAATACAGTGAAATGTATCTCGTGAAAACACGAGGCTTTAAAAATGGTCTTTAAAGACTGAATGAAATTACAGTGGAAACTGAATGAGACATTTAGAGTGGTCACTGTATGGGACCTTCAACCCAATAGCTGTCAATGTCACAAAAATGAGTTAGAAACAGTTTCAGCTAGTACACCTGCTCCCAAGTTTTCTTGCCAAAAGACCCACATGAACAAAAGGAGACTGTCTTGACTACCTAGGGAAAACCGACTAGGCAAAGTTCTGTCAAATACATAAAGTAAAAGTGAAAATAAATTCTCCTAACCCATATCAATTACAGTAGTTTTAGATGTTACTTGTAGATAAAAAATGAGCCAGTGAATTAAAGAAACGTGAGTGCAACTGTGCACTCCTGTTGTGAACTACAGTTAAGTGCCTTATACTGGAACCATCTCAAACAAAAAACTTTAATGTATATGATTTAATACAGCTCATTAAATCTTATTTTAAATAAGAAGAGTGGTAAATTCAAAATTCGGATATGCAATTTTTCCAGAAAAAAAGTAGAAATCTAATAAACCACAGTTTAAGTGAATAATATAAAATGATAGGAAAAGGGGATATAAAACTAATCCATGCCACTGTAAAAATAAATTATATAACTTTCACAAAGTTGTCCATTCTGATACGATGGTTCTTTTCTATATTTTGCAGAGTTGACAGAATAATAAATTTAAACTTCATTTGGATTTCCTTGTTAATATTGTAAGCTTCCTGTATTGACAGCTAGATTTACATATATTGGTACATATTATATATTACTACTCGTAGTGTAGAAAATACAGAAGACACAGGATTCGTTCCACTCTGGGGTTTTCCATAAAAAAATGTCACTGTTCTCTACTATGCAGTTCTGCTACAAAGTTTCTAATAAATATTTCTAGTATTTCTAAATAAATTCAGTTTTGCCTCTATTCATATTCACTTTTTTGTATATATAACATTGTGACAACCATTTAATTAAAGTATTGTTCTGCCACAGGGATGTTTCAAAAATGTCACACAACTTGGGTATCAGCAATATCAAGTTTGTATTAAAACACTGATAGTTTATGAAAGGTTAGTATAAACTCTTTCGATAGAAAGTCATGTTATGAACCAGCAATTGAAGTTTAACTTTTGAGGTAGTGCCTTGTCTTTAGTCTTGCTCTCATTATAGGCAGTAAGTCAATAGGCAGATCATGTACCAAATCTGGACTGCCAGATGCTTTTGAATGGACCACAACATTTTTTATTTACTTATTATCATTATTGGTGTGAAAAATGTTTCTCCAGAGTCTGAACCTTGACTATACCGTGACCAAGAAATATGGACCATGACAAAAATAACTGACTACCCTTGCAGTAAGTAAATGAAGTATGCTCAATATTCATTGTACATTCTTTCCCTTAGACTGGGGTGGGCAAACTACGATCCGTGGGCTGGATCCGCCCACCAGCTGTTTTAAGCAGGTCCTTGCCCTCCCACTGGGGAGCGGGGTCTGGAGCTTGCCCTGCTCCAGCGCTCCATCCAGGGAGCAAGGTCGGGGGCCGCTTCATGCGGCTCACAGAAGCAGCCAAATGGCCCCACTTCGGCCAGCACACAGGGTCAGGGGCCGCTCCATGCGGCTCTCAGAAGCTGCAGCATGGCCCCCCTACAGTACTCCAGCTGGGGAGCAGGGTTGGGGGCCGCTCCACGCAGCTCCCAGAAGCAGCGGCATGACCGCGCTCCAATGGCCCCCTCCAGCGCTCTGATGGGAGCTACAGGGGTGGTGCCTGCGGACAGGGCAGCACACACAGCTGCTTGGTCACGCCTCCACGTAGGAGCCGGAGAACGGACATGCCGCTGCTTCCGGGAGCTGCTTGAGGTAAGCGCTGCCCAGAGCCTGCACCTCTGAGCCTCTCCTCACACCCCAACCCCCGGCCCCAGCCCTGATCCCCCTTCCACCCTCCAAACCCCTCAATCCCAGCCCTGAGCATCCTCCTGCACCGCAAACCCCTCATCCTCCACCCCACCCCAGAACCCGCACCCCAGCCAGAGCCTGCACCCCTTCCCACACCCCAACCCCCTGCCCCAGCCCTGATTCCCCTCCCCAAACGTCTCATCCCCAGCCCAGAGCACCCTCCTATACCCCAAACGTCTCATCCCCAGCCCCACCTCAGAGCCCTCACCTCCCGGGCACACCTCACTCCAGAGGCCCCACCCACACCCTGAATGCCACATTTCTGGCCCCACCCCAGAGCCCTCAACCCCTCCCGCACCCCAACCCCAATTCTGTGAGCATTCATGGCCCGCCATACAATTTCTATTCCCAGATGTGGCCCTCGGGACAAAAAGTTTGCCCAACCGTGCCGTAGACTCTTAGTAGTAAGCATGTACATACTGTAAATACCACTACTACATTTTAAAAAAATTACATACAAATTACTCAAAGTAAAACGTTTTTCTTTCAGGGACCTTTTGTTCATTTCCACTCAAATTACATAATTTCCAGTTACAGACTTTAGCTTATTGTCCTATTACTAACTTGAAGGTGATATTCAGAGTTGCATCTTTGCCCTATAAAAACTGTAACCCCTTATTTTGTATAGATTAATTAAAGTTATGAAGTCTGAACAGAAGGTTGGGGAGCAGGGGGCAAGAGCTACCAAAATCCATTTCCTAGTTGAGAAATAATCTAACATGCAGTAGAAGTACACAGCAAGTCTACTAAAGATCTCTATTTAATCTTGTAGTCAAAACATATTGGAGAACTGTAACAGTTACACTGTTCATAGTCTAACTCCATACTTTACACAAGTCAAGGAAACTGGCCTGTTTTCAGAGAGGCTTGGAAATGACAAACAGCTGCATTTTCATAACATTCTACCAGTTATTATTCTACAACTAAAGAAAGGAGTTCTCTGAATGTACTGAACTACATTTCTATCTGTCCATTTTCTTCTCTGCATGGATTACAAGCCCAAAGGCTACATACAAGAAAAGCTGCATCTGGTATGATCATCAAGCACTTCAACGGGAATGAAAAAACAAAGAAAAATACTTTCTACTAGAAAAAGACTGGAATTAGACCTGACTGTTTCCCTGCTGGAGAGAACATTTGCAAGTGACACAGCTGAAAAAGTTGCTCTATTCACATCCTCTACTATGCACAGGGTGCCCAGCGCTGACTAACCAATTACATTTATTTCCTTCAATGAACCGACTCGGGTGTTTGTAAATACAACTTGATGTGCACCTAAGGGGCTGAACGGAGCGAGAAGGGGAAAGAAAAATCTCGGCAGCGGCACGTGGAAGAGAAGGGACCTCACACCACTTGAACAAGGATTTCAGGGGCTATTAATCTGTTTGCGAGCTCGAGACAAGGCTTGGAGAGGCCGTTTCAGCTCACTCTCAAACAACCTGCCCAGAGGGGGGGGACGCTTCCTGAGTCACTCCGGGCATTAATCCGATGAGGGAGGGAAGCGGCTCTGGCCAAGAAGATTATCCTCCGGGCAGCGCGCGCTAAGCAGGAGCCCAGACGGGGCTGGGGGCCTGGCGGAGGGGAAGGCGACTGCCCCAGCATCCCCTCGCTGGAAAGGGGGAGGAGGAGGAGGAGACCAGAGCCGGACCCAGGCGGGGCGGCGGAATGGGGTGGGGTCCATCCCCTCAGCACCCGCGGAACCGGCCTGGGACGGGGGGAGGGTCTCAGCATCCAGTCCGCGGAGCGTTGTGCCGCGGGGACCGGGCCTGAAGGAGGCAGGGGGCGGTTGGTTTCTCCAGGCAGCGGGGCTGAGACAGGAACGGGGCCCGGCCCCCGGGGGCAGGAGGCGAGCGGGCTCCCCGCGGCGGCCTGAGCCCGGGCACTGAGCGACCCCGGCCCCTCTTACCTGGAGGTCGGTGAGGAGAATCTCCCTCTCCGCCGTGTTGGACGCCATTGCGCTCTGGTTTGAACTCCGCACCTGGACGCTGCCGCCGGGGAGGGGAGGGAGGCGGGTCTGGGGCCGGGACTAATCGGGGGGAGGGGGCGCTGAGTGCTCAGCCCGGGCGGGAGCCTGGGGGATCCGGGAGGGGCAAGAACCCCCCCTCTCATGGGGGTCGGCACGGGCGCTGCGCTCCCCGGCTGGCCGCCCACCCGAGCGCCGCTTCCCCCGCCCTGGCTCCTCCTTGTTCGGCTCCAGCAGCCCTCGGCCGCCGCCTCCACCGCAGCTGGCTGGGGCCGCCCGCCGCGGCTGTCGCACCATTTGGCTGTCACCCTGTCGCAAACGCATCGCTGCTTTGCGGCTCCGTATGAGCACGTGATGGGGGGGTGCAGGTTCGTGGGGCGCGAACCCTACAACTTTCCACTTAGAGCAAAGCGGGGACGCGCCGAGTGTAGGGGGCAGCCGCTCAGCACGGCCTAGGGGCCGCCCCCCATCGCTGTGAAGCGGGGATGAGAGAAGATGGTGCCTCCCACTGATGCCAACTCCTGAATTTTTGTTAGTTTTTTTTGCGTGAAGCCTTGAGTCCGCAAATCCCCAGCTCCTGGAGTCCTGTTACTAAGTAAAACGCTCAGCTTTCTTTAAACTAAGTTTCTAATCTTACCACTTGGATTTGGCAATACAACACACAAACACAGCCCCGAAGGAGACTGAGGGGCAGTTCAGTAATATATCTGTGATACAGACAGCAGTGTTTGTGCCTGGATTTGGGCAGGAGGGGCATCTCTGCCACATTTGGAGATTAGGCTCAGCCAGTTATCCTCATTGCCTCCCCAGGTCAGAAAGAACCCCACCTTCAAGCCATTTGTTTCCTCCTCTCTGGTACTAAGGCCTGGTCTACAGCCAACACAAAGTTGCTCCAATTTAGCTGCAAACAGGATTTCAAACAAATTTAGTTAAACTGGTGCCAGGCCAAGTGTGGACGCTGGGTTACATCAGTTTAGCTTGTTTCAGTAAATGTAGCTGCTCAGTCTAAACTGACATTACCATTTATGAACTAATGGAAGTATGTCCACACAGGGATTTGCACCTGTTTAAAATTGCTTTACAAACAGATTGTTAGTTAAGCCAGTGTAATTTATTTGTATAGACAAGGTTTAAATGTAGCTTGCATACTCTAGAACTGGAATTTATGTTTTCACAGATATAAAAAAATCAAACAATAAATTACAATGATTATTTCCAGGCTGGGCTTGCCAACAGAGATTGGCCAGAACAGCTTGAGTGTACTCATACTACTGCTGCTGAGCAACAAGGAAGCAGTAACACTCCCCAGCAGAAGCTGGCATGCAGTGCAAAAATAATTAAATGTGAACATGCAGACTGTCTCTCTTACATAAAAACAAAGCTGTCAAAATAGTTCTACAGTCATCAGATCAATCTGTATCTATATTTCAGGGGTATCTTTATATAAATGAGGCCTAGTTATTTATAACAACATAGTTACTTAAATCTGAATCCTGCAAATACACATGCTTAACTTTTCAGATGTAAGTAGCCCCGTTGAAGCTGATGTACAAAAATTACAACTATTTCCTAACAACTATTATAGACAATATATAACAAGGTTTACTCTGCAACTGCATAACTAGTCGTCCTGATTTTACTGTTAGGGTCCCGCTGGCACACATCCAGAAAGTTTTGGGTAATAATGACAACTTTATCATGGGAACTTAATTCGTCATATTTTTAGTTAATGGATCGAGAAAGGACAGGTATGTCAAGTCTTCATCTTATTTATAGCACCATATTTAGGGTAGACCCTTCATATAAACCTACTTCAGGCTACTCTAAGTTGTACTAGGGGAGGGGACTGACTCAGAATCTGTATGGGGAACAAAAAGGTGATTTAAAATAATCTTTGCATCCCCTTCTTGGGTTATACTAAATCTTCTGCTGGTGCAACTCAGCCAGTTTTCACCTACTATGCAACTTAAAAGTTATTTAATGAACCTTAAATAAAAGGCTGATTGTTGTTCTATGGGGCAAGGAAAAGAAAGAGAATGTTGTCCAAGACTAAATTAATTTGTTTAGACTACACACAGGAATCATGGAGCGGCTTTACCAAATCATAGGTTGAATTGAGCTCTCTTTTTAAGAGCCAGTTTTTCAGCATGCGCTAGCGTTCACATGTATACTCAGATTGTCTTGAAAACTGGTTTGCCTCATCTGGGCCGAGGATGCAGACACTGATACAATGTCGCATCACTTTGCCAAGATATTCCAGAGCTACAGTATCTCCCCCAAAAATATTTAATAGAGTTATTAAAGTGTCTTCCTGGCTCTATAAATTGGCACACATCTGTGATGCATGCCAGAGAAAGTGATTTGCACATACACTTTTAGATTAGTGCACCTAAAGCTTGGGGCACAGTACCGTGATGACCATCTGAATGGAGCTCAGCTCACATGACAGTCACTTGGTGGCATAGGGCAGGGGTAGTCAATAGGAAAACCGCAGGCCAAATGCGGGCTGCCAGACACTTTTGAACAGACCCCAAAAATCTTTTTCTTTACTTATTATCATCATTATTGTTAATTTTTTTATTATTTTCTCTGGAGTCTGGATCTTGACTATATCTTGACCAAGAAATTTGGACCATGACAAAAAATAATTGACTACACCTGGCATAGGGGAATAAGCAGTTGTCCTGCACCCAAGACTGTTCAAGGGCTAAGAGTACAAGTCTTCTCCTTTGCAAATACCTGGAAGTGTCTGGTTATGCAAGCACTCTGCTTGGGGGGAGAAGCTGCAAAGAGTTTTCTTTTGGTAGTTGTGCCTCAAGTGTAGGCAGGATTATTGAAGAGATTTAGAACAGATTTTTTGAAGTGCTCTAAGTTCCATATCCATAAGGAGATTATCTTGAAAATTGGTATGCCAGAACAGGGATTGGGGTAAACTTTGTGGTGCAAGTTTAAAGTCATTTGGTCAAGGAGTTCCCAAAATACAGCCTCATACAGTCATGCACAATGACCTGCTTTTGATTTTTAGAGTATATTGAAAGTTAGTCTAAAATCTGCTTGCATAAGGATATTTTATTGAAAACTGGTCTGACAAAAGGGGCAGGGGTATAAAAATGACACCAGAGAGGCCAGTTCAAGAGTCCAAAAGAACTGGTTCTCTGGTGGAGAGGTCCACAGAACTCAGTCAGAACTCATTACCACCACTTCCTCAGAAAACAAGGGACATTCACTGTCATAAAACTTTGTTAACAAAGAGTTAAGGTTGCCTAGTGCTTTCTCATGCCCTTCCAAAATGTGGAACGTGGTTGATCTTCAGCCTTTGACTATCAGGAAATACAGAGTTAATGTTGTGTGTGGATTTGGTGTGGGAGACATTACCTTAACTCTGTATTTCCTAGAGTTGGCAGGAGACACTTCAAGCAAACAAATCTTGACCTATCCCCAACAAAAACTACCATTTTCTGTGTTGTATCCAACACAATTCTAGACTTACCATTGCTCTTCACAGACTCACTGCATTAGGCATAGCTGTAGTGGTCCAGGATTAGCAGCAGCAATTTGCAGACCTCACAGAGTTCTCTGAGGAGATGTGCAGATGAAGCTAGAGGAGTCAGGGGTTCTTTTTTTCCTGGGTGTGCTCATTGGGTGTGGAAAAATGAGATGGAGAGCGCTGACTCAGCACTGTAATAGGAACATATTTTTATTCTTTG
Source organism: Chrysemys picta bellii (assembly GCF_011386835.1). Taxonomy (NCBI): domain Eukaryota; kingdom Metazoa; phylum Chordata; order Testudines; family Emydidae; genus Chrysemys; species Chrysemys picta. The sequence continues at coordinate 31,628,777 of NC_088798.1, read as the reverse complement.
TTAGTTTTTCCTCTTAATTTTCCTTCCTGTTAATGGAAGCATGAGGGAAAAGTTGGAAAATATTTTTTTTTAATTTTGTTTCCTATTGTGGGAACTAAAGGGTTATAAAGCTGTACTCTAAAAAGTTCGCAGTTAGTTCTATTCAGGGACAAAAGCTATTGAGGGTGGGCTGTAGTTTAATGTGGTTCTTTGGTTTTCTTATGTACTATGAAATAAGAAAAAAAATGTATTAACTACTCAGGATCTTTAATAAATCTCAAATATGTTGTGGTCTAAAAAGAGGCTCATTCAAAGAAACCTCATGCAGTGAAAATGAGAATGGAGGATAATGCAGCTGCTTTTTTCCCCATGTAAAACTCTCTTTTCTTTTAAATTTCTTATAGGCATTATGAGAAAAGCTGGATTTTTAGGAAGAATTTGAATGAAGGGAAGGTGCTGATTTGGTGAACTAGTTTGTGTAGGGAATTCCACACCAAATGGGGTCATTGGGAGGTGCATAAGTGGAGTATTGAGACTGTCACTGATGATGCAGAGGAGGGGATTATGGCATGGAATGAAATGTAGAACTGATAGCACTAAAGCTGCTAAATAAGGGGTATTTGTCTGTTCTTAAACTATTTGGTTACTTTTATTCATAAAACCTATTCATAACTTTTCTACAAGTTATTTCCATGATAGAACTGTTGCCCCATTATTGATCATTGCACACTTGATAAGATTGTCTGTGCAGTGCTTGCATTTTATACATATTAAGTTAAGACCAGCTTTCTGTTTAAAGCTTGACCTTTTAAGTGCTCTAAAATCCATACAGTTGATTGGATTGCCTTGACATTTGGTGTCCCTCATGAGAATGCAGGGTTTTGTTAGCAGTCCAAATTTGGGGACATTTAATCAAGGGGTTCCCAACTTATGGTATCCAGAAAAAACAGCTTTGCTTAAAGTTAACATTCTAGCAATGTGTTTTTGTTCACAGATAGAAATCAAACCAGGGTCTCATAAGTTCAAGGGTTACTCTAATAGAATACATGGCACCCACCGACCCATTGGGGGAAATCAAATTAAAACATTATTTCAGAAAGAGTTGGCTTTTCTAGTTAACTTCTTGAGAAGGCTCACACACCTAATGGATTATACTGAGCATGTATTCAGAGAGGCGCTAACTATCTGGAAAACTATCTCAAATCACAGGACTTAGCTGGTTCTGAGGGCATCAATGATTATCAAATCCAAGCAAGGCCTCAGGTACTGAGAGTTTGAATCTAACCCAGGTATAAATCTGAAGTTTAAAAAAAAAAGGGGGGGCAGGTATATTGCTCCAGTCTACCTCTATCAAAGGAGGGTTTTATTTTGGGGGAAACAAAATGTGAGTACCTTAGAATTTGAGACAGTGCTGAAACTTTTTGATAAGAAACACATTCAAGTACTCACTGAGAGGAGAGGGATGATTAGTTGGCACAAAAGTGGGTGGTAATAGTGGAAGAGAGGGTTGGTTCTGCAGCAAGGGATAGAGATAAAAGGGTGGTAGGGGAGAGAAGAGGGTCTGGTGGCTCAGGTAAGGGGGAATGGGAGAGGAGAAGAGAGGAGGTGTTGGAGTATATGATGAGTAGCAAAGGAAGTTGGGGATAGGGGGGAGGAATCAGCCCTGAATTCTCCCCTTCCATGTGTGCTGGAATCTCGGGGAGCCCTTCTCCCCTGCAGGGATCTGAGCCCCTCTCACTTTCAGCTATATGTTCTGGGGGACCCTGCTCCTCTTGGGTGTCTGAGCCCCTCTCCCTGCTCCTCCTCTGGGATCTGGAATGGGGGGACTGACGGTAACAAATTTAAACATCTGAAATCCCCTCCCAAAAAGTTAAGATACACATCACCCCTATGTAGGGTTGATGGAGGCTGGCCAGAGTGTGTGTGGGAGGGGCAGGCTGGGGGGATCCCCCGGCCTGGCTGGGGAAGCCTAGCTAAAGCAGAAACAGGAGTCACAGCTAGAGCAGAGTAATGGGAGTGAGGGGCCCAGCTCAACATGCAGCTCAGGCTATATAACCCAGGTAGTGTGTGCCCCTCTAGCTGCTGCCTGTGATAGGAATCCATGAAGCACAGGATGGGAGACAGCAAGGAACAAGTTCTTATATGTTAATTCTACATTGCCAACCAATGGCTTAACACGATGAGCTGGGGAAAGGAGCACTACAGAATCACATAGCAACCACGTGGTGCGGTGGAAAGACCACCGACCTATTAGGTGACCTTGGGCAAGTCAATTCACCTTTTTGATCCTCGGTTTCCCCATCTGTAAAATGGGGATAATGATGTAACGTTCTTTGAAATCTACTGATGTAAAGCACTATATAAACTCCAAGTCTTTTAATTATTGCCTAGCCACAGTAGCATATCAACTGCAAACTTGGTAAGAACAGTTGCCTAACTGACCAGCTGCCTCCAGAACATGCCCTTGTAGCCATGGGTGCCCACGCAGTGCTCTGCCTGTTTTCCCCTTCTTCTGGGCTTCTTAAACAAACTCCACACAGTCCAAATGAAATTAAACATTCCCCACCTGGGGTCCAATTTATTCAGTCCTCAGGGCCACTGGCCCTCCAGGCCCCAAACCCAATTCAGTGTCTCTCTCCCGGTAATCCAAAATAACAAAGTTTTTTCAAAATAGAACAAAAACTCACTGTCCTTATCCAAGTTTCAGTTAGTCACAGCCTCTCCTCCACAAGGGTCTTTCTTTCTGCCTCCCAGCTCCTCAAGTTTGTTCTTCTCCCCAGGCCTTCCCTGCTGAACTTTCTGACTTCCAACAGCCTCTGCAGGTATTGCCACAGTTTCCTCTAAGGTGGGGCTCATTCTGTAATCAATGTTGGCTAGCACCAGCCCTCCAACCAGGAAGGGACAAACATGGTTTTACAGACCATTAACTCCTAACAACAAGTGTTTATTTTTCTGTTTAAAAAACTAGGAAATTAAATAGCAAAAAAATTGTTAATACAAAGTTAAGGTTGCCTGGTGATAGCTCATGCCCTTCCAGAACATAGAGTTCTGCAAAACTCAAACTTCTGAAGACCAGGAAATACAGAGTGACGATAAATGTTCACACAACCTTAACTCTGTTCTTGTTGAGCAACACCTCCCAACACTCAGAACGCATATACTCTGCCTTTTCACTGCTACTTGCAATTGCTCTACTCTCAAACTCTGAGCCTATGCCCAGACAGAATACCACAGTTGTAAAATGTAGAACCACTTCATACTCTTTTTATAACCCCTGCATATTTGCACATAGAATACCATCTAAAAAATCTATACTTTCCTCTACCCTTCATTAAATCCACAGACTGATCTCATATCCCACCTTGCTACTGAAGTACCAATGGCAAGGCACCAGTGGCCTGCCATTGACCTGTATTAAACTGATGCAGACTGTGAACTTCAAAGAATGTATGCACTTCTCTCCTTAGCTGTTGCTCTGCTATAATTTAATAAACTAAGACGTCAGTGCTGCAAATGGATGTACTACCACTTGTGCAGAGTTTCAGGGAAGTCAATGGGATTCCATGCAGGCACAGGGATTTGTGCTAGTTCATCTATTGCAGGATCAGGTTCCTAGTGTGGCCTGACTCGAGTCATCCTCATTCAGCTGTTGTTCCAATCAAAAGGTGCTTCAGCTGTCAAGTCTTGGAATGCAACACACACTCATATAAATGTTACAATCCAGTCCTCTGAGGTGACAAAAATAGCACTATTCTCTCTTGAATTGAATGCATGATGTTTGAGTTCAGATTGTATTACTCAGATTTAGGATGATATAAGGGGTCAGCGTTTTTTCCTGTGCATATATTTTTGAAGTACAGTATGTATGGCATGTAAATAGTGCTCTACTTTTCATTTAAAGACTATGTAAAGTATCAGAATCTGGCTAAAATTATATTTTACTCCCTAAAGATTGTTAAATAGTCTGAAGAAATAATTTGATGAAAAATTATGATGGGCCCAATTCTGCAACAGACTCTGTGTGGGTGGAGCCCCAACAGGTTTCAGTGGGGCTCGGTCTGGACATGGGCCTGCCTGTGTGGAGTCAGTTGCAAGATCAGGGCCTGTTTCTATAAAGAATTATAACTTGGATTGTTTGAATTTAAGATGACAATTAATTTAGGTTAACTGTTTTTAATACTGATATATCTAAATACCAACAAAGTGTAGGGTGTCTTTAAATTAAGGCTATAGTCCGGCAATCAAAAACATTGAGGTGGATCCTTGCCACCATCCTGAGCCCCATTGACTTGAACTCAATTTGATTATAGGCAGGGCCGGCTCCAGGCACCAGCTTGTCAAGCAGGTGCTTGGGGCGGCCGCTCCGGAGAGGGGCGACATGTCCAGGTATTCGGCGGCAATTCGGCGGACGGTCCCTCACTCCGCCTGGGAGTGAAGGACCTCCTGCTGAATTGCCGCCGCAGATCGCGATCGTGGCTTTTTTTGTTTGTTTTGCTTTGTTTTTTTGTTTTGGCTGCTTGGGGCGGCCAAAACCCTGGAGCCGGCCCTGATTATAGGATCAGGTCTTAATGTATTAGGCCTCAACCCTGCAATGAGTTCTGCACAGATGGATCCCTGTGCTTATGCTCCTGGCTCATTATAGCATAAGGCCTAAGTTTTCTGAGAATCTTATTACCAGATACATAGATTCATCCGAGTAGTACAACTGTACTCTTACAAAGTTTTTCCTGGTCTCAATTGTTTCATTGTTTTTCCAATCACAAGGATAGCTTCCCCAAATCCTCCTTTATTGGAACAAATGGTGGCTGATTCAAAGACTGTACTTCAGCTGTCTTTCATCATCCAAATGAGATAAGCTCCCAGCAAGATGTATTCAAGACATTAAGATTCAAGCTGTGGTATCCTGTATGAAGAGATCTACATTTCTGAAGCAGTTTTGACAGCTGTGACTTAGAGTTGCCACTAGTATGGATGCTTAATCTGTTTACTTGAAATTGGGGCTCTGATGCTATTGAAGAGTTTTCACATGCTTCCTTTTGCTGTAGCGTGTGGCACCTTTTAGATTCTAGGAACATAAAATCATACAAAAGGCTTTACAAATACCAGAAATAAACAGTTTGAGCTATATTGTGACATTCAAGCCATGGCTTGCATTGGAGGAAGGGGAAATGAATTGCACAGCTGTGAAAGTCATTCTGGCTGATTCGGAAGAGCAAGGAGCACGTACCAGAGCAGGAGCTCTGCTGCTGTTCGAGAGGGTGCAGCATAGGTATTCTCAGTTATGTTGGCCAGTGTGGAAGAGGAATATGTCCTTGCCCTCTTTGAGACGTCTATCACTGCCAGCAGTGCTAGATTCATGCCAACTTTGTCCTTATTGCAACTGTAGCCTAGCTCCCAGCACAATGGGCAGAGGAGAGGCTTGCTGTATTCCTCTCCCTCTTACTGTACACAGAGAGATACATTTTGAACTCTTATATTGATTTTGATAACTTATTCCCTTTGTTTGGCCTCATCCATGTCTAAGCCACTGTCTTTAAGGTCTACAGCAGAAATGGAGACTAAAGTCCTTTATCTAAAAACTGCACAGACAGTTTTTAGATAGTGCAGAGATGCAGTGCAAATTTCTCCACATTGTTCAGCTAGTGTGCCTCATTGTGACCTAGGCCAAGTTTACATTACAGACTTATGTCAGTCACTCAGGGGCGTGAAAAATCCATGCTCCTGAGCGATGCAGTTCTGCCGACCTAACCCCCGCTGTTAGACAATGCTGTGTTAGCAGGAGATCTTCTCCCATTGATATAGCTACTGCCACACACGGAGATGGATTAACTACATTGATGGGAGAAGCTCTCCTGTCAGCATAGGAGCATCTTCACTTAAGAGCTGCAGCATTTTAAGCGCAGACCTGCTCTTAGACCAGGGGCGGGCAAACTTTTTGGCCTGAGGGCCACATTGGGTTTCAAAAATTGTATAGAGGGCCAGTTAGGGGAGGGGGTCGTGGCCTGGCCCCTGCCTCCTATCTGCCCCCCCCCCGGGACTCCTGCCCCATCCAACCCCCCCGTTCCCTGACGCCCTCCCTCCCCAAGACCCCTGCCCCATCCACACACACACCCCCACTCCCATTCCTAATATCAGATATACAAAAACCTATAGGAGAACACTTCAACCTCCCTGGACACACAATAGCAGATTTAAAGGTAGCCATCCTGCAGCAAAAAACCTTCAGGACCCAACTCCAAAGAGAAACTGCTGAACTTCAGTTCATTTGCAAATTTGACACCATCAGCTCAGGATTAAACAAAGACTGTGGCCTTGGCTACACTCGCGGTTTCACAGCGCTGCCGTAGCAGCGCTGTGAAGCATGAGTGTAGTCACGCCGCCAGCGCTGCGAGAGCTCTCTCCGAGGGGAGTAGCTTGCAGCGCTGCAGGCGTTGATTACACTGGCGCTTTACAGGGCTGCACTCGCTGCGCTCAGGGAGGGTGTTTTTTCACACCCCTGAGTGCAGCAAGTGCAGCGCTGTGAATTGCCAGTGTAGCCAAGGCCTGTGAATGGCTAGCCAAAAGCAGTTTCTCCTCCCTTGGTTTTCACACCTCAACTGCTAGTAGAGGGCCTCATCTTCCCTGATTGAACTGACCTCGTTATCTCCAGACTGATTCTGGCCTGCATATTTATACCTGCCTCTGGAAATTTCCACCACATGCGTTTGACGAAGTGGGTATTCACCCACAAAAGCTTATGCTCCAATACATCTGTTAGTCTATAAGGTGCCACAGGACTCTTTGTTACTTTTTACAGATCCAGACTAACATGGCTAGCCCTCTGATACTTGATTTTATGTAGACCACTGAACAGTGTTAGATGACTGGTCATGACCAGCTTTTTTTCTCCCTCCCTTTCTGCGTCTCTGTGTGTTATCTCAGACCTAGTAGCCTTCATATGAACTTCAATGAAAAGTTTTGAACTCACAGATAGTTGCTTAGTGTTCTAAGATGAATGATCAATGAAAGCGGCAGCTCCACCTTCAACCAATGGAGAATTTTAAAGAAAGATAATCACCAGGACGCTTTACAGCGAGCCCAACCCTGCAATCTCTCCACCATGTCCCCTAACATGCTGATCTCCTCCTACTCTAGTAATGCCCCTGCTCTGCTCCTCTAGTAGCCAGCTTACACCAGCTAGGATCTCTCCCATTATGTAAAAAGAAAAGTTGATATTACAGAGTTCCCAGGACAAACTACTAGCTGCAAAAGAGGAAGACAAGATCAAGAACTATTAGTATCAAACTCAGACGATGTTCTGTTTCTCATGCCGGTATTGTAAGACTGCACAGGGGCCTGCCCATCCCCCAGTGTAAATTAGAACAGTCTCAGGGGTGCTTTGATTAATGGTCTATTTTTTGTGACCTCTGGAAGCAGTGAATACTTATAGTGGAGTGTACTCCAGCCATCTATCCAACATACCCCTGTTTTGTCCCCTGTGAAGGGGGTTGGGAGGAGGGCTCATATAGAAACCTTACACTAGCTCTGCACCAGTTGAGAAGGCTCCCTTCACAAGGAATATTCTCAGAGGTCCATTTCTGCCTCCTCTTATCATAACTGAGAATGAGGCCCATAACACCTGATCTTGTAAAACATTCTCATTTACTTCACTGGGAGCAGGATTGGACTCAAAATTAGTCATGACAAAAATTAATAACTTTGTTTAGTTAAATCCTATTTTCTTCATATATAGTGGGACCATGAATTTCCAAGGAGGATTAAATATATGTAATACATAGAAAAATGTAGTGATAAGCTACTTTTAGAACAAGAAGGAAATGAGGAAACATTATAAAGAAATCAAAATTTCTAATCAGGGTAATCTTTAACTAGCTGTAACTGAAACTGAATTTTCTTCACAGTAGTCAGAAACATTCTCCTTTGCTGTTTGCGTAAATCTGTAAAATTTCAGGCAAAACTAACAAGCCAGAGTTATAAGAGGGATCAAATACAGCTTTATTAATGGAATCTGGCAGCAAACTTAACTGTGGAGAAGCTACTGCCTGTCTCTATCTCTTCTGTGCCATTATTACAGGATTGGCCTCTGAATGTGTTAATCCCACTGGTATAACAAAATATAGTTTTCAACAAATCCAATAAAACTTTTAAAGATTAATGAGTTGAAGACTGAATTCTTAAAATTAATAAACCCCAAAACATGGAACAAGTACCTTGTTATAATCTGAAAGTTTTTATCAAATTGAAGTGAAATGATTGGCTAGATTGGATGAGTTCTCTTTCCCTCTTTGAAATTCACTGCTCTTTTCTTGGAAAGTGAAATTTCAGGTATCTTCTGGAGTAATAAACAGAGTAACTTCTTGATCTTTAATGGCATTTTGCCTCTTTTAATTGTTAAGCAAATTAAGAGATGATATATAGTAATTCATTTAAATTTTCTTCCCTTTTCAGCTACCCTTGTTCTGCCTCACTACAGTTAGTAACTTTCCAGATTGTTGTCTTCTTATAGTTCTCTTGTCAATAAGGTTTTATGGATGTGTAGTAGCTATTCAAAATGAAGTGTTTGCAAATGGCATCTAATTTTTTAAAATTTTATTTTACCTTGAAGCTGTCTTCAAATTTCATGTAAGTAAAGCCACCAGTGTGGTCTCAGATTTAAATTTCTTATAACTATTTTACAAAATGTACCAATAGGTGTAGAATGCACCTTCAGGTTACTTTGCTGTAAGGCATGTAGTTTGCATTCAGTGAACTTGTTTCTCCTTTGAAAGATAAATGAAGGCAGCAGCTACTGAAGAATCTATGAAAAAAATATTTCAGAGCCTTGATCTGTTTTCTATATCTACACTGTCAAAGAGCAGTCAACCACAGGCACACACAGGCAGTGTTAATGGAGGAGAAGGCTGAGATATTTCTGGTGGATATTTGAAATGTGATGACCTGGATTTTCTTCACATTCATTCTCCTCAGTATTTGCTGTGATGTCGACATATAAGAGCTGCTTTCATCAAAGCTAACACAAGTGCTAGAGATTTCTATAAGTGGTGAAATGTCTTATTCAGGGTACTATCGTTCTCTCTTATATTATATCCCTCCTTGTTAGAAATTACCTGGACTGGACTGGTGAAGTGAGGCATGTAAACTAAGGGTAATTTACAGCTACAGTAATAATGCTTTTTGATTTTTCTCCTTTTTGTCAGTCCTACATACTGTCCTCCTTTCTCCCATCATGCTCAGATCCATTGAGTAGGCCAATTTTGAATTGCAATTTTCTTAAGGACTATTTGATTGAGGTAGAAGGGCTTAGCTTAATTGGAGCTCAGCTTAATGTGGTCATAATGATGATAAAGATGACAGGGACACATCAATTATGTGTGTCCTCAGTATCTTTAGGACTATGGACTAATGCTGCCTGGCAAAAAATTACAATTACCTAGAAGGAGTTGCATAAGCAGTCAGATGTTTGTTGCCTTGTTACTGTATCTTTCATGATGAATCATTTTTATTAGAGGACTATAACGCATGTAATATTGACATAAAAAGGATATATTTTCATAATAGACAAACAGATTTATTGCTTTGTTTTGTTTTGTACCTGCCATATACGGATTTAAAACTGTATTCCCCCTTTCACTGCACTTTTTTCTAATTGCATGTAGTGCATTATCAATTGTGCAGTCACTGGCTGCAAGAGAGCTTACCTATCCCAACATAGGTGTCCTCAAAATATTATAGATAGGTAGATATGATTGATGCTCTTGATACTTCAGTAATCAGTTATGCATTTGTCACAGCATTCACCATCTACTTATTACAAAATTCAGACAATTATGAATACTTCAGGAGCAGTATATAAAACTACAAGCAAAGCAACGGAGAGAAAAGAGTGAAGTGGAGATTGGCGGGGAGGCTCTCACTTGAATACCTGGGTGCTGCTGGCAGGGCTTTCTTGCTGGGCTGCACTTAACTTTGTAATTTTCTTCCCTTCTTTGTTTGAATGAACCGGAATCAGCTGACCTTCAGGACAGATTGTAAGGCCTATCTAATCCCTTTGGTATTTTGGAGAGGTATCTATTTTGAAATGACATTATGTGTGAAAACAGTGAAACTGTGTTGTTGTTTAATTTATGTATAGGAACACAGATGTCACTATCAGACATTTTATGCATGATAACTATCTTTTTTCCCTGTGGTAAAATATGTAATAATCCAGTACTATGATACTAGTCCAACTTTTGATCGCAGATAGCCCCCTGTAGGGTTACTCATGCTTAAAGTTAAGTTGATTGCACAATTGGGGCCTGTAAGCGCATGCCCTCACCTCTACATGTCTCCTCGGGCCTGGATGCAGCATTGCAGGCGATTTTGCCTCTTGTACCCCTTTGGTGGCCACTTTCTGTTGCAGAGACCACTCCCAGACAGTCTCTTTCCCAGGCTCTATCACTGGGCTCTTCTGTGGCTCAGCCCTCCAGCCAACTCACACAACAGGTCCAGTTCCCTTCTAGGGTTCAGCTCTGAACAAAAGATTCTTTACCCCTCCCACACTCAACTCCCAAAATAAAAGGCCTTGGGCTTGACTTCAACTCCTTTTCCCACATAGGTCCTAGCTCGAGACACCTCTCCATCAGAGAGACCTCTCTTCCCTCCCTAGCTGACTTCCCCCATCTACTTATATGACTTAGCTCTGCCTTCTCTATCCAGGAGGTAATTAGTTACCTCCCCAGGTGCATATCATGACTAATTGGGTCCTTTCACTTGCATTTCAGGTACTGGGGATTAAGCCTTATCACATACCCTTTATTTAAAGGTAGTACCCATTAGGGTACTTTCCCCGAATTACTGTTCTGAGCCCCGCAGTCTTGCAGCTCTTTTTCCAAGTCATGTATCCAGGTGAATAAATGTTATTTAGCAGGAGACCATCTTGATAATGTTCTTTCCAGTATTTTTTGTCTTGTCCAGGGCCCCCTCTGCATCTTGGAGATTCTGCGTTTGTGTACTCTCTACTGCTGATCGAGCCTCTTGTGGTTACCTTTAGGCTGGCAGGTCAGCATCCACAATCTGGTCAGCTGCTCTGGTTTCCTCACTCAGGACATCTGTCTTCCACAAACATCATCCAGTTTGTTTCCTCACCCTCAAGGGCCTGCTCTTGGCTTCCAGGGATTGAGGCCCCATTGTCACATAGTTTTATGGTTTGCAGTGCAACTAGCGCTCATTCAAGTTGCTGATGACAATTTTTTTCATACACCAGGTCTAGTCTTGTCTGAACCATTTCTTGTTCTTGTTTTGCTGCCTCCTCTATTATGAGGCTTTCACCTCTTCCAGCCTTTGGTTTGCCTCATGTAGCTGTGTTTCCAGGGCTTATAACTGACTTGATGTCTCCTGTTGGACTCTCTAGAGCCGCTCCCCCTAGTCTATTGACACCTCTCTGCTAGTCAGCCAGCCCAACGCTTCATGACTGGGTGAGGATCATTTTACAGGAAACTGATCCAAGCAGTACCCTCTCATATAATAGGGCTGGAAATTTGGCCATTCTCTGCCTACAATTACAGGCAAGGGGAGGTCTCTTGCCATGGTGACCCTCAGCTTACTCACACAACCTTATAGTTCTATCTCTCCCTCTGCTCTCAGTATAAAAATGCACTGGCAAATGTCAATCTAGTCTCACTGTTGGGAGACTTTCCCAAACTAGCATCTACCTGCAGCACCCAGAGTCAATCAGTCCTCTCATTTCCCATCCAGGACTTTGCTTAGTAGCAGTCCAAATAGAGACACACAGAGTCGGGAGTCCTTTCTTATATTAACCTGTTGGCCACACCAAAAACACAAAATGGGGTTCTGCTTCCTGATTCTCAGGTGCTTGTCCCAGGTAGCAGATATCAACTGAGGCACCGCATTTTCTTAGGTACAGAATTGTCTAAGAATTTCGCTCTTCCTGTGTCCCCCTTACCATCCCAGGGGCAAGGTTCTCTGTCACCTTGCTTCCCTGGGAATGGTACTCTTGAACTAACCCCTTGTTCAGAGGTTTGGCATTATCAGCTTCCATATAGGCCTCTGTCCTTGCCATCACCTCCTCAGTAGAAGTTGGCTGAAACCGCCTGACCTGACTTTGGGCTGCAAGAGGCAAGACCCTTAGGAATTGTTCTAGGGATATATGGTTTCCCCCATCTTGTATAATGTGTAAGTGTTGGGTTGCAACCAGTGCGTCGCCAGATCTTGTAAATGTTGTGCTGCCACTCTATGGTGCAGCTCCAGAGGGAAAGGCTCTGGCTTATACTGGTGGTGGTATGCTTCCGGGATCAGTCCAAGTCTATCCAGAACGGTCTCTTTTACAATGCTGTAGGACCATGCCTGCTTGACGGAGACAGCTCAATAGACCCACCTGAGCCTCTCTCAAGAGGAACAGGGCAACTCAAGTGGTCCAGGAGGATTTGGCCCACCCTGCAGTGGTCACTACCGTCTCAAAAATGCATACAAAGACCTCTTGGTCATCACCTGAGCCCAATTTTGCCAGGCCTGCTCCTGGTGTGTCCTTTATAGGGACAGTCCCAATATTTGGGGCTTTTTCTTATATAAGCACCAATTACCCTCCCACCCCCATCCCAGTTTTTCACACTTGCTATCTGGTCACCCAACTGACACACTTTCTGATAGCCATTTTCTTGGCTGGGGGGGGTCCACTACGAGGCAATTCTGCCCTGTACTCCCTCAATGAGGTCTTCTATGGCTCAGCCTTCTGACCAAGTCATTCAACAGTCCAGTTCCCTTCCTGGTTTCAGCTCTACACAAGAGATCCTTCAGCCCTCCTGGGCTTGATTCCAGAAACAAAAGATCCTTTCTGCCTCTTGGGCTTGACTTTAATTCCCTTACCCTTGTAGGCCCTGGCTCACAGCTCCTCTCCATTAGAGAGACCTATCTCCTCCACACTCTCCCCCCAAATGAGTTCCCTCAGTCTACTTATATATATGTCTTAGCTTTGCCTCCTCTATCCAGGAGGTAATAGTTAATCCTCTCCCCACACCCAGGTGCAGAACATGACTAATTGGGTTCTTTCCCTTCCCTTCAGGCTATCTTTCCCTTGCCCTTCAGATTAAGCCCCATCAGAGGGCCTTAGGTGTCAATCAAAACTAACTCCAATTAAGTCAGTAGTCCTACACAAATGTAAAACCATTATACACGAGAAGAGAATCAGGGCCATTTGCGCTCTTATTGTATTACTAGGTGAATCACTCTAAATGTTTAATAAAAATATTTCTTCAAAAAGTTTAGTCCTCAAACTTAAGATCTGCTCCCACTGAAGTAAATGGCAAAATTGTCATTGGCTTTAAATCATAGCAGGATACAACTCCAGCAAATAATTTTCTCCCACTAATAAATTAATTTGATTTAAAATATATGGCTTGACTCTCAGTATTTGTGAAAATCAGGCTATTACCTTTTTGTCCTTTTCAGACTAAAAATTGCCCCCAAATGCTGACAGTTATATGTTGTACCAAGCTGAATTAATTTTAATAATTAAATTATAAACATTTCAGAACTGGGGTTTAAACAGAACCCTAACAGACTTTTATTTCCAACTGTGTTCCTAGTCTTTGCTATAATATCAAAGGAATATGGAATTACTCACCAATATACATATGCTAATTTGCTTCCCTCTTCCCTATTCTGTAAGGACAGAGTGTTTCCAAATGTGCTGTAATGTAAAAGGAGCAAGTTGGAAACTGTTGTATTGAAGGGATGTGTTAGTTTAAAACCTGAGACGCTACAAGAGGATTTTCTTTGTAAATGAGAATATTAAAATTGAACTGCTCCATCTAGTGGTAAATCATTATAACTTATAATTTTACTCTAGTTGGTGTTTAGTCCTGTTAAAATTTTGGAGCCTGATCCTTATCTTCTTCCTTGTACAACTGGTCCCACTGATGCTGATGGGACGAAAGTCCCATGTGAGAAAGAGAACAGGGCTTGATCCTGCTCACTTTTAATTCCACAGGAATTTTGCATTTTACTTCAGTAGGAGCAGGACTGGGCTCTGTGTTCTTTGGTTTGTTTTGTCCTCTGGAAGTAAAAAGAACTAGCTGTGTAAATAATTAGATATTTCATCTGTATCTTGATGCCACTTTTTTTTTTGTAAAGAAGACTCAAAATACAGTTAAAACTTTGGAATTCAAAGGCATATATTTGGAATAAAACAGAAGCTCACAGTCTTCTGCTGAATGATTCGATTCTAAACCAAACTTGTTATTAATATTGCATTTTTTATCAGTGAAACATGATTAGTTTTTGTGATGTTTCTTTTAATTTCAGTATACATTGGCTTCAGCAATTAGAATTCTTATGGCAGTATACAAACAAACAAACCCTAGGTGGTAGAGCCGTAAAGGGAATACAGATTGGGTGGTCAGAGAAAAGGAGAGAAGCAATAGAGGCAGAGAATTTGAAATCTAGACTTCAGTCTTGAATCCAGATTGATCTGTGATAACTTTGGGAGGACATTTGGATAAAATGGCAAACAGCTTCTTAAAAAAATACTTGAGTTCCTTCTTGGCTCGTGATGTGATCCCAAATGCAGCTGGCTGCAATAGTTCACAGGTTCAAGGGTGCAGAATCAGAGAGCACCCTATTAACTAAAGCTTCTTGTCTGTTCTCTGCTCAGAAATAATTCAGTTCAAGAAAAGAGGACAAGGAAGAAGGAACCCAGCACCATGTAGCCAGCAACTGATGCCCCAAGCAGCATGTAGCCTTGTAGAGGGGGAGTAAAAATATTTAAACATAAAAAGCAACAAAAAGAGGGGAAATACCAAGAAAAGTGTAAATGAGAAGGAAAAAAGTACAAGCAGAAAAGGACAGAATGGGAGGAGAAAATGTTGCCTACAATAAATTTAACAGTTAGGATGAAATCATTGCCTATCATGCTGACCAATATCGTCTTATTGTTTCCTTATACTCCCCGGTCTGTCTCTCTGTATCCATCTGTTGTCTCTTGTCTTATTAGATTGTAAAGCTCTGTGGGGGCAGGGACAGTCTCTTTGTTATGTTTTCGTACAGCACTTAGCACATTGGGGTCCTTGCCAGGAGTAGGTGTCCTAGGTGTTACTGTAATACAAATGGATAGAAAAAAAGACCGTTACGGTAATAACTATTCTTGGGGATGCAGCAAGGGGACACATTGACGTAACCATCTGCCAATGTAGGGATCAAACAAAAAGAGCTTGGGAACTGTTGCCCTGGAACTTATTTTTGTCAGGTCTACTTCAATTTTTTTTTTAAACCTGTCACATAAGGGTGTATGAACCATACGTATCATACATTCTGGATAGTTTCCAGTTTTACTAACTTTCCTTTCTTCTGAACAGAGATGGGCCTGAAACCAGGGCCGGTGCAACCTATTAGGCGACCTAGGCGCCCCGGGCCGGGGTGGGGTGGGGAGCTGCTGCGGGGGGGAAGTGGGGGATGCCTCAGGGCGGAGGGGGGGGTGGGGAGCTGCCGCAGGGGGGGCGCCTCAGGGTAGGGTGGGGTGGGGTGGGGTGGGGGGGTGCGGAGCTGCTACAGGGCTCGGGGAGGGGGGAGGGCGCAAGGTGGAAGTTTCGCCTAGGGCACGAAACATCCTTGCACCGGCCCTGCCTGAAACCCCACCCCCACCTCATTATCTGCATTTTGCATCTGGCTCATATCTCTATAAAGAGCTGAAGCAAAACTTTGGAAGCAGATTAAGCTGGAGAGGGGGGAAGACATTCTTATTCCAGAATAAGAGTGCAACACAGGGGTTTATACTGAAATAGCTGTTCTGGTATAATAGTATTGGAATACCTATGTCAGTAAATTGCTTCATGTAGAAAAGCCTTTTGTTTCTCAGCCATCTTGCTTACTCCTTTGGTGCATCAGTTATCTTTACAAAGAGAAGATAGACAAGTCACACTAATAATCTTTATGCACAGGAAATAGAAGGCTTTTGCCAGGTCTGTTTGCACTTTCCCAGTGTTTCTGAGTTAATGTGTACCTCCCACCATTTCATTAACCTGGCTCTTCTCTGTTACATAGTACTTTCTCTTACAGATTGATAGGAACTGCTGTGGTGGAATGGATTTGTGACGGTAGGCAACTGGAGCTGTGAACTGGGCGTAGCAGGGAAAAATAGGATTCTAAGATAACTCTTTATTTGTTAGCATTATATTTCCTGCACTTTGGCCCCTTTGAACGCATGTTTTCCCAGGGCTTAAATTCAGCCAGAGCCCACCGGAGCAGAGCTCCGGTAAATATTTTCAAACCCACAGGAGTCCCGGCACTTCCTGCGGGAAGAAGCCTAGGCTCCTGTCATAGGGTTGAAGCCCTGACCCCCAGTACTCCCAGGGGGCTAAAGCCATGAGACCCCTGCCCTGCAGCTGAAGCCCAGAGCCCTGAATGGGTGGGTATGTGGGGGCCTCCGGGAAATAATCTCGGAGAATTTAAGCCTTGTATTTTCCCCACTATTTGAACTTCAGGGGATATCTGGGCATTGCTGTTTTCTACTCCTCAGAGAAAGAGACATGAAGAGAGCAGGGTACAGTATACCAGCTGATTCAGGACAAAAATTATTCAAAGGGAAAGGGAAGGTGGGATGGCAAGAAAGGCAAATATAAGAGGTGGAAGTGACAGATTCGAGGTGTCTCCCAGAGGTTGGAGCTGAGTTGTACATCTGAGTGTGATTTAGAGGAATTGGATCTGTGAATTGTGGTTGGTTGGGTGTTGGAAGTGTGAAGGGAGTTTGTTGCACAGATGTAGAGTATGGTAATGCATTTGGATATTGTCATGGTTGGTTGGTTAGGAATGGGAGGAGGTTCATGTCATCTTAACTGATGATTTCCATTTTTGTTAAATTGTTGCATTTATTTGGAAATGTGCTTGGATTGTCTTAACCATTAGCTAATGGTATTTTTTTGTGTGAGAATTGTGAAGGAATACTTGGGTCATGTTCTTAAACTAGTAGGGCCCAATTCTCACATGAGAATACTAAAGTCCCAGAACCCTGAGGTCCACTGGCAATCATTTTCTAAAACTCCTAGTATATAGGAGAGGTCCCTGAGGACTGGCCAAGGGTGAATGGTAGGACCTGTGTCTATAAATAGTAAATGTAAAAGAGTTTGAGAAGGCGGGAGGAGGTGAAAGGGACTAAGAGAATTACCTACCAATCAGTGCAACTTCAATTTCAGGAAAGACTTAAAATGAGTAATTAGAGAGTCAATCTGTGGCCAACTGAAAAGGAAGAGTGTGATAAATAACAGCCAGCATGGGTTTGTTCAATCAGTCATGTCAAACTAAGAATCAATCATGTCAAACTAACCTAATTTCCCTCTTTGATAAGATAACTAATTGAGTAGCTAAAGAGAATGTGGTAGATATCACATACCTTGATTCTGGAAAGGTATTAGATGTAATAGCATATGGTGCTCTAGTAGGGAAATTGGAGAGTTGTGTGATAGATAGGACTATAATAGGATGGATTAATTTGTCCCTTAAGCCTTCCTTTAAGATAGAAATGCAAATAGTTTTAACCAAGATAAGTATATGTCTTATTTATAGGGTGATGCGTCCTCAGAATGCTACATTGATGGCTCCAGACATCTGGGAATCAGGACAATAGATAAACTGTTTCTATTATAAATTATCTCATCATTTTGTTTATTGAGGTATTACCCAATCTGGACCCAGTTGTGCTCTACTAAAAACAGCCTGAACTCATTTATCAACTTCAAGAGGAGCAGGAGCAGTTCCTATATCCCATATCATTCCTGCCTTACCCATATGAGTAGTAGGTTCATGGGCGGGGGGAGGGGTATGTCTACACTGCAATAAAAGTGACTGTGAGACCCTCCCAGGCTCTAGCCTGAGCCCAAATGTCTATACTACAATTTTATAGCCCCGCAGTTTGAGCCCTGCAAGCCTGAGTCAGCGGTGGGTCTTTTATTGCAGTGTAGACATACCCATGGAAGCCAATCAAACTACTTGCATGAGTAAAGCCAGGGGCGTCACTTGCTATGGGTTGGGGGGGCAGTTGTTTCCCCAGACATTGGTTTGCATGCCCCTCCCCCAACTTTTCATAGCTCCTCACCAGCTGGTGCTGCGGTGTCTTCTTGGGTCGGGGGGGCAGGGGCAGCTGCTGGGCAGGGCTCATAACACCATGTTGTCAGCTCTGCCCACCTCTCCACACCAGCTGGACAGGAAAAAACAATGGTGGCCTGGGCCAGAGCTGAGCATGGATCAAGCCCCAGGCCCTGCCACAGACCAGCCATCAGTGTCCACCCCACCCCTGGCCCACTGCCAATGGCACTGGAAGGACTGGAAAAATTGGAGGGCCAAGCCGAGTCGTAACACCACTCACGGAAATTTGGCCCAGACGGCCCTCCAGCAGGGAAGGAGTTCTGCCGGGGAGGCCTGTTTAAAAAGTGTGTGTGTGGGAATGGCTCTACGTGGACCCCCCTACCTTCAACACCCATGCTTGTTGATTGACCCCCCCGTCCCGCAGTGTCTGGGATAGGACTGGCCTGGCACCTCCTTGTCCCCCTCCAGGATGAGACTGGCCCACTAACCCCCACGAGTAGCCACAGCCTCAGTGGGGAGGAGGAAGCAGGGATGTGGACACAACTTTGCATGCCTCAGAATTTTTCCAAAATGATGCCCCCTGAGTAAGGTTGACAGAATGTTGCCCTGTCTTAAAGTATTTTGGAAACCCCCCCAACAACAATGATGTCCTTTTGCAAAAGAAATAAAAGAAGAATAATGATTGCTTTGTAATTAAAATACTGGACTGGGATTTTTAGTTCCCATTTGTGCCATAAGCTGTCTGTGTGACCTTGGGCAAATCACTTAATCTCAGTGCTTCAGTTACCCATAAAATTGGGATAATACTTCCTTTCCTTCTGTCCTTTATTTTAATTGTCTACTTAGATTGTAATCTTTCCAAGGTCGAGACTGTCCCTGGCTCTGTATCTGTAACGCTCTTAGTGCAATGGAGCCCTGATCTCAGTTGGGGCCTTCTCTTAATGCTCATAAGATAAACAAGTGAAATAATAATAATTAATTAATAATAAAAAATCTTGTGACTATTGAATTCTGTTTTTGTATTTGATTTTTCTTTTTTGTTCTCTGATGTAAAATAGCTGTATACTTTGGTGATTTTAATATATTTTTCCATAGATGCCAGGAGGCGTTTCCTTCATTTTATCTTTGACTCTAGCTGTCACGTGTTATCTTTCAGCAACATATAGGTGTTGCAGTAGTCTAGAAGTCTGGTTGGCTCTTTAAAGAAATAGTCTGTTTTCAGATCACACCTCAGTTCAGTAGGACTGTTTTCCATCTTTTAGTACTGGCTTCATCCCGCATACCAAGTTCGAGAGCAGTGAAACACAGTTGTGTTATAAACTCCATAAAATGGAAGCTTAAAGTAGAAATGCTGACAAAAACTTAGCTCAGGTGGCACTAGTGTTTACTGCAGCAATATCTGGAAATACTACTCAGGAGGAAAATGTAATTTTTAAAGTTGAACTT
Organism: Chrysemys picta bellii; assembly: GCF_011386835.1. NCBI lineage: Eukaryota > Metazoa > Chordata > Testudines > Emydidae > Chrysemys > Chrysemys picta. The sequence goes on along the minus strand of NC_088798.1, from coordinate 31,609,280 downwards.
CTCATTTCTTTTTAATTAGAAATGTATGTCTAACAAAAGGTGTTATGCAATTTTAGTTGTGCACAAAAGGCCTTTAAAAATAAAAATTGAATAGCAACAGAAGATTCAATGTATTTTTAAATGCAATTGTTTTAATGCAAAACATTTCTATTATACTATGTGCATTTCTGTGTTTTTTTTTTAAATATAATGACTGTTTAACCCAAGCCAAAGTCAGCAGTAACAACATGGTATATCATGGGGTCCTGTGGCACCTTTAAGACTAACAGAAGTATTGGGAGCATAAGCTTTCGTGGGTAAGAACCTCACTTCTTATCTGAAGTGAGGTTCTTACCCACGAAAGCTTATGCTCCCAATACTTCTGTTAGTCTTAAAGGTGCCACAGGACCCTCTGTTGCTTTTTACAGATTCAGACTAACACGGCTACCCCTCTGATACATGATATATCATGATATTTTGGAAGTTTCATAGCCTGCTAGTGTACAGTTAGTCATTAGTGCAGAGGTAGAATTTAATCATCTGTAGAACATAAGAACTCCATTCACAGGAGGTGCTACTAATTGGTAGCACACATGCACTTCTGTTCAATGTATATAAGGAAGGTGGGACTTGCATATGGTTGCAGAGAGCTAGTAATGTAGCAACAAATTTGACCTCAAGTTAATAGCATTTCAGATCATCGTGGCTTATGTAACTAAGGGCCTAATAATCCAAACACTCTTAATAGCCAGGGCAGCACTAACTAGCATGAATCTCATTGACTGTCTTTTTTTTTTTTAAAAATCCTCCCTTTAAATAGGCAAGATGACTCACTGCAGTCAGCACTAAGCCCTGTAGTGTTTGCAGAATCGGGTCTTTAGGCAGTGATCTTTGAAGCTGCTCTTTGTGGGTGGACCGATGGGCACATTCATAGACCCATTGACATTAGTGTTGTTCCTCCTGGGTCCAGGGGTCTGCTTGCATCCAGCAGCATACAGGATCAGAGCCTTAGTGGTCAGCTCTCCCAAGTAGCACTTGTATTCAGCACTATCAGGAAATAGTCACTAAGAAAAGTAAGATGGAAAATGTTTAGTTTGAGCCTGATGTCACTGAACTCCTCAATCACCCAAATAGGCAGTTCTGAACATGTTGTCAGAGACAGCAGTGTTTTTATTTAATTAATAGTTTAGCTTTGTAATTTATAAAAATCCTCAAGAGCTTGTACAATAACTGTTTGAAAGGACTAAAGTTTTAAAAATCCTAATGAAAAAAGAGGGCATGTTGCAAAATCCTCTAAGGGTGAACTAACTCTGCTCTATTTATTGGACTGTAAGGAAAAGTGAATACCAGCATTGAGGGCCTTCCACTGAAAATACTCTGCCACCAGCCCCAGCACATGTAAATCTCAAGCATTTTAGCTGTTCTCAATTGCTGTAATGGTACCTTGTTACATTATTATTTACATAGGGTGGGATTTTCAGAAGTACTCAGTGTTGGCCTAATTTTGCTGCCACTGAAGTTAATGGGAATCTGGTCATTGACTTCAGTGAGAACAGAGTTAAGTCAATGTTGAGTGCTTTTGAGAATCCCATTCCTAATGCTCCTACATGTCTTTAACTTGTACAGTGCACTAAGACGACATCTTTTAAATCCCTTCGTGTTTGTTTTTTCTTTAATAACATTTGTCTATTTGCCTTTCTACTGCTTGAATCCGATCAAGTGGCCTTTCATATAGTTTTTTAAACGTTGGCTATATTCCTTTGTCTTGTCTGTTTTTTAACCCTATCTTATTTTTATTTTTTCCACCCTTGTGTGACAATGCGGTGGCAAATCGAAAGTGCAAAGGCAGCCACAGATGTTCAAAAGGAACTTGGATAATAATTATACCAATAAAATCTCATGGCAAATTTTAAAATAAAAAGAGCGAGCAAAGAGAGAGAGAGATTGAATTTGCTCATATACACAGTATCCTAGGCTCAAGTTCTAGAGGTCTGTTTGTCTTTCATGTAGATCACTGGCTTGGGAATTCATGGTGGGAATTCAACCCCCATTGCCATAAAATCTCTTTACTTTCTGACCACCTAGCCATTAGGGAATTCACTTGTTTTAACCCTTTATAGGAGTCTTTCCCAGCATGCTGTCCTGGTTAACTGGCCTTTTAAACCTGGGAGAGACAATCTGCCTCATTCTGAAGTTTTGCTCTGACTGTACAGACTGTGGCTCCCACCCTTCAGCTACTTGACTGTACTCTGTATTTTAGGATGTATTTTCCTAGCTTTCTGCCCCGAGATGGATATTCCCAATCTTCCATTTTTATTTTTTCAACTCATGTTGAGGTGGGTATTTTTTGTTTGTGGATTCACTTTGTCTTTGGTATTAAGCTGAATAACCTCTCTCCCTCTTTCAGTCACTAAAGCAGAAAGATATGATGAAGTCCACAGTCCAAAATATTAACTTAAGAAATACTGGAAAGCATTCTGTAAAGAGTTGGTTACTTGCAAGTGCTGGCGTGGCAGCCCTGGACACTCTGTTTATTCACAGAACAGGTACAGTATAGGCAGAGTCAGCACTAGCTTCCCCATCGCCGTTCCACATATGCACTGTATCCTGGATGACTGGGTGGGTGGGCACCTCTAAGGGCAAGAGTTTAGTTCCGTTCCCATGCCCATTTCACCCTTATTTTAACTACTGCGACTTCCAGGAATGGTGTAAATTAGTGTCAGCTGTAATGCTGGCTTTTGGAGACAGTAGGGAATTTAATATACAAGTGAACAACATATTGCATAATGCCGTCCTTATAATGGTCCCAATTCTGCTGTTGTTGTTCAGGCAAAACTCTCATTGAATCAAAATAAGGGTTTGGTATTTGCTTCAGTTTAGTAACTGTTTTCTTTTTCTTGCAGCATTTTGACAAACAAGGAATGAACTGCTTATCTTATAAAAAATGTATAGTCTATAGCTTCTGTAGTCTTGTGAAGAAGACATTTGCTGTCCAAATAGCAAGGTTAAAGTGACCGTGCATGAGGTAAATACGAACTTTAACTAATATTTCATTCTGAAAACTAGTCTGAACAGTACTTAGATAACTTCTCTCTGATGAGGCATCTGTCCCACATTGGCCTGTAAGGGGTTAATGTAGCCCTAGGGAGGCTGCGCAGAAAGCAGTCAATAGGAGAGGGGCTACGAGGAGCAGCCAATCAGGGTCTGGCAGGCCCATATAAGGAGAGCTGCAGAGCAGAGCAGCTTCAGTTGCTCCCTGGAGCTCAAAGATGGGGAACTGGCTGCCTTGCAGGAGGAAGAGCCAGAACAAGACCCAGTCACTGACTCAAAGAGTTCACAATCTACAGGGAAGTGTTCTTTATGGGCCTCTCATTTAAATTACACAGAAATTGGAATTATACATTGTTTAAAGTTGATAAAAAAATCTTACTGGTAATTTGGTTGTACTGGTATTAGCTATTCACTGGGAGCCCTATATTATGCACCCACATAAAAACACACTGAGGGGAACAAAGGAATCCTGCCCTATATGGGTTTGGAGGCACAGCCTCCTCAGATCACAGGAGAATTGGGATTGCAGTGCAGGAAGAGTACAGGGCCAAAAAATCAGCTACAGAGACCAGCCATCTGCAGGAGCCCTGGCTCTCAACCCTGCAAATGTGTGGAAGGACTTTATACTTCTCTCAGGAACCCCCTCCAGTCATGGCAGCATGGCTGGCTCGTGGCCATGCTGCCATTGGCTGCTGGCCAGCATCTACACTCTGTGACCCTTTCTGATGGGGCCCACAGAGCATGAAGGATGAGTTAATGTTGCTTGAAGCAACATTAAGGAAACCATTTTTTTTAATGCAGATTTTTTCCTACAGAGGAGTGGGGGAAACATAGCTCTGAAGATGGGTGTTCTGTGGTTTCTCCTCCAACTCTGCCTGTGCCCTTTTTTATGCTCTGGCTACATTTGGGTGAATGGGTGGAAACATCCTACATTTTCCATCCTCACAGCATTTGTCAATGTTTTTGCTCCTCCCCAGTGGACACTGCACCACAGGGAACGGGAGAGGCAATGTGTATTCTGCACATTAACAGTCTCTTTATTTCTGTTTTATGTGGAATGTCTTAAACATTTGATCCGAAAGTTACTTGTCAAATATTCTACTAGTTTTTGTCACTCTTGGCTTCATATAAAATACACTGACAGCTGTAAAGGGACACTGGCAATTTAAGACCTTGATTCAGGGAAGCATTTGAGCACATGCTTAACTTTAAGCCTCTGCTTAAGTTCCATAGAAGTTCCATTGATTTCAATGGGAATTAAGCACATGCTTAACTTTAAGCCTATGTTAGGGTGGCAGTGGGCTTTTAAGAGGGCAAAGGCCAGTGCACCTGTGACTCGTCAGTTGACTGTCTCCTGTCCTCAGCTAGGCTTAAGAAAGGGCACCTGGACATTTGAGAGAGGTGACTGGGAGACTCAGAGCCTGAGAAGACTCAGATATGGGAGGTACAGGTGCCAGCTACCAGAGACTCAGGGGGACAGGGCCGTCCTTACCCATACGCAAAGTACACAGCTGCGTAGGGCACCAGGAAATTTGGGGCACCAAATTTCCTGGTGCCCTGCGCAGCTGTGTGATGCTCCAGCCCCTGCTTCGGCTCTTCTCCAGGGCCCCCGCCCCTGCTCCGCCCCTGCCCCACCTCTTCCTGCCTCTGCCCCAGCCCCGCCCCTACTCCGCTGAGGACTCCAGAAGCGGTCGGGCCTGCACTCACCGGTAAATAGAGCGACCTGGCCCCAACCTGCTCCACTCCCCTGGCTCCCAGCTGTGCCGCTGGCGAGTGCTGGGGGGCGGTTCCCCCTTCCCCCCCAAACCTGGGAGCCAGGGGAGCAGAGCAGGCTGGGGCCGGGTCACTCCACTTCCCACAGGAAGTGACACCGCCCTACCCCCCGCTCCTCCCCACGGATGCCTGGGGCCAGCCCCCTCCCGGTCTCCCCCATGGAGGCCTGGGGCAGGGCTCCACACAACCCCCCCACGGAGGCCTGGGGTGGGGCCCTCCCCGCTCCACCCCACGGAGGCTGGGGGTGGGGCCCCACACAGCCCCCCCCCACGAGGGGCTGCGTAGGGGACCAAAATAGCTAGGGATGGCCCTGCAAGGGGAGACAGGAAACAGCAAGAAAGAGCTGGCAGCTGAGTCGCTTGGGAGAGTGCTACATGAGACCAAACAGAAAGCTGAGTTTGGATGAGAACCGCCAAAGCTGGGGAGCCCCGATGAGCAGAAAGCTCAGGCAGCGGCCCCAGGTAAAAGGGGAAGATCAGCTTAGTCAGGGGAAGCTGAGACTAGAAGCAAGAGGGTTCCTGCAGGAGGGTGGATCCCCTGAGCAGGGGTAGGAAAGTGTGGCAAAAGGATGTCCCTGGAGAGGGGAATGGAAAAACCATTGTAACTTTATCTGCTTGTGGAAATGTTTATTATGGAGATTTGGGGGAATTACTGGACCAGTGTATATGAATAAATTATGCTCAGAGGAAGGCTTTGTAGTGGGCATTGAGTGGCTAGGTTCATTTCATGGGTGGAAGAACGGGGAAACTGAGGCAGGCATACCTGCTGTGCAGCGGTCTGCTGCAGGAAGGCACCCCTGGGGTAGGGGGTTCTCTATGACAGAATGCATTCCTGAATTGGGTATAAATTTGGCCCCAAATCTTAATTATTGTGACAAAGAAGAGTTCTAAAATTAAAACCTAAGACAAATAGGAGTGTTTCCATTTTAAAAATTCCAATGAAAACAGGTGTTTTTAAATAAACATCCCTGTGCCCTATTTGAAACCCAGACGCTTCTGCACTGAAAAGCCGAAAGTGAAACTGACTATAAACAAAAAGAAACTAGCTTCATTAATACTCATTATCTAACTTGCAAAAAGTAAATAAAGCATAAATAGAGACAAGTAAAGTGAATTTTTAAAATTATTCACTTTAAATAGTGAATTGGCATTATTAGTAATATAGGCAAATACATTGTTTACAACATGATTGCTAAATTGTGTTCCATTGCTAAACCATGTTCCATTCATTCTTTTTATGTGTCTATTGCTTTGCCTCTTTAATTGCATCAGTTGCGTATCCAAGGCTTTATTATATGGCTCTAATTTGCCAGTAGTTTTTTATTTATTCAGAACCATCACACATTGTTAGGAAGGGAATAATATCCACTTTCATGCTTGATGGATGATAAAAACTACCAAGCAAATATCTCTTTGATATTGTGGGTTTAGAGTGATAAAGAAGACCCCAAACACTCCTCTTCATCTTATGCACTGTTATATAATAATTCAGAATATTTCTTTTCTTATAATTCAGTGTATAAAAATCTGTCATTTTACCACAGCCAACTGAAAGAAATTTAACCCTGAATGATGGCGTTTCACAGGGAAAGAATGTAGGAAGAGCTGATATTCACAGAAATATATACAAATAGGGCCTGATCCTGCAAACCTTTACTCATGTGACCATTTCTTTTGCAAATAACCATTTTTCATGAGTAGTGCCATTGGCTTCAGGGGGACTGCTTGAATGCGTACACATGCTTTTACAAGATTGGGCCAATAGGACCTAATACAATTCCTTTTAAAGTCAATGGAAATCATTCCATTGATTTCACTGGATTTTGGATCAGGCCCATAATGAGTCCTGATTAAGTTGCAAAATAGCATTTTATTAGAGCTGCTTGAAAATGTGTTTGTCACAAAGAAGGGGATGGTCAACTAAAGCAATTGTTCAGACCTCAGCTCCTTGGGAAAATGATAGAGCAGCTGCATAGCAATGAATTGCTATAGGCAAAAGGAACCTGGGTATGAGTCTGATTGCATACTGTTGGAAGTTGCGTCCAGAGTGGATACAGATAACCAGCGTGGGCTGCTACTGTGCCTTACCAGTGGGGCCAAACTTTCAAAATTGCCCAGGGCCAGATTATCAAGTGCTCACGACCCACAACTGGGGCAGACTTTCAGAAGTGCTCAGTTCCCATTGTAAAAATGATCAGATGATCCTTTACTCTCACAGATCTTGGGAGACAGACCTGTCCTCGCTTACAGACAACCCCCCAACCTAAAACAAATATTCACCAGCAACCACACATCACTGAACAAAAACACTGACCCAGGAACCTATCCTTGTAACAAAGTCCGATGCCAACTCTGTCCACATATCTATTCAAGTGACATCATCATAGGACCTAATCACATCAGCCATACCATCAGGGGCTTGTTCACCTGCACATCTACCAATGTGATATGCCATCATATGCCAGCAATGCCCCTCTGCCATGTACATTGGCCAAACCGGACAGTCTCTACGCAAAAGAATTAATGGACACAAATCTGACATCAGGAATCATAATACTCAATATATGTTCCACTCTATATGCATCCGAAGAAGTGGGCAGTAGCCCACGAAAGCTTATGCTCTAATAAATTTGTTAGTCTCTAAGGTGCCACAAGTACTCCTGTTCTTTTTGCGAATACAGACTAACACGGCTGCTACTCTGAAAAAAGTTCCCATTGTGACACTTATGGCTAGATATTCAAATGAGTTCAACAGCCAATGTGCTGAGATGTTTTGAAAATCTAGTTCCAACTGTGGGTGCTGAGCTCTTCATTCTGCCCGTATAGATACACCCAGTTGACCAGATATAATGTTGCTTCATGCAACCTTCATTATATCCCTTTATTCTGCTTAATTAGGGCATTTTTCTTATTATGTGGCATAATTTTCTTCTCCTACAGTTTGGGCTTGACATATTCCCCTTTCTGTGATTAGAATAATCCTGATAATCATCTGCATAATGGCTTTTTTTTTTTTTACTGGTAAAGTTTGGCATGGAGTCCTAGTACTTCCTTTCCTATGCAAGGTGAAATGCTTGCCCTTTTCTCACATCTTGCGATGTGTTCCTTTGATAGGCACTATGTCACTAGGGTTGCCAACTTTCTAATTGCACAAAACCAAACACCCTTGCCCTACCCCGAGGCCCTGTCCCAGCCCCCCCTTCTCTGAGGCCCCGCCCCCACTCACTCCAGCCCCCCCCTCCGTTGTTTGCTCTCCCCCATCCTCACTGACTTTCACTGGGCTGGGGCAGGGGGTTGGGAGGCGGGAGGGGGTGAGGGCTCCTGCTGGGGGTGCAGGCTCTGGATTGAGGCCAGAAATGAGGGGTTCAGGGTGCAGGAGGGGTCTAGGGCAGGCGGTTGTGATACAGGGTGGGGTGTGGGCTCTGGGAGGGGGCTCAGGGTGGGAGCAGGGGGTTGGGGTGTGGGAGGTGGTTTGGGGTGTGGGCTCCGGGAGGGGGCTCAGGGCTGGGGCAGGGGGTTGGGGTGTGGGAGGGGGTTTGGAGTGCGGGCTCCAGGAGGGAGCTCAGGGCTGGGGCAGGGGTTTGAGGTGTGGGAGGGGGTTTGGGGTGCAGGCTCTGTGAGGGAGCTTGGTGTGGGAGCGGGCTCAGAGTGGGGCAGGGGGTTGGGGTGTAGGACGGTGTTGGCGTCACTAGGCATAGCTACCAGGTAACTTGGGGGGAGTGGAAGGCCATAAGTGCCGATGAAACTCCCCTGCTCTGGGTCTAAGTGAGCCAAAGTAACTCCACCTTGTGAACTTTAACCAGCCTCCATGCTAACAGCCTAAATGCTGAAGTAGAATATGTAACGCTTAACTTTTTTAGCAGACAGCTGCAGTTTCGCTCACACTAGCAGAAGCAGTAGTGATAACGAGGGAAAAAGGGGGAGGGAAAGGCCTACTACGTAGAGCTTGCAAGGTCGAAGATAAACAAGCGGACGAGAACTTTTCTAACATGCCACAATGTACTGCCTGCTGTAACGGCTGTCGGGAATGGAAGGGTAAGGGGGGGACAGAACAAAGGCTTGTACACAGACAGCTTGGAATATAAAATGGGAAACTTGCTTGTATTTGCTGCGCTTGATTTGAGACCTGCTGGTCTCCTAGTGCCTATTCAGAGCTCTTGAATAAATTTGGTTTGCTTCTCCACCCTGGTGTGTCTATTGGTGCGACGCACACCAGGCAACGAATCCTGTTGCCCCCTCGGGCCCTCTGGGCTGGCAACAACGGGGCTTGGGGTGCAGACTCTGGGAGGGGGTTTGGGTGCGGGAGGGCATTCCAACCTGGGGTAGAGGTTTGGGGAGCAGATGGCGGTGTGGAGTTTGAGAGGGAGTTAGGGTGCAGGTGGGGGTTCCAACCTGGGGCTGGGTCTTAGGGGTGCAGGCTCTGGCCGGGTGGTGCTTAACTCAGGAAGCTTCCAGTCAGTGGTGCAGCGGGGCTAAGGCAGGTTCCCTGCCTGCCCTGGCTCCACGCTTCTCCTGGAGTTGGCAGCCATGTCTGATCCCTAGGTGGAGGTGCGGCCAGGCAGCTCTGCGCAGTGCACCCTGCCAATGCCCACAGGTGCCACCCCCACAGCTCCCATTGGCCGCAGTTTCCGGCCAATGGGCGCGGAGGCGGCGCTTGGGGTGGGGGAAATGTGCGGAGCTTCTCTGATCACACCTGTGCCTAGGGGCCGTAGGGACATGCCGCTTGCTTCTGGGGGCTGTGTGGAGGCAAGGTAGGCAGGGAGCCTTACTTAGCCCCGCTGCGCTGCCGACCAGATTTTTACTGGCCCAGTCAGCAGAGCAGCCAGGGTCCCTTTTCGACCGGGTATTCCGGTCAAAAACCAAATGCCTGGCAAGCCTATAGGTCACACATAGGAACATATGACCCTTGGTTAATCTTCTTTCAGTCTTTTTGTGTTTTTTTTGGTGGTTTTTTTGAGCTGTAAATGTGGCATAGCCCTTCAGTGGAAGAAAGAGTTTAAGTTGGGGGTAGGGGGGTGAAACATCAACAAAAGTAGCAGCTCTACAGAGAAGACCATAATTAGTTTCTATAGGCCAAGGCCAAGTCCCATTGGAATCAATGGCAAAACTACTGATTTCATTGGGACCAGAACTTGGCATTGCATCTGTGCACTTTCCTGTTTGCATTCTAAAGTTATTATAATGGAGGAGAATTAATGTAATAACAATGGGCTTAACTTTGGCTCCTAGCCCCAGCCCTGTGTTAGTCAGCATAGGACCACACCTTGTTGCAGCAAGCAAAGTTAGAACAGCGTCTCCCGGAGATCTCCAGAAGACATGGGGAGTAGCAGCAGATGTACTCCCCCTAATGGGGTGCAGCATCCAGTCCCTGGGAGGCCAGCAATCTCTGCTGGTTGCTGCAAGTAGACAACCATGGCTCTCGGGTGGCAGGTGCTCCAGGAGCTGTCAGCAAGAAATAGTCCCTGCATTCAGGAGACTGTAGTGACTGCAGCTGTGGCCAGGGGCTGGTCACTAATATAATATACAAATAATATATATATATAATATATATATATACACTAATATACAAATAATTCATGTATTTCTAGGCCAGAAGGGACCACTGTGATCAGGGCCGGCGGCGGCAATTGGGGGAAAAAATAAAAAAGCTGCGATCGGCGTCGGCAGTTCGGCGGCAGGTCCTTCGCTCCTAGAGGGAGTGAGGGACCTGCCGGCCCCGAATTGCCACACATGCCGCCCCAAGCACCTGCTTGTTAAGCTGGTGCCTGGAGCCGGCCCTGACTGTGATCATCTAGTCTGACCTTGTGTATGTAATGAACAACACAATTTGTAGGATTATTGATGGGCTAGAGAGATGGACATTCAGGGAATGAAAGAAGCTTCCTTGAGTGCTTCCACCTGCCTGTGAGGGTGAGAGACTGCCCAATCAGAGACTGGGCTTCGCTTCTTGTTTTACTGGGAAATTGTTTTCCTTAAGTTTTGTGGAGCATATTTTCAGATGATGGTCCCACAATCATACTGTAGGAACTTACCGTAACCTATTATGAAAGCATATCATTACCATTTGCAAAGTTGGTGAACTAAATTATCAGCTGTATAAAGTGGTAAAGTGGGAATACTTAAAAAAGGTTATCAGGGTTTATCATATTAGGGCCTGATCCTGGAACCCTTAAATAAGTAATACCAATGAAGTCAAACTATTTTCTTCCTCTGCCAGGCAATGCCACCAAAACTAGATAGAGAGCCCATAAATATTTTAAGCTTGAATCTTAACTGTGTCCCTCAACCTTTGTATGTACTGAAATATTCCTCTCCTGTTTGAATTCTTGTTTTTTTAAAACTATATTCTTATTTTTATCACTATGTAAGTGATTGGCAAATAATTTGTGAAATCCTCTTATGTTAACAACTTGGAACAGGCTTTTGTTCTGGAATAGAAAGGGGGAGGGGGAGAGAGAGAGAGAGAGAGAGAGAGAGAGTGTGTGTGTGTGTGTGTGTTGCACAATAAGTCCTACCTCCGTACAATATATGCAGGAACATAGCTATCAGCAAAGTGGAAAATAAGGCTCAGCTTTGCTTCTAAGGAAAGCAACTCCACAAGGAAGCAAAAATCCAGGTTTAACACTATAATGACTAATGTGTCTTTTGACTTTGACTCCCTCCCACCCCCTACAAATGTTAAACTAGTCTTTACAATGGGTCTCCATCAAATGCTGGAAACTCACATGCTCCCTATTAGTATACATGTACTGACATACATGTCCTGCGTATCTTCCAGTATTCTGTTAATTTTGTGTAAAAACAAGAGTATCTTCATTATGCTAATAGAGCTGTGTCAAACTTCTTTCCCACCATTATTTATTGTATTTGTGTCAAGCCTTTGAAGAGCCCAATGCTGTGGTACCTTGGCATGTTTTTTATGGATTAAATTTAGGTTCATCCTCATCCACCAATAAAAGGAGCTGCTAGATCAGGCTTTACTGCAGCCCACAATATTGAAGACATTGGGCCAAATTCTCCATTGGTGCAGAGCCTTGTGGATGGGCCCTAGTAGTGGAAAATCCATCCGGCTAGGGGTTGGGGGTTGTGGCACTGCATACTACCTCCAACATTCCCTCTACCAAGGAAAGTTCATAGACTCATGTGGGGAGGCTACTGGCTGGAGAGGGATGTGGCAAGTGGCTGGGCAAATGACATGCTAATTCAGAACATACTTTCAGCTTCATCTGCCTCTGAGAAGAAATGATAGCTTCCCTGAGTCAACAGAAACCCCAACTGGGGGACAGTGGCTGACACAGAAAGATCTACCTCGGCAGAGGTGGGTCTGGCCATAGGACAGGGAGACCCCTAGCTTGTTGGCTAACTATTTCAGTATTGTCAACCCCAAATGTTCAAAAATTATGTCAGTCCCTCTCCTTCACCCCCCAAAATCTGAATTGCTTAAAATCATCAGAAGATTAAAAAAGTTAGGCTGGTGATGGATTGTTTGCTTTCTGGTTTGAGCCTTTAGGGTGCACTCAAGTCATGTTTTCAAACTATTCTTCACAACTGTGAGGAATAGAATTAAAAAAACAGTTAATTTTTTTAAAAATCACACCGGTAACGAAACTATTTAAACCTGTAAAGCTTTTAAGTGTGCCTGAGCCTTAATCTCTCTCCCTCATCTGGTTGGTTGGTTTTTTAAAGTGGATGGATGGATGACAGGTAATAACACTTCCTTACCTCACAGGGGTTTTGTGATAAATGTATGCGAGGCCCTTGGATGCTAGAGTGACAGGAGACGTGTAAGTAGATAAGAAATACTTACAAAGAAAAAAAAAAGAATATGACTTTCTTCCAGTCTTGTTTCAGAGACTTGTTCTGTTCTCTCAACATTGCTCTTCCCAGCTAATGCGCTATGTGCAGTCCAAGCAAGAACTACTAGCTTCCTAGCTGCAAATCATTTTTGGAACAAGAATAACTTTTAATAATGATAAAGGATTTCAGGGGTAAACCCAGTCGCCAGATGCCAAATTCACTGGCTTTAACTGAATCGAATGGAGGTGCATCTGGGATGAATTTGGCCAAGTATCTTTATTCTTTTGCTATTATTTCTTAATTTGCTGTTCATTTAAGCAGGTTGGTACATGTACAAGTGTTTCATGTGTGTGCACAGTGAACTTGAAAAGCTGGCGGATGTAGTTTGGAGGCCTGTTGAAAATTTTGCTACAAAATCACAAATACACATAGTTCAGAAAAGAACAGCTGATAGTTGTTTTTTTCCTTCACTTACCTGGCAGAATCTCAACTCGGTGCTCTGTATTTCACCTGTAGTGCCAGTGACAGCACAATCATCTAATATAACAAAAGGGTTCTGCATTTGTGTTGTAAGTACCAATGAGTGAACTGTTCGTGGTACATGAAGGACCAGACCAGGTCTTTTTCCTGTTCATTGAATTGAACCCAAGCTGTTTGGATTAAAAAGAAATGTTTCCTTCTGCACCATTAAGTCCCAGTTTTATTACATGGAACACAAGTGAGTACAACCTGGTCAGTCTGAGCATGTGAGCAGGAAAGTGCAATTTATTCTATAGCCTGCTCTTCCATGATTGCAGATTGCTCTGTGCAGCTCTAGCCACGTGAAGGGTTTTCATATGTCATCATTCCCCTAATATGGTCAGCAGTTCTACCCCATATCTGCTTAAAAATGGGGGTATTTTCCTTTTCTCTGTGTACCTCATTTTAACCTACACGGTTAGAATGAGTTACAAGACAGTCTATAATGGGCCAATAATGAGCCACTCTCTTACCACTTCAAAAGTTATTTCTCCTCCCTTGGTATCTTGCTGTTAATTGATTTATCTCGTTAGACTGACTTAACACTTGGTAAAGCAGCCCCCATCCTTTCATGTATTTATACCTGATCCTCCATCTTTTACTTCATACATCTGATGAAGTGGGTTCTAGCCCACGAAAGCTTATGCCCAAATAAATTTGTTAGTCTCTAAGGTGCCACAAGGACTCCTCATTTTTTTTGCTGATACAGACTAACACGGCTACCAATGAAACAAGTCAGTCTTTGTAGCACTCTGCACATAGTGAAATTCTGTGATTGTACCTTTCTGAGCCAAAGCATATTCCTGATTTCCCCAAAACATTACAAGCTGGTACAACCCAGTCAACACAGAAAACGTACCGAGAGTTGGGGGGCGATACATTAACCAAGCAAACTAATAGGAAATGTATGGCACATGAATCCTGCACTCGTACCTAGCAATGGAGATGCAAAACATGGTCATAATTCTTGTCTACATTCAGGGGCACAACCATAATTTTCCTAAGGAGGGGGCCCCAGAGCTCTCCCTCCCTTGCCCTGAAACCAGTGCTAAGCTCTCTACCTTGCACCTACCTCCACACACACTGCCCTCCTGCTGTCCACACCCAGCCCCACGCTCTTTCCCCCACATTGCCCTGCACCCAGCTCCAAGCTCTCCCCCTTGAACCCAGCCCCACAGTCCCCCACCCCACACCCAGCCCTGAGCTCTTACCCAGGGAGGCTAAAGAACACCATCCCCACCAGCGGCCAGGCAGTTCTCGCAGCCCCAGACCCCATCTTTCTTCTGCATCTCTGGGGAGCACCAAAAGCCTAGATCCAGTCCTTCCACCCAACTGGAGCTATCTGTGCCCTCTGCTCTACTTCTAGAAGGACAGCAAAGGTGGCGGTGGAGGGTGTGATGGGTTCAGTCACAGAGACCCCCTTGGGACTGTCACCTGATGTACTGAAACTACCTCTGAGCCCGTTTTCTCTGCCAGTTTGGGCCTCCAGAACCCTGCCTTGTTGAGCCAGACCTGCCAGTCTGCTTCAACACAGACCCAGGCTCTGAACCACGTGCCCCAAAGCTGCAGACTTAACTGAAAACAGCTTAAGAAGTTCTCTTGTCTCCAGCACCCAGACACCCAGCTCCCAAGGGGATCCAAATCCCAAATGAATCCGTTTTACTCTGTATAAAGCTTATACTGGGTAAACTCATAAATTGTCCACCTTCTATAACACTGATAGAGAGATATGCACAGCTGTTTGCTCCCCCAGGTATTACTTATTTACTTACTCTGGGTTAATTAATAAGCAAAAGTGATTTTATTAAGTATAAAAGTAGGATTTAAGTGGTTCCAAGTAATAACAGACAGAACAAAGTAAGTTACCAAGCAAAATAAAACAATACAATGAATCAGAGTAAGGCTTTGTCTGGAGTTCTCCATCCAGCCAAAGATGCCTTGTTTACAATGAATTTCCCGCCCCCTGCCCAATTCCCAATTGCTTTATTACCAATGCAACTCCATGGGTGGTAGCGGTGATGGAAGCACTATTCTACACTGACTGCTGGGTGAGGTGACGTGCTGGTAAAAATGCTAGGGGAGGAAGGGGCTCAGTCTATACTGGCATTCCCACTATTGCTACCTGGGATAATCCATGAATAATCTCCTTGTCAGAATGGAGAATTTCAGATAAACCACTTCCCTTTGGGCCCAAGATACATTCTGTATTTAAAACCAAAAGAAGCCTTGCAGTGGTGAATGGGGGTAGATTTGGGCAAGTGGCTTTCTAGGCAGAGTACAAGTCTGAGCGATTAGAAGCACTGTGAGAAGTCTCTGACCTAAAATGTCTCAGTTGGGTTTTGTAAGTGGAATTACCTTAGTAAAGCATTACTATTCCTTGACTGACTGTCCACTCTAGTAGTGATTTAGATACACCTGGCAGTGTTTAGGTCCACCCCTATATCCACAGCAAAATAGACCTTAACATTCACTGTAGGCTGAAATTTGGCCTTCAGGTACTCCGTGTAGAAGTCAATAAAATCCAACTGGTTGAAAGTCATGTCCCTTTTAAACATTATAGAGCAAGAACCAAAACAGTATTTTTGTAGACTTTTGAATCCTGCAGGTTTTGTCATTACATTTTTCTAGTCCTAAATCACACCATTTTGCAAAACATTTTGGTAGATTCTCGAATTTCAGGGAAAACTTGTTTAAGTTTACACTGGTAACTGAAAATATTTTTTTTCTTGCACAACCAAGTTTTATATAGTACTTTATTTTATATAGTAGAGATTCCATCTCCTTTTTCTTTCATTCATGAAATGAGTTGTATTGAATGATATCTCAGCTGGGGGATATTTTTTTTCCTCATCATTGGCCTGATCTAACTTCCATTGAAACTGATGAAAAGACTGTGGCTGTTTCAGTGATGGTTTGATTGGACCCTCTTTCTCCATTAAGGAAACCTATGGGCCATCATGAAGTACTGTATTAAATTTTAAGGGTCACCTTTTCAGCCATTTACAAACTGGCCTCTACATTTTGTACATGGAAAACTTGCATATGCAAATGAATGCATAAGCTCTAATTTTTGTACCTGCAAAAATGCATATCACTAAAAGTCTGGCCTTAAACATCAGCTCCAGACCAATAGGAAGAATGGAATTAGCAGACAAGATAATTGTAGGTTTTAGATGAACTCTAGTATTCTACCAGTATGGAGCTATAATGCCAGTGCTTGGATACTACAGAGACAAGTGTATTAGAAATATTGATAGAGTAAAACATTACACCATTTGGAAACCAAATTTCTAAGCATAGGGAGACCTGTGTGAATGACAGTGAGAAGAATTGTTTTATTGTGAGTACCTTTAAGGAAGAACCACATATTACAATAAAACATAAGATTTCATTACACCATGGTCATAACACTATTAAAATATCATAAAGTAAATATATGAGGTGACGTTAGGGATTTAGACTTTCTATAACTGGCTATCAGTGAAATCGCACTAATGCGAATAACACCTGGGAAGTATTAAGGATTGCATAAGATAGACATAGGTATTGAACACTATACCAGAACTCAAATTGAACCTTCTTTGAGGCTTGAAAAAGCTTGGATCAGTTTTTTCCTTTATCTTTCATTTTTGTATGCATCAGCCCTTTTTGGTTCAAGTTTAAAAAATGGATGTGCCAAAATACAGGGAAACCTCCTCCTGTTGTGCTACTTTTGACCCCAGCAGTGTCAGAAAGTGCCAGAAATCTTTCCTGAAACCCTGTTGGTCTGAGAATGTCAGTCTTGTTTTTCAGACTGAAAGATTTTGTGGGATTGTCCTTCCACTTCCAATGCGTATTCGTGTCTGTGTATTTATCCTCACCACTCTTATCCCCAGCATGGACCACAGACTGTGGACCACAGACTATGCCGAGATGTTCCTGCAAGGTCAGAGAGGTGATGGTATCAAATGGAAGTTCCCGTCCATGTACAGTTCTAAGGGGAGGAACTGGGCCTCAGAACATAACATTCTATCACTGTTATGCTAAACTCTTTAAGGCTAAATTCAGACAGTGTGTGTAACTGAATTAAAATCAGTGGAGCTGATCCTGCTTACACTAAGGGTATGTCTACACTGCATTCAAAAGTGTGACTGCAATGTATGTATTCATGCCTGACCTAGCTTGGATCTAGCTAGCTCAAACAATAGCAGTGAAGCCACAGCAGCATGGGCTGTACAAGCCTGCCGGGGACCCTAGGGATGTACCCCAGAGCATGGCAGCATGGTCTAGCCTCTTGAGTACATCCCCAGGGCCCCTGGCAGGCTTGTACAGCCCATGCTGCTGTGGCTTCATTGCTATTGTTTGAGCTATCTAGGCTTTGTGTATGTCTACACGTGCTGCAGTCACATGTCCTGATTGCGGTGTAAATGCATCCTAAGTCTGAATTTGGCCCTCTTTTATTAAGAGAGCCTCTCCACAATAGTTGCTAATTTGAGAGAATTATTTTATGAGCAAACAGTACTAAATGTTCATACAATAATCTTGTTGAAGGAGGCTTCAGATAGCAAACTTTGGCTTTTGATAATTAAGTTTTGTCAGAAATATAGGACAGCAGGCAATAGATGTATAGCCTAAGACTTTTCAAAGAAAAGTCCAATTTGATGCCCAGGTTAGGAGAGACTGTGTAGAGCTACACGTCTGGTGTCAAAACTAAGACGTTTCATTCTTCTCTGTGGTTCTTTTTGGAAACTAGTTCAGATCTGATCTTGTGTAAACACTTTTTTTTAAATTACTTAATTTTACAAATCCAATTAGTGTTTAGTAAAATCACTTCCGCTCACTGCACTTGATGCTGTTGAAGTTGTATTATAAACACTGTAGTTGTTTGTGATTCTGGATTACTGAGTGTCCTTTATTAGAGCCACCTCAAAAGAGAATCCTTCTATGCAGAAAAGGTAGGTGAATTACTTATACTGACCTGCACAGTGTCACATAGCAGTCTTTACTGGGCAAAAGTAAAAGGATGCTTTGAAAAAATCAGTGCTGTGCTTGTAGGAGATGTCATTTAATCAGCTAGACCAGTTAATAACTCTTGCTGCTTTTTTTATTTGTCAAGGGCTCAATATTTTTTCAATATGAGATCTTCACTGTGCTTTAAATGGCAGTTTATAATTAATGGTACTTGTATGAATTTTTGAAAAAAAGAGAGACACTCAACATTCTTAGTTACAATTTATACATGATTTTAAAGTCTAATTAACATTCATCTTTACAAGATATATGCAAACAGATATGCAAATTTGGAAATAAATATGCAAACATATAAAATGTTGTTGAATTAAGTAGTCCTTAACATTTTTAATGAAATCAATATTTTATTCATATTTTGCACACAATTTTTCGTACCTACTGACTCAGTAGTTCTCAGATTTGTGTTCCATTTGTGAAGACTAAGGTTATGTCTACACTAGAGCCTACTCAGCATAAGTTATCATGCTCAGGGGTGTGAATGAACCGCCCTCCTGAGTGACATAAGTTACCCTGACATACGTGCTCATGTGGACAGTGCTGTACGTGTAGACATGGCCTAAGTCTCTTCAGAAATTTCACCTTCCAAACCTATATTGTCCCTTTGGCAACTAGGGACTGATCCGGGTTCCGTTAAGTCAATGGGAATCTTTCCAACAGCACTAATAGAAGCTGGAATTGGCCCCTAGAGAGTCTGGGTACATGAAAAAGTGACTAACACAATATTGTGCTAAAATCTGGAAACAATCTCACTTTAATGTGGTAGGTCCAGCTGTTATGTCCCCCCAGTTTGTGTCTGAGTGGTTTATTTCCTCTCCTTGGGTGTAGCACTTTATTTGTCACATCATCACCTATCGCTCTCATTGTTCTAATCTCTCCTTGTCAATTTGCTATTTCATTCTTCCTGTTAGCTACCTCTTCAATCCAGTAGTTGTCCATACATTTGATCTCTGTTGAGAAAATTTGATACACCACAGGAAGACCCAACAAAGACAGCCATGAGGTCACCACAAAGGGTCAAAAGATGTGATTGGCTTTTTGTGTTTTAATTGGTGGTGCGGGGGATGGGGGGTTCTAAAAATCCTAACAGTCCTGTATATGGCTACCAATATATAAGCAACTGTTACTGCTGCATGACTTGACAGGTTTTTCACTGTTGTAATAGAATATAGTGCTCTGGACAGTGTGGATGTACTTAGGGTGACCAGACAGCAAATGTGAAAAATCAGGATGGGGGTGGGGGGGTAATAGGAGCCTATATAAGAAAAAGACCCACAAATCGGGATTGTCCCTATAAAATCGGGACATCTGGTCATTCTAGATGTACTCCATTGGCTACCAGTGACCCCCTATTTTGAGATTCACTGATGTAAAATGCATCCTTTCAATAGGAGCTGGAGAGAGAGAGAGGGGCATGGAGAGAAATCTGGGGACTGGTTTCCATGGTGGCCAATAATTGCAGTAGTAGGCAACTTGTAATAGGAGGTCTCCATTCTGCTTTTCTTCAATCTCAAGATTGCTTTGAGTTTGCATTAGCTCTGAACTATTCTGAGGACACAGCTGCAAGGCTGGGATTGCAGAGACGTAAGTGGAGGCCAGCAATCACTTCAAGCACGTAGTTAATTAATCCTTTTACATCTCAATTTATGTAGCTGATAGAGTACACTGGGCAGGTATTGGCTCAGTTTGGAGGCGCTTAACTATATACACATGCAAATATGAAGAGAGGATGAAACTGGGGGGGCAGAAGATTGCATTTAAAATAGAGTATGCCTCAGAAAATGGGAGGTTTAAGTCTGAGTACCTAGTCAAAGTGAAGCTACTCCTTGTCCTATGGATATTCCCATGAAGCCTTGCACGCAAATAATAACAAAGCCTCATTAGCCAGTGCTTAGTCTGTGAGATCTGATGTGATCACTGTCCAATATGATATGGCTGCAAGCTGTAAATCACTTAGGACTGGTTCATCAAACCCTATTTAATGTGAAGAGACCCTTAAAAGTCAATGGTGGCAGTTGTGTGAGTACAGGTGGACAGGATCAAGCCTCCAAACTGTTTCACAAAAAATCAGATCCTGCTTTACTGAATTTACTCCTAATTTTACGCTAGTGAAACAATAACCAGAATTTAGCCTAACATGGATTTTTTTAATAGAAATAAGTAGCTATCAGTATGACATCAACATGTCCGTAATCTGCTTTGAGCACTGTAAACTGCTATTTGAACTACAATATTTTGGATATGAGGGCTATAGAGATTCATCTGTCCTTGCGGGTGCAGAGTAACCAATCAAAAAGCTACTTCACTGCATGCAGCACTATAATTTTAATTGATGTTTTGTTCATTTGCTGCTACAGATATAGTAAGTAAAAACCACACAGCTGTTTTCCCTGTGCATCTGTATCGGTTTCAACATTTTACCTTGTAATTGGATGAAACAAAAAAGACCTGCATTTAGTAAAATAGAAGAAGGGTATTTAGAGCTATGCAAACCCCTCTGCCTGCCTGCCAAATAACCTTGGTCTTTAAAAGACCATGCTTGCTCAATCAGTCAGTTCCATATGCCTTTTATTCTTCCAACATATTTCAGGGCTGGTTTTTGCAGCATTTTGTTTCTGTGGGATGGATTTCATTTCAGCTGATTGCCCAATCCACTTTTCATTCTATCATAATTGTTTTTTTGAATTGTCTCAAATGGATTTATGACAATATGAAAATTAACAATGGCCCCTTAATTGCACTGGGCTGTGTGATTCACAAAGCCCATACTTGACTGATACTCTACTCCCCACACTTGTATCTAGGCAATCCATTATTTTTTAACCCATTTTGAAATGGTGAAATGCAGTTATATTAAAACATTTTTTCCTAGCATTCCATCACTTGGAAAGCAATTGGAGGTTTTTCCATAGGCCGATGTATTGGCAATAACATAAATCCAACAAAATATGGAAACATGATTTTTGATTATGCTATAAATTGGGATTATTTCCTTAGGCCTGCGGAAGAATATGCCAGCTGGACTTTATATTCTGGCTGTTAGGAAATATTAGGAGCCAGAATTATAATTAGCTCACTTCTATTGAAATATGCTCTCCACAGCTCTGTTAATTTTTTGCCAGATTCTGAACTATTCCAGAAGAGTGAAATTCACCTCAGTGCAAGAAGCTTGCATCAGATCCTTGGCACCACTTAAAATCTTTATGGGGCACCTATAAGGAGTTGCCACTGGCGGAACGGCTCTCTTGGGGCCTCCACATCCCCTGTGTGGTGTGTAGTGTCTCTCTCTCTTTCTCTGCACCTGCCCCACAAAGGGTGGTGCAGAGGGCAGTGATGGAAGTGAACCAGACAAAGAACCACAGCTGCAGAGGCCTTAATACTCCATGCAAATGGTGCATGAATTGCTCAAAATCAGAATGAATAGTTCTAAATAATTATTTCGAAGAAAACTGGGATTGGTTTGTGAACAAGCCACTGACCAAAAAAGACATTCGTTACAAATATATCATTATTTGTATTACAACAGCACCTATTTTTATTATTTATATTACAGATAGGCCTAGAGGATCCAACTGAAATAAGGGGTCCCATTTGGGTAGGAATTGTACAAACTGCAAGTGTCTACACTGTGCCTGGAGGTGTAAATTTCATCTCGGGTAGACATATCCATGCTAGCACTAATCAAGCTAATGTGGTAAAAATAGAAGTGTAGCTTGAGCAGTGTGGGCTGTGGGATGGGTATCCATCCTGAGTATGATCCCATTGGCAACGCTATGTATGTACTTAGGTGGCTAGTTTGTCCTGTCACTCATGCCTATACTGCTATTTCTAGTGTGTTAGCTTGATCAAAGCTAATTGCAGGTATATCTACCACAGCTGGAAATGACCCCTCCTCCTGCAGAGTAGACATACCCATAGTAAGAGACAGTCCCTGTTCTGAAGAGCTTACAATCTAGATAAGACAAACAGGAAATGGCAGAACGAAGGGATGAAGTGACTTGCACAAGTCACATAATAGGTCAGAGGCATCACTGAGAATAGAACCTAGGTCCCCCTGACTCCCAGTCCAACATCCTATCCATGCTGCCCTCTGCATTGTTTAAACACTTCTGCTTGCCACATTTTTTCACTGTTTGAACTCCACTTTCCCAAACTACATGTATTTATTATTGTGGTGGTGATGGTGCGGGAAATGGGGTTAAATAGTTTGGCTGAATAGCTCTGACAGACTGTGTTCATGGAGTTATTTCTAACTATTCACTATTCATTATCCATGTTGTATGTTTGGTCATCTAAGTCATGTGCTATTGTCTCACACCGAATCAAACTTAGAGCTTTTATTTGTGAAAATATTCATGGGTCAGGTTTTTACTGTTAGGCCAGCTTTTAGTTGCCAGTGTTTGTGGTTATTTTGCCCTCCCTCTGAAGGGTTACTTCATGCCCTTATGTATACAGGACTGTTCTCTGATTTTATTTCAACCCTCTATTTTAAAAATTAAGATTTTGTATGACTCATCATACCACCCCTCTGTAAGGCCTCTTCAAGGAACACTTTCTAGGTTGGTTGACAGGCCTAGAATTTAACACCACTTATCAGAGAACAGTCTACCATTGGGGCATTGTCTACTCAGAAAACAAGGGGCGGGGGATCAAAGGAAAATGATGTTGCCTTCATCCCATACCTGTGTGCCATTCACAGCTGTTGATTTAATTGACTAGTTCTTCTAGATGAAGGGGCTGTGCAAAGACTGCTGCTCCAGTGTGACTTCAGAATATATAATGAGCATGTTCACACTACAGCAGGAGGCTCCAGCGCAGCAGAGAAACTTCCCTGAACAGCTGGCCAGCACTGAAGGGCACTTTAAAAAAGTCCAAGTGCCAAGTATACTCATTTTATTTACTTATTTATTTTAATTAAAAATCTTAAAATGCCTATCTGGAACTCTAGGCATTCTGCTAACCACAACAGTAAAAATAAAAGCAGCAACAAAATGTGTCGCTTCAGGCTTCATAAGCTTTGAGCTATCTAGAAGGGGTGCAAAACAGCTGAGTAGTGCATCATCAGAGTAAGCTGAAGACAAGGCCTTGTCTAAACACAAAGGGTATGTCTACACTACGAAATTAGGTCGAATTTATTGAAGCTGATTTTATAGAAATCGGTTTTATACAGTCGATTGTGTGTCCCCCCACATAAAATGCTCTAAGTGCATTAAGTCAGTGGACTGCATCCTCAGTACCGAGGCTAGTGTTGACTGCCAGAGCGTTGCACTATGGGTAGCTATCCCACAGTTCCCGCAGTCTCCGCCGCCCATTGGACTTCTGGGTTGAGATCCCAATGCCTGATGATGCAAAAACAGTGTCGCGGGGGATTCTGGGTACATGTCGTCAGGCCCCTCCCCCTCCATCAGAGCAACGGCAGACAATCGATTCGCACCTTTTTACCTGGGTTACCTGTGCAGACAACATACCATGGCAAGCATAGAGCCCGCTCAGCTCAGCTCAGCTCATCGTCACCATATGTCATCTGGGTGCCGGCAGACGTGGTACTGCATTGCTACACAGCAGCAGCTAATTGCCTTTTGGCAGTAGACGGTGCAGTATGACTGGTAGCCATCATCGGCTATCTGGGTGCTGGCAGACGTGGGGCTGCATTGCTATACAGTAGCAGCTCTTTGCCTTTTGGCAGTGGATGGTGTATTACGACTGGTATCCATTGTCGTCGTACTCCTCAGTGAGTTCGGTCAGAGGCACCTGGGCAGACATGTTTTGTCTCCTGGAGACTCAGTCCTGCCGGCAGTCCTATTAAACCGTCTTGATAATGATGGCTAGCAGTCGTAATACAGCATCTTCTGCCAAGCACCCAGAAGATGCCGATGGCTATCAGTCATGCTGCACTGTCTGCTGCCAGCCTAAAATGTAAAAGATAGATGGACCAGAATTGTTCTGTATTCATTTGCTTCCCCCTCCCTCCGTGAAATCAATGGCCTGCTAAACCCAGGGTTTTGAGTTCAATCTTTGGGGGGGCCATTCTGTGTGACAGTTGTTTGTGTTTCTCCCTGATGCACAGCCACTGTTGTTGATTTTAATTCCCTGTAAGCCATGTTGTCACTCGCCCCTCCCTCCCTCCGTCAAACAATAGTTTTGCGCCTTTTTTCAGCCCAGACGCAATAGCACTGGGATCATGGAGCCCGCTCAGATCACCGCGGCAATTATGAGCACTATGAACACCATGCGCATTGTCCTGGAGTATATGCAGAGCCAGAACATGCCAAAGCAAAACCAGGCGAGGAGGCGATTGCAGCGATTGCAGTGCGGCGATGAGAGTGATGAGGAAATTGACATGGACATAGACCTCTCACAAAGTACAGCAATGTGCAAATCATGGTGTTACCGGGGAAGGTTCATGGCGTGGAATGCCGATTCTGGGCCTGGGAAACAAGCACAGACTGGTGGGACCGCATCGTGTTGCAGGTGTGGGACGATTCCCAGTGGCTGCGAAACTTTCGCATGCCTAAGGGCACTTTCATGGAACTTTGTGACTTGCTTTCCCCTGCCCTGAAGCACCACAATACCAGGATGAGAGCAGCCCTCACAGTTGAGAAGTGAGTGGTGATAGCCCTGTGGAAGCTTGCAATGCCAGACAGCTACAGGTCAGTCGGGAATCAATTTGGAGTGGGCAAATCTACTGTGGGGGCTGCTGTGATCCAAGTAGCCAACGCAATCAAAGACCTGCTGAAATCAAGGGTAGTGACTCTGGGAAACGTGCAGGTCATAGTGGATACCTTTGCTGCAATGGGATTCCCAAACTGTGGTGGGGCCATAGACGGAACCCATACCCCTATCTTGTCACCGGAGCACCAAGCCACCAAGTACATAAACCGCAAGGGGTACTTTTCAATGCTGCTGCAAGCCCTGGTGGATCACAAGGGACGTTTCACCAACATCAACGTGGGATGGCCGGGAAAGGTACATGATGCTCGCGTCTTCAGGCACTCTGGTCTGTTTCAAAAGCTAGAGGAAGGGACTTTCTTCCTGGTCCAGAAAATAACCGTTGGGGATGTTGAAATGCCTATCTTTATCCTTGGGGACCCAGCCTACCCCTTAATGCCATGGCTCATGAAGCTGTACACAGGCAGCCTGGACAGTAGTCAGGACCTGTTCAACTATAGGCTGAGAAGTGCCGAATGGTGGTAGAATATGCATTTGAACGTTTAAAAGCGCGCTGGCGCAGTTTACTGACTCGGATAGACCTCAGCGAAGCCAATATTCCAATTGTTATTGCTGCTTGCTGTGCGCTCCACAATATCTGTGAGAGTAAGGGGGAGACATTTATGGCGGGGTAGGAGGTTGAGGCAAATCGCCTGGCCGCTGATTACGCGCAGCCAGACACCAGGGCGATTAGAAGAGTACAGCAGGGTGCGGTGCACATCAGAGAAGCTTTGAAAATTAGTTTTGTGACTGGCCAGGCTACGGTGTGAAACTTCTGTTTGTTTCTCCTTGATGAACACTTCCCCCGCCCCCCCGGTTCACTCTACTTCCCTGTAAACTAACCACCCTCCCCTCCCCCCTTCGAGCACCACTTGCAGAGGCAATAAATTCATTGTCACTTCACATTCATGCATTCTTTATTAATTCATCACACAACTAGGGGGATAACTGCCAAGGTAGCCTGGGAGGGGTGGGGGAGGAGGGAAGGAAAAGGACACACTGCAGTTTAAAACTTTAACACTTATTGAAGGCCGCCTTCTGATGCTTGGGCAATCATCTGGGGTACAGTGGCTGGGTGGCCGGAGGCCCCCGCACCGCGTTCTTGGGCGTCTGGGTGAGGAGGCAATGTAACTTGGGGAGGAGGGCTGTTGGTTACACAGTGGCTGTAGCGGCGGTCTCTGCTCCTGCTGCCTTTCCTGCAGCTCAACCATATGCTGGAGCATTTCAGTTTGATGCTCCAGCAGCCGGAGCATTGACTCTTGCCTTCTGTCAGCAAGCTGACGCCACCTCTCCTCTTCAGCCCGCTACTTGCTCTGTTCATCCTGCGATTCAGCCCGCCACCTCTCCTCTCGTTCATATTGTGCTTTTTTGCACTGTGACATTGACTGCCTCCACGCATTCTGCTGTGCTCTGTCAGCGTGGGAGGACATCTGGAGCTCCAAGAACATATCATCCTGAGTCCGCTGTTTTCTCCTTCTAATCTTCACTAGCCTCTGTGAAGGAGAAACATTTGCAGCTGGTGAAGGAGAAGGGAGAGGTGGTTAAAATAGACACATTTTAGAGAACAATGGGTACACTCTTTCACGTTAAATTTTGCTGTTCACATTACACAGCACATGTGCTTTCGTTACAAGGTCGCATTTTTCCTCTTATATTGAGGGCCTGCCGGTTTGGTGTGAGAGATCACTCACGCAGTGCCAGGCAACAGAATTCGGCTTGCAGGCAGCCATGGTAAGCCACAGTCTTTTGGCTTTTTTAACCTTCATAACGTGTGGGAATGGTTTCAAACAGCAGCGCCCTCATTTCCCATACCAAGCACCTGTGGGGTTGGCCATTTAAAATGGGTTTGCAATGTAAAAGGAGGGGCTGCGGTTTCTGGGTTAACATGCAGCACAAACCCAACTAACCCCCCCCCCCAATTCTCTGGGATGATCACTTCACCCCTCCCCCCCCACCGCGTGGTTAACAGCGGGGAACATTTCTGTTCAGCTGAGCAGGAACGGACACCTCTGAATGTCCCCTTAATAAAATCACCCCATTTCAACCAGGTGACCGTGAATGATATCACTCTCCTGAGGATAACAAAGAGAGATAAGGAATGGATGTTGTCTGCATGCCAGCAAACACCGGGACCATACGCTGCCATGCTTTGTTATGCAATGATTCCAGACTACGTTCTACTGGCCTGGTGTGATAAAGTGTCCTACCATGGCGGACGGGATAAGGCAGCCCTCCCTAGAAACCTTTTGCAAAGGCTTTGGGAGTACATGAAGGAGAGCTTTCTGGAGATGTTCCTGGAGGATTTCCGCTCCATCCCCACACATGTTAACAGACTTTTCCAGTAGCTGTACTGGCCGCGATTGCCTGGGGAAATTAATCATTAATCATTAAACACGCTTGCTTTTAAACCATGTGTAATATTTACAAAGGTACACTCACCAGAGGTCCCTTGTGTGCCCTCAGGGTCTGGGAGCATGCCTTGGGTGAGTTCAGAGGTTACTGGTTCCGGGTCCAGGGTGATAAACATATCCTGGCTGTTGGGGAAACTGGTTTCTCTGCTTCCTTGCTGTGAGCTATCTTCATTGTCTTCATCATCATTTTCCTCGTACCCCGAACCTGCTTCCCTGTTGCGTGATTCTCCATTGATGGAGTCAAAGCACACGGTTGGGGTAGTGGTGGCTGCACCCCCTAGAATGGCATGCAGCTCTGCGTAGAAGCGGCATGTTTGCGGCTCTGCCCCAGACCTTCCGTTTGCCTCTCTGGCTTTGTGGTAGGCTTGCCTTAGCTCCTTAATTTTCACGCGGCACTGCTGTGCATCTCTGTTATGGCCTCTGTCCTTCATGGCCTTTGAGACTTTTTCTAATATTTTGCCATTTCGTTTACTGCTATGGAGTTCAGCTAGCATTGATTTGTCTCCCCATATGGCGAGCAGATCCGTACCTCCCGTTTGGTCCATGCTGGAGCTCTTTTGCGATCGTGGGACTCCATCATGGTTACCTGTGCTGATGAGCTCTGCGAGGTCACCTGTGTTCTCCATGCTGGGCAAACAGGAAATGAAATTCAAAAGTTCGCAAGGCTTTTCCTGTCTACCTGGTCAGTGCATCTGAGTTGAGAGTGCTGTCCAGAGCGGTCACAATGAAGCACTATGGGATAGCTCCCGGAGGCCAATAACGTCGAATTCCGTCCACACTACCCCAAATCCGACCCGCAAAGGCCGATTTCAGTGCTAATCCCCTCGTCGGAGGTGGAGTAAAGAAATCAGTTTAAAGGGCCCTTTAAGTTGAAAAAAGGGCTTCGTCATGTGGATGTGTCCAGGCTTAATTTGATTTAATGCTGCTAAATTTGACCTAAACTCGTAGTGTAGACCAGGCCAAAGTTGCATCAATTTAAGTAAATGCTTTACAAACTGATTTAGCTAAATGAGTACACCCCCCACCCCATGCAGATGCTTTTATTCTGTTTAAGAGCATCTTATGTCAATTTAGCTTGCTTTGATTCCTTACCAACGTAAGGAGCTTACTGCGAAGAACATATTAGGAAACTTTCAGCAATTTTGGTAGTCAGTAAAGAGAGGGAGGAAAAATTCCAGAGCTGGTGCTAAAATGGAATTTGAAACAGAGCTAAAAGCTAATGGACTACACACATACAGAGCATGCCTGGAGACCTTTGTATGTCATCCAATGAGGGTGATCAGTGTTTGGCAAGTTCAGCTCATGAGAGAGCCAGAGGAAGGGCTTTACCTGGAGATGGGAGATACGTGTGATAACATTGTTTTCCCTGCCTAGAACAGGTAGCATTTTCCACCTGATAAAACTATAAAACTTCAGACTGTGTTTACCAGTTTGAAACTCTACCTAGTTATTCTGTTCAAGGTAGCATTTGTACTACAGGATTTGAATCTTGCAATAGTAAAGATCTATCTTTTGTTCCTACTTAGATTGTTAACTTGGCCTAATCATGTGAAAAGATTGGAAAACATGTGCGCCATAGAGAAGTGTGAACTTCATACTATTAGATCATATTAATTCACCAAACAGATCAAAGTATATAATACTGGCATTACAGGAAGTAAGTACATTGCTGTATTTCAAAAACTGACTGCAGTTTTGAAGTAGCGAATTCAGTAGAGAAAATTCAGAGAGGAGATACTGGGCTTTACAATATTTAATTTTTTTTTTAAAATGTGCATTTCCTATTTTAAGTGGTCCTTCTCCATATTTTAAGACCTATAGAATATGAAGCTGCTGTTAATACCTATCCATAATTTATGGTCAGACATCTCAATTCTGAGGGGGGAGATTCCTGGCTTTTCACTTGGCTACACAACAAAATGCTTTATGCTCTTGAAAGTACCCAGATACTGGGCCATAAAATCATAATATAATGTAAAGGAAAGCTATTTTTTAAGATTTCTATTTCTTTGCTGGTTTGCCTCCTTGCCTCCCCCCCCCCCAATAAAATTTGTGTAGTTGGACTGGTGGTATGGAGACACCTGGTTTCAGAGATGAAGGGAAATCAAAACTAGGACCAATACAATATTTAATAAACTCTTTAATATATTTCTTTCTGAAATGTCTACAAAATGAAATGCTGATGGCAACTGCCCAGTATCTTTAGATCAGGGAAATCTGCAAATAAACCTAAAAAGGAACACAAGAAAATTTTACTAGTGCTTCTGGCATGAGTCTAGCACACTTGTACTATATAATATGGCTACAAGTAACTCAGCTGATAATGTTCAGGGCACTGCTTTTTAATAGCACCTTTGTTGCTGCTCTGTGGGGAATCACTAGGGACATCAGGTACAAAACCAAATAGCTAATAAGGCAAACATTTGGCTTTGCCATTTTCTAATGTGTACACCAAAATGTACAAAACTTAAATAAGAACTAGGGAATTTTCAGTCATTTCCAGCTGTAAGAAGTGAAATGTAGTGCCTGTGCCCATTTTGTCTACATTGAGTTGCTTTGAAAATCTATTTCTGAAAGCAAAATTAACCTCTGCTTTAGTATATACTAGAGTCATAGACTTGAAGGTCAGAAGGGACCATTATGATCACGTAGTCTGACCTCCTGCACAATGCAGGCCACAGAATCTCACCCACCCACTCCTGTAATAAACCCCTAATCTATGTCTGAGCTATTGAAGTCCTCAAATCATGGTTTAAAGACTTCAAGGTGCAGAGAATCCTCCAGCAAGTGACCCATGCCTCACGCTGCAGAGGAAGGCGAAAGCCCCCCAGGGCCTCTGCCAATCTGCCCTGGAGGAAAATTCCTTCCCGACCCCAGATATGGTGATCAGCTAAACCCTGAGCATGTGGGCAAGACTCACCAGCCAGACATCCAGGAAAGAATTCTCTGTAGTAACTCAGATCTCACCCCATCTAATATCCCATCATAGGCCATTGGGCATATTTACCACTAATAGTCAAAGATCAATTAATTGCCAAAATGAGGCTATCCCATCCCCTCCATAAACTTGTCATGCTTAGTCTTGAAGCTGGATATGTCTTTTGCCCCCACTGCTCCCCTTAGAAGGCTGTTTCAGAACTTCACTCCTCTGATGGTTAGAAACCTTCATCTAATTTCAAGTCTAAACTTCCTGATGGCCAGTTTATATCCATTTGTTCTTGTGTCCACATTGGTACTGAGCTTAAATAGTTTCTCTCTCTCCCTGGTATTTATCCCTCTGTTATATTTATAGAGAGCAATCATATCTCCCCTCAGCCTTCTTTTGATTAGGCTAAACAAGCCAAGCTCTTTGAGTCTCCTTTCATAAGACAGGTTTTCCATTCCCCAGATTATCCTAGTACCCCTTCTCTGTACCTGTTCCAGTTTGAATTCATCCTTCTTAAACATGGGAGACCAGAACTGCACACAGTATTCCAGATGAGGTCTCACCAGTGCCTTGTATAATGGTACTAACACCTCCTAATCTCTACTGGAAATATCTCTTCTGGTGCATCCCAAGACTGACTGCCTTAGCTTTTTTCACGGCCATATCACATTGGCAGCTCATAGTCATCCTGTGATCAACCAATACTCCGAGGTCCTTCTCCTCCTCTATTACTTCCAACTGATGAGTCCCCATCTTATAACAAACATTCTTGTTATTAATCCCTAAATGCATGACCTTGCACTTTTCACTATTAAATTTCATCCTATTACTACTACTCCAATTTACAAGGTCATCCAGATCTTCCTGTATGATATCCCGGTCCTTCTCTGTATTGGCAATACCTCCCAGTTTTGTGTCATCTGCAAACTTTATTAGCACACTCTCACTTTTTGTGTCACGGTCAGTAATAAAAAGATTAAATAAGATTGGTCCCAAAACCGATCCCTGAGGAACTCCACTAGTAACCTCCCTCCAGCCTGACAGTTCACCTTTCAGTATGACCCGTTGTAGTCTCCCCTTTAACCAGTTCCTTATCCACCTTTCAATTTTTATATTGATCCCCATCTTTTACAATGTAACTAATAATTCCCCATGTGAAACCATATCAAATGCCTTACTGAAATCGAGGTAAAATAGATCCACTGTGTTTCCTTTGTCTAAAAATATGTTACCTTCTCAGATAAGGAGATCAGGTTGGTTTGGCATGATCTACCTTTTGTAAAACCATGTTGTATTTTGTGCCAATTACCATTGACCTCAATGTCCTTAACTACTTTCTCCTTCAAAAATTTTTCCAAGACCTTGCATATTACAGATGTCAAACTAACAGGCCTGTAGTTACTCGGATCACATTTTTTCCTTTCTTAAAAATAGGAACTATGTTAGCAATTCTCCAGTCATACGGTACAACCCCTGAGTTTACAGATTCATTAAAAATTCTTGCTAATGGGCTTGCAATTTCATGTGCCAGTTCCTTTAATATTCTTGGATGAAGATTATCTGGGCCCCCCGATTTAGTCTCATTAAACTGTTCGATTTTGGCTTCTACCTGAGATGTGGTAATATCTACCTCCATATCCTCATTCCCATTTGTCATCCTGCCATTATCCCTAAGCTCCTCATTAGCCTCATTAAAGACTGATGCAAAGTATTTGTTTACATATTGGGCCATGCCTAGATTATCCTTAACCTCCACTCCATCCTCAGTGTTTAGCAGTCCCACTTCCTATTTATATGGCTATAGAACCTTTTACTGTTGGTTTGAATTCCCTTTGCAAGGTCCAACTCTACATGGCTTTTGGCCTTTCTCATTTTATCCCTACATGTTCTGACCTCAAGAAGGTAGCTTTCTTTGCTGATCCCTTCCATCTTCCACTCCTTGTAGGCTTTCTGCTTTTTCTTAATCACCTCTCAGATGCTTGTTCATCCAGCTTGGTCTACAACTCCTACCTATGAATTTTTTCCCCTTTCTTGGGATGCAGGCTTCTAATAGTTTCTGCAACTTTGACTTGAAGTAATTCCAGGCCTCCTCCGCCTTTAGATCCACAAGGTCTTTAGTCCAATCCACTTCCCAAACTAATTTCCTTAATTTTTTAAAGTTAGCCCTTTTGAAATCAAAAACCCTAGTCACAGATCTATTTTTGTTTATCCTTACATTTAGTTTGAACTGAATTACTCATGATCACTCGAACCAAGGTTGTCCCCTACATCCATTTTTTCTATGAGGTCTTCACTACTCACCAAAACCAAATCTAAAATGTCATCCCCTCTTGTTGGTTCAGCAACTACTTGGTGAAGGAATCCATCAGCTATCACATCCAGGAAAATCTGAGCCCTATTATTATTACTAGCACTTGTCCTCCAGTCTATATCTGGGAAGTTAAAGTCTCCCATGATCACACAATTCCCATTAGTATTTACTTCATTAAAAACATTAAAGAGGTCTCTATCCATATTCAAATCATATCCCGGTGGTCTATAGCACACCCCAAGCACTATCCCAGGGGAGACTCTAGTAGCTTTCTTCCCAATGTGATTTTTGCCCAGACAGACTCTGTCTTATCCATTCCATCACTTCTTATTTCTTTACAGTCTACCTCAGGGGTCGGCAACCTTTCAGAAGTGGTGTGCCGAGTCTTAATTTATTCACTCTAATTTAAGGTTTCGCTTACCGGTAATACATTTTAACGTTTTTAGAAGGTCTCTTTCTATAAGTCTATATTATATAACTAAACTATTGTATGTAAAGTAAACAAGGTTTTCAAAATGTTTAAGAAGCGTCATTTAAAATTAAATTAAAATGCTGATCTTACACCACCAGCCTGCTCAGCTTGCTGCCAGCCTGGGGTTCTGTTCACCTAGGCTGGCAGCGGGCTGAGCAGGGCCTGTGGCCGGGACCCCAGACCTGGTGGAGGGTGTTTCAGGGGTCAGGGCAGAGGGCTGGAGTGTGTGTGTGGGGGGGTTCAGGGATCAGGGCAGAGGGCTGGGGTGTGTGGGGGTATAGGGTGGAAGGCTGGGTGTGGGGGGGTTCAAGGGTCAGGGCAGAGGGCTGGGTGTGTGTGGGGGGTGCAGGGCAGAAGCCTGGGTGTGTGGGGGGGTTCAAGGGTCAGGTCAGAGTGCTGTGGGCTGTGGGGGGTGCAGGGCAGAAGGCTGGGTGTGTGTTGGGGTGTGGAGGTTCAGGGCAGAAGGCTGGGGGTGTGTTGGGGTGTGGGGTTCAGGGCAGAGGGCTGGGGGTGTGGGCGGTGCAGGGCAGAAGGCTGGGTGTGTGTGGGGGTTCAAGGGTCAGGGCAGAGGGCTGGGGGTATGGGGGGCACAGGGCAGAAGGCTGAGTGTGTGTTGGGGTGGGGGAGTTCAGGGCAGAGGGATGGGGCTGTGGGGGGTGCAGGGCAGAAGGCTGAGTGTGTGTGGGAGGTCAGGGCAGAGGGCTGGGGTGCTCGGCTCATGGGGGTGCTCCCAGCCTCCTGCCCTGAGCGGCTCATGGCAGGAGGCTGGAAGGGATATGCCCTGTTCTACCCCCTTCCCCCAGGCTCTGTCCCTACCTCTCTCTGCCTCCTCTACAGAGCTGTGTGCACGCTGTTGCTCTTCCCCCTCCCCCTCGCTAGGGCCATCAGCTGATTGGCGCAGGGAAGGAGAGGAGGAGGGGCAGGAAAGCACCACACCGAGGGAAAAAGCGGGGGAGGGGGAAGCTTGGCTGCCACAGAACCAAGCTTCTGCCTCCTGCCCCTGCAGGGGAGAGCGGTGGGCGGGGTGGCTGAGTGGGGCTGGGGGCCGGGACCGCGGCAGGGAGCTGAATGCCAGTCAAAATCAGCTCGTGTGCCGTGTTTGGCACGTGTGCTGTAGGTTGCTGACCCCTGGTTTACCTCATCATTGATATACAATGCTACTCCACCACCTTTGCCTTTATTTCTGTCTTTCCTAAACAGCACATACCCTTCAATACCTGTACTCCAGTCATGACTACTATTCCATCATGTTTCTGTTACCCATATAATATCTGGTTTCACTACTTAAACCAGTAACTCTAGTTCCTCCATTTTGTTACCTAGGTTCCTCGCATTGGTGTACAAACATCTTAAATTTTGTTGTTTGGATTTGCTCACATTCTTTACCCGATTAGGCACAGACATTCTACCACCAGTAACACCTATTAGACTGATATCTACACTACCCTTCCTCCTTATGTCTATTCTCCTACCCATAGCTGTATCTTTTCTTACTTCGTTTTCTTCCCTCTCAATGTTAAAACCTGGCAGGGAGATTACCTGGACATCTCCCAACCATCTCCCCCAAATTCCTAGTTTAAAGCTCTCTTAATCAGTTGTGCCAGGCTCCATCCTAGAAGTCTATTTCCCTCCCTACTCAGGTGAAGTCTATCTTGAGAAAACAGTCCTCTGTCCATGAATGCCTCCCAGTTATCATACATCCCAAAGCCCTCCTTATAGAACCACTGCCTGAGCCATCTGTTGATCATCATAATTTTGTTACATCTTTATTGCCCTTCTCTAGGAACAGGGAGAATCCCACTGAAGATCACCTGAGCCTTGATTTCCTTAAGCATCTCCCCCAGCCTGGCATAGTCTCCCTTGATACATTCCAGCGAGAATCTAGCCGTATCATTTGTTCCCACATGAAGGACAATGAGTGGATTCTTTCCCGCTCCCGTTAGGATCCCCTTCAGCCTCAGGTCCACAACCCGTATCTTAGCTCCCAGCAGACAGCACACCCTTCTGTTCTCTGGATCAGCTCTGGTTACAGGCCCGTCTTTTCTTCTCAGTAAGGAGTCCCCAGTCATGTAGACCTGCCTTTTCCTGGTGATGGTGCGATTCTCCGGTCTATCCCCTGTTCCCTCTGGCTGCAAGTCCTCTCGATTCCTATTCTCCCTTGCAATCCTCTGCAACCCATCCTGTATCCTCCTGAGGCTCATATTTGGTGGTGTTATCTCCATTGACTCTTCCCCTCTTCCTATAGAACTAGCTGCTCTTCTCTTCTTCCTTGCCCTCCCACTTTCAGTGACCACCTGCTGTGCCCCTTCTTCATTTTCCAATGCTGCAAACCTGTTCCTGAGCTCTGTTTTTCCTTCACTAGCCCGTCTTTTCCTCTGTTGGACTCTCTTAGTTACATGCTTCCACTGTCCACTTTCCTCACCCAGCAGTCTCCCCTCAGAGTTCTTTGGTCCTGCTTCCATCTGCAAGTCTGAGCTTTTCCCTTCAGACTCTTCATGTCTTTGCTCCATCATCTGCTCGAACCCCCTTCTAAACTCAACCAGAGTTTCCACCCGCATCTCCAATCCTTGGATCTTTTCTTCCATCAGCTCTATCAGGCAACACTTCATGCAGACGAAACTCTTTTCAGGTACCTCCTCCAGGATCATGTACATGCCGCAGCTTCCACATCCAGTCATCTTCATTGTGTCTTCCACTGCTTGGGTCACTACCACTGCTGCCTCTGTATCTGTCATAGCCTTCCCACCTAAGTCCTGTTAGTCCAGGAAACACAAACCAAACCAAAACACCACCACCCATAGCAAAACAAACCCCCAACAAGCACCACAACACTGCCAGAACACCACACACTCCCTTCACTAGCCTGTTGTTCCTCTGCCTGGTTCTCCTAGTCTTCCCCCCAAACTCCCTTTGCAAACTCCACTTTTTACAGCTCTGTTTGCTGGCTCCTGTGCTGTCTGTGCCTCTGCATGACTGGCTGGCTACCTTTTATAGAACCCCTAATCAGAGAAGCCCCGCCCCCTAATAAGGGGTCAGCTTCTCTCCCAGCACACTGCCCCTATCAGCCTCTACAAATGCCTTCTCCTCCAACAGAACTCTCACTCAAACTCCCCTGTTTACAGCTCTGTTTGCTGGCTCTGTGACTAAGGGCCTGATCCTGTGAAATGGTGAGTGCCCTTAGAACCAAGGGACTTGAGAGTGTTTAATATTTCCCAGGACTGGGCTCTAAGGATAAGGCACAGAATCTCAGCTGGGCCCAATAGCTTCTCAGCTTTGCAAATGAGCTGGTTCTGAAGCCTTGATCCTGGGCCTAGTTGTGTGTCAATTCTGCCATACATTAGAGCAAAGTTGGGGCTGCTCTGAATTATGCTGACTGGCTATGGTACCCAGGGTCCATCCTGCCAGCTAAGTATCCTGGTAGTGGAACAGTGCTCCAACCATACTCTCTTCATTCTCTCGGATTACTATGCCAGGCTGCTGGTGTGCATGACATACAAGCAGTTATTGCCAGGTGGAGACTGTTCCATAGCAGGGAACTTCTCTGTTGGGGAGAGCCACTGGCTTTATAGCTTCTTATATTGCTAGAGTCATGGCACACGGGGGCTGGAGTGAAGATAATCTGGACCCATTTGTGTGTGGAACACAGGAAGAATTCAAGGCATGATGCAATTAGGGTGAAACTCAATCCAGTACCGATGACCTGCTCAAGGCCCTCTATGCCACTTGAAGGTAAGACAAGTGTAAGTGATGTAGAGTGCCAAGTGCAGTTCCTCCGAACTTGCCATTGAAATCATCCTCCAATCCAAAAGAAGAATAAAAAGGCCAAGAGTAAATAAGTAATGAGCTGCCGGTAGAAGGAGGCAATGGAAAAATAGAAAGAGACGAGAGAGATGAAGAGAATAACTGCCAAAAAGCCAGGTGCCAAAAAATCAAGAGCTGTCAAATTAGTATTAGCAATGAGTGCAAAGATCCCTAGTTACCCATTAGCTGCACATATTGCAAGAGAGTTTGTTTTACATTGATTTACAAAGCACTTGCCAAGCGATATGTTCTTTCCACAAGAAGCGTCAGTGGAGACAGGTGTGTGTGGGGGAAGTCATATCCATATTGTCTTGTAATAAAGACAGAACATGTTAAACACCTGGGTATTCCCAAACTTTTCCATAGCATGGGCTTTCTCTTAATACAGAGATTGGGGTATACAAACTGCACACTGGACAGCAAGGGGTTAAGGAGCTGCTTTGGGCTCAACAAGCCCGCCTCACTGCACCTGGTAGACATGCACGGGATGGAGGAAGAATTAAAATCTCTTCTTTGGTCTGCTTACTTGTGGGCAGACCAGAGAAGAGAACAGCATATCAACCCTCTCCTCCTGAAGGAAAGGCAGGAACTTCCCCAGCAACCACTGTCTGAAGGTCCCTCCCTAATACATCCTGAGAAGGAGTCATTCCTTGCTCCCTCGTATTAACTCTGTTTGTGTTAATTCCCCTGGTGTTTTGTTTGACTACTTTGGGGAGAGGTAATCAAACGAAATGGGAGAGACTTGGAAGTGACCTGACTGGAAGGCCAAGTCATAGGAAGAAGCAGGCCCCTGCAGAGGCAGAGCAACCAGCAGCAGAAGACACCAATGAAGAGAACTGCCATGCCACGCTTGGCCATGAGGAGGCACCAACTTTTCACAGGCTGCTTTTTCTCCAGTGCAGACCACCCATTCCCATAGGCAATCAGATAACATCCCTTTGGCAACTGCTGTAATTGCTTATATGGAAAACTAATATTAGGAAAGTTCTGAATGTATTTTAGCTGTGCTTTTTATGCAGCGTGGGGGCTCAGAATGTGTGGTGAGTGATTGGCATCAATTGACTCTATCCCTTTTATGTACTAAGTCATTTCCTTAATTTAACAAATAAGCACACAAAGAAATATTCCATCTTATCCACTTCATTCTGCATAACCAAACTGTTAAACACCTATCGGCCCAAATTCATCCCTGCTGCAGCTCCACTGAGTACAATGGAGTTATATGAAGGATGAATTTGTCCCCTCAATTTTAAATCTAGTGATTGAGTAAAAAACCCTGCTTAAATCCAGTGCTGTCTTGTTCTTGTGTCAGCATTTAATTCCATTTGCATATAAGCCTATTTCCCTTCTCTAAATTTAATTTGTTAGAGCTTGGCCCTCAGCAACAACAACAAAAAGTAATTGCATCCAGGACTGGGCAATGGTGCCAACACAGCATGTGGTATAAAAGATGCTTCACACAAATTTACAAAATGTAGTTATTAGTAACTTTCTGCCTGGTAACAGGAACACCAGGGCCTAAAAAATGTGGTGGGCTACTGTGCAGACATGTGACATATCTAGTAATACATGTACAGTGAAACCTACTCCAACTATTAGCAACTTCATTAGGCCAGATGCCTGTTTAATATGTAACAATTAGGAATCACCCTAAAGAAGGATGCTTGTGTGGTTAAGGTACTTGATTGGAGCTCTGTGACCATGAAAAAGACATGCAATTGCTCTGTGCCTCAGTTCCCCATGTGTAAGATGGGGATAAGAATACTTGGATTCTCCACCTTTTATTTGCCTTCTGTAAGCATTTAGCCTGTAAGATCTTCAGGGCAGGTATTTTCTTTTATTATGTGTTCTTATAGTACCTAATGCAGCAGGGCTCCAATCTGCTCTTTCCCTATCCCCTAAAATACCAAATCATTGTTATATGATGTTGACGTGATCCAGAGACAACTCAAGAATTATATCCTCTCCCATCACCCCTCCTGCCCTGGAACTTCAGCTCCTCAACTTAGACACCCTAATACACCTTTGCAGTAGAGCCTCCCAAGACGCTATCTGGGCCTCAGTCTCCAAGAGGTCCCCTTCTCATTTTAAAGATGAGTTTGCTCTTTCTTGACACTCAAAAGCTGTGTATTATTAATGCAATTATCAATAGTTCTCAAAGCACTCTACACTGAAGATGGGTATCATTATCCCCATTTTACAATTGGGAACACTGAGGCAGACTGACATGCTCACCATCATCCAGCAGGCTAGTAACAGAGCTAGGACTAGAACCCAGGCCTCCTGAGTCCCAGGCCAATGCTCTACCCACTAGGTCACACTACATTAGATATAGTCTCATTGGATAGAAACACATGCACAGACAACTTCTCAATTCTTGTCTCATGATAGAGGTATTCAGTGACTCTAGATGGATCAGGATACTCCCTGCACCCAGGGTCAAAACTAAGGTTCTTGTCTACTCTCTCTGAACTGGAAAGCTGACCTAGCATGTTGCAAGGTCTGTGAGATAATGGCCATACCTCTCCATGTCATCTACTCACCTTTTGCATCCACTTGAACCTGGAAATGGTGTCTCACTTGCTGAGTTGATACCCTATTAGAACCAGGCTATGAGACCATATGCAGCATCTCTTATCCCATTCAATCTCTTCCTTTCTCTGAGACTCCACCTTCAATGGAGCCAGGACAGTAAGGATAGGCATCGTGGGATGTTGCCATGTTTTACTGAGGAACTGGAACATTATGATGGATGCAAAATCCAAGCTTGCTTAGCTGCCCTCAGAGGTGATCAAGCACTTTGAAGGATCACCAAGGTATACTCTGAGTCCTACAAAGATCTATTCTCCTCATGCTCCAGACCGTTATTCTTTCTTTCATTTGGAGCAGGTCTCCAAGAAAGCAGTACAGCTTCTATGTAGGCATTGGCTCCTCCTAGAATCATAGAATATCCGGGTTGGAAGAGACCTCAGGAGGTCATCTAGTCTAACCCCCTGCTCAAAGCAGGACCAATTCCCAAGTAAATCATCCCAGCCAGAGCTTTGTCAAGCCGGGCCTTAAAAACCTCCAAGGAAGGAAATTCCACCACCTCCCTAGGTAACGCATTCCAGTGCTTCACCACCCTCCTAGTGAAATAGTGTTTCCTAATATCCAACCTAGACCTCCCCCACTGCAACTTGAGATCATTGCTCCTTGTTCTGTCATCTGCCACCACTGAGAACAGCCGAGCTCCATCCTCTTTGGAACCCCCCTTCAGGTAGTTGAGAGCAGCTATCAAATCCTCCCTCATTCTTCTCTTCTGGAGACTAAACAATCCCAGTTCCCTCAGCCTCTCCTCATAAGCCATGTGTACCAGACCCCTAATCATTTTTGTTGTCCTCCGCTGGACTCTTTCCAATTTTTCCACATCCTTCTTGTAGTGTGGGGCCCAAAACTGGACACAGTACTCCAGATGAGGCCTCACCAATGTCAAATAAAGGGGAATGATCACGTTCCTCGATCTGCTAGCAATGCCCCTACTTATACAGCCCAAAATGCCGTTAGCCTTCTTGGCAACAAGAGCACACTGTTGACTCATATCCAGCTTCTCGTCCACTGTGACCCCTAGGTCCTTTTCTGCAGAACTGCTACCTAGCCATTCGGTCCCTAGTCTGTAGCAGTGCATAGGATTCTTCCGTCCTAAGTGCATGACTCCGCACTTGTCCTTGTTGAACCTCATCAGGTTTTTTTTGGGCCAATCCTCTAATTTGTCTAGGTCCCCCTGTATCCGATCCCTACCCTCCAGTGTATCTATGACACCTCCCAGTTTAGTGTCATCTGCAAACTTGCTGAAAGTGCAGTCCACACCATCCTCCAGATCATTAATAAAGATATTAAACAAAACTGGCCCCAGGACCGACCCTTGGGGCACTCCACTTGAAACTGGCTGCCAACTAGACATGGAGCCATTGATCACTACTCGTTGAGCTGGTGGATAGCCAGCTTTCTATCCACCTTACAGTCCATTCATCCAGCCCATACTTCTTCAACTTGGCGGCAAGAATACTGTGGGAGACCGTATCAAAAGCTTTGCTAAAGTCAAAGAATAACACATCCAGTGCTTGTGAATAACACATCCACAGAGCCAGTTATCTCATCCGCCTTTCTCTTTTTTCAAAAATAAGCCCCTCACTTCTGGAGCTGATCTGGAAGTGGCCCATTCTTCTAGGAATTTTCAAAGTTCCATGCCCTGCACTCTAAAATCCAGGACCTTCTGGACCAGAGAGCTATTAGGTTGGTCCACCAGATGGCAGGGATCAGAAATTTTATTCACATTACTTCCTCGTGATGCACTTCCAGCCCATCCTCAATAAGGGTAGAAAGTACTCAGCATCCCTCAAGAGGCAGTTAGCACTTACAGGATTAGGATAAGCCTTCCTTTGATGGTTTTATGGCCGTAGCAATCTGTCATAACTGCACATGGAGAACTAGCCTTCATTTTCATTTGATGGTCTAGTTATGTATAAAAAGGTCAAATAATTGTACTTAATGTCATGTTTTTCCCCAATGTGTCCACTCTTAAAGAAAAAAAATCAGATGAAGCTAGTCTTCAATATGATGTTTTTGTAGATGACTATTGTGTTAAAAGATCAGATGAAGATAATCATTCATTTTAAAGTTTTGCAGATCAGTGCCCTGTCAGAAACAGCAAATGAGGCTGTTGTTCCATCTGAATTTTTCAGCTGTAACAGTTGCACTTCATTTCACATTTCCGCCTCCCCCCCATCCATACACTCGTTGAAATGTCAGATAAGGCTAATCCTTCATGTGACACTACTACAGATGGACAGATAGTGAACTTTACTTAAGCCAGATGCTGATTGTCCGAATAATCTGGATGAAAGCTGGTTACCCAAACCAAATCCATTTTGTGTATGGCTGATGTTATCAGTTATGGTTTATACAAAATCTTTTTTTCCTGGACACTTTCCATGACTCTCCTTTGCTTCCTTACCCTTATACTTTCTAGTTCCTCATTTTAGAAATTGTTTTCCACGTCCCTGGTCTTATGATTCAAAAACAGCTAAACCAATTATGTATACATATGTAATATTTGGTTTAAAAAAATCATTCTGCCTGAGACTGATTGCCAAGTTTCAGCCCAGAAGGAATTTCATCACTAAAGACAAACCCCTGAATGTAAGGGGAGGTTAATGGAAAGATTAGCAGAAAATTTTGTGAGTATTTGCCAAGTGAGCTTTGAGGGGCAGTGGCCACCAGAGGAGCCCATGGGCGCATCGCTCTTCAGAATGCAGTGGGAGCAGATGAGGCAAAGCAGAATTACAGGGCCTCCCTGGGAATATTCTTGACTCTGGTCGATTTCCGAAGTTCCACGGGT
The DNA here is from genome assembly GCF_011386835.1 of Chrysemys picta bellii. Lineage (NCBI taxonomy): Eukaryota > Metazoa > Chordata > Testudines > Emydidae > Chrysemys > Chrysemys picta. The sequence goes on along the minus strand of NC_088798.1, from coordinate 31,567,149 downwards.
ATCTGGAACACAGGTTTCTGTACAATCATGGGTAGAAATACCTCATATTTAAATCTGCAGACTAGATCCAGGATGGTTTCCTTTAGTTTAAAGTTACCTCTTCACTGCACTAATATCCTTGGCTATTTTCGGGATTGGGATGCTCACAAATAGAAGATTGCAATTTAAGATGTAGAGACAGAGGCTATTTATTTACCTCAGAATTTCTAATATTGAATATTGCTGAGATTTAAGCACTGACTATTGCTCAGATTTAAACAGAACTGTGTTGCATTTTGAAGATGATGTATAGTATTGCATCACAGTATGTTTGTCCCCAGTGCAGATGGTAATGAATCAGAAAACAATCAAAAAAATTTCATGGTTAACTTGCATTTCTGAATCTGTTTGACATTTGGGTGCTCACCAAATGCTCACCTTGCTAGCTGGAGTGTGGCTTTGATTTGGGCTGGGAGCAGTGGAGACAGCCTGGGCGCAGGGGAAAGATCTTCGCCAGGAGCAGCAAGGTTGTTCCATGTGCTTCTCTGCTTCCCACCCCCCACCCCACTCACTTGCTTTCAATGGGAGGTTGGCGTGAGGTTTTTCTTTCCTCCTCCATAGAATCATAGAATATCAGGTTTGGAAGGGACCTCAAGAGGTCATCTAGTCCAACCCCCTGCTCAAAGCAGAACCAATTCCCAAGTAAATCATCCCAGCCAGGGCTTTGTCAAGCCGGGCCTTAAAAACCTCCAAGGAAGGAGACTCCACCACCTCCCTAGGTAACGCATTCCAGTGCTTCACCACCCTCCTTGTGAAATAGTGTTTCCTAATATCCAACCTGGACCTCCCCCACTGCAACTTGAGACCACTGCTCCTTGTTCTGCCATCTGCCACCACTGAGAACAGCCGAGCTCCATCCTCTTTGGAACCCCCCTTCAGGTAGTTGAAGGCTCCTATCAAATCCCCCCTCATTCTTCTCTTCTGGAGACTAAACAATCCCAGTTCCCTCAGCCTCTCCTCATAAGTCATGTGCTCCAGACCCCTAATCATTTTTGTTGCCCTCCGCTGGACTCTTTCCAATTTTTCCACATCCTTCTTGTAGTGTGGGGCCCAAAACTGGACACAGTATTCCAGATGAGGCCTCACCAATGTTGAATAAAGGGGAACGATCACGTTCCTCGATCTGCTGGCAATGCCCCTACTTATACAGCCCAAAATGCCATTAGCCTTCTTGGCAACAAGAGCACACTGTTGACTCATATCCAGCTTCTTGTCCACTGTGACCCCTAGGTCCTTTTCTGTAGAACTGCTACCTAGCCATTCGGTCCCTAGTTTGTAGCAGTGCATAGGATTCTTCCGTCCTAAGTGCAGGACTCTGCACTTGTCCTTGTTGAACCTCATCAGGATTTTTTTGGCCCAATCCTCTAATTTGTCTAGGTCCCTCTGTATCCGATCCCTACCCTCTAATGTATCTACCACGCCTCCTAGTTTAGTTTCATCTGCAAACTTGCTGAGAGTGCAGTCCACACCATCCTCCAGATCATTAATAAAGATATTAAACAAAACCAGCCCCAGGACCGACCCTTGGGGCACTCCGCTTGAAAGCGGCTGCCAACTAGACATGGAGCTATTGATCACTATCCGTTGAGCCCGACGATCTAGCCAGCTTTCTATCCACCTTATAGTCCATTCATCCAGCCCATACTTCTTCAACTTGGCGGCAAGAATACTGTGGGAGACCGTATCAAAAGCTTTGCTAAAGTCAAGGAATAACACATCCACTGCTTTCCCCTCATCCACAGAGCCAGTTATCTCATCATAGAAGGCAATTAGGTTAGTCAGGCACGACTTCCCCTTGGTGAATCCATGCTGACTGTTCCTGATCACTTTCCTCTCCTCTAAGTGTTTCATAATTGATTCCTTGAGGACCTGCTCCATGACTTTTCCAGGGACTGAGGTGAGGCTGACTGATCCTCCTTCTTCCCTTTTTTAAAGATGGGCACTACATTAGCCTTTTTCAAGTCATCTGGGACCTCCCCCGATCGCCATGAGTTTTCAAAAATAATGGCAAATGGCTCTGCAATCACATCCGCCAACTCCTTTAGCACCCTCGGATGCAGCGCATCTGGCCCCATGGACTTGTGCACGTCCAGTTTTTCTAAATAGTCCCGAACCACTTCTTTCTCCACAGAGGGCTGGTCACCTTCTCCCCATATTGTGCTGCCCAGTGCAGCAGTCTGGGAGCTGACCTTGTTCGTGAAGACAGAGGCAAAAAAAGCATTGAGTACATTAGCTTTTTCCACATCCTCGGTCACTAGGTTGCCTCCCTCATTCTGTAAGGGGCCCACACTTTCCTTGACTTTCTTCTTGTTGCTAACATACCTGAAGAAACCCTTCTTGTTACTCTTAACATCTCTTGCTAGCTGCAACTCCAAGTGTGATTTGGCCTTCCTGATTTCACTCCTGCATGCCTGAGCAATATTTTTATACTCCTCCCTGGTCATTTGTCCAATCTTCCACTTCTTGTAAGCTTCTTTTTTGCGTTTAAGATCAGCAAGGATTTCACTGTTTAGCCAAGCTGGTCGCCTGCCATATTTACTATTCTTTCTCCCCCCACCTCTTTCCTCTTACTTTTTTCCAGGGTGTGGGGAGGAGGAGTAGGATATCCGATGATGTTTCCTGGCTCTGGATCCTGTCCTATGCACCAGTGCTACTACTGGGTACTGGGTGATTGGTTCTTTCCTGGAGGAGATAGAGGGGAAGGGAAATGGCTACTGTTGGCTGCCTACGCGAGAAGCGATTTTGGGCTTCCTTTTTCAACTCCACTCTTAAGCTAGTAGACTGGATCTCCTGCATTGCTGGGGGCTAGGCTGATCACCAGTTTTTGGACCTGGAAGGGATTTTTTTTCTCATGGTAAAATTGGGACAGCTGTGTGGGGTTTCCTCCTATCTGAAATTCTCAGTCTGGCTTTGGGGGGGGGGTACAACTGTCACAACTTTGTCAGGTTCTAGAGCGCTTAGTGAGTTAGAAAGCATCTGATTAGAGGTCCCTGTAAGCCAGTGGGCTGTTTGGACATTGGTCTTGGGCACAGTAATTAACGGTGAGGGTTATGCCTCCATGCGCAGCATGTGGCTCCCATCATCTCATCCCTTACCTCCAGTGTGGAGGAGGGAAGCAGGTTGGGACTCTGGCTTGCAGCTTAGCTTCCTAAGCAGATCTGAGGGTGTAGAAGGGGCACAGCCTTCATTCTCTCTCTGGTTTGTCATTCCTAGGGCTATTGGTGCCAGTTGAGGTTTGCATTGGGGAGTTTGGGAATTTTACACCAGCTGGGTAATAGTTTTAAATACAGTTGCAGCATTCAAATTTAACCATACTATGGTGTCTTGGTCACTGTTTCCATGTCCACATCAAGGACTATATATACTCTTTGCCCTAACTCCAATAATATATGGGCCAGATCCTTTGCTGATATAAATTGTCATACCTCTATAGGTTTCAGTGGAGCTATTCTGATTTAAACCAGTGGAAGATCTAACCACTATATATGCATATATAATACACCATGTGACAGTAAAGTATATTGACTTCTATTTGTGATGAGGATATTCGTTGGAAAATAAAGTTAAAATTGCTTTTAAAAGAAGGGAGGGAAACTAACCTTTAATTACCTTGCGGTGCAAGCTCCAAGGATATCTGCTGACAGCCTTCAGCAATGAGATCAGTGAAGACATATTGGCCAGATACTTTGTGTCGTTAATATATGCACTGTGATCAGATCCCATCATAATTGTTGTTCATTATGGGATCATAAAGCTTCATAATAAGAGAGAAGGTAAGTACATTGGTCTGAAAGGTCAACCAAAGGAAGACAAAATTATCACAACAGACGCATGGACATGAAAGATGGGTAATTACATGAAATTGTTGTTGTGATAAGCACGAAACCAGACTCTTACAATTATGTATTTTGTGGCAAATGAGGTCCTGGTAGGCTGATACACATTACATTAAATATTATGATTAATAGTAATAATGTTATTTTAATGTTTGTGGTTATCCAAGACTAGAAGTAATAACTGGCTTTAAATGATAGGTACATTTGACTAACCTTCCATAATTACTGGAATGATTATTTTTAAATGTAAGTTTTGTTACAGTATGACTGAGAAATGTCTTGAAAACACATAGATTCGGCTTCAGTGACGTTTACTGCCATGAAGATGGGGCGGGGTTGGGGGAGAGATGTCATTCTCTTATCAAGGTGAGGATGTAAGAAGTCCATAGACCCACTAACTGTACTCAGGATAAATATTTTGCGACAAATATTGTGTTGAACCAGTTGTCATATTCAAAAGGGCCATTTCTATGGATGTAGCAGATGTGGAAATGATATTTCATCACTAGAAAGGCTGATGCATTGAGACTGAAATTTCATTTACAGAAGTACTGTTCAGTGGAGCATGCGTCTATGAAAATGCTATTCTAGCATGGTCGGGTGGTGGGTATTCTAGGATACATACATCCCTAATTCAGCTTTTGCTGTTGAAATCAAACACATATTCAAGTTACACTGGTGTGTACTTGCTTATTATAGTTAATGGGTTATTCATTCTCTTTGTCCTTGATATAATCCTAAATATGTTCATAAAACTCACATCATGTTGCCCATAAAATCCAATCAGCCCAGAGTTCTTCTTCTGCAAGGTGTTGAACATTCACCCAGAGCAGATGGTAAAGATAATGTTTAATAAAGAGTTGGAAGATTAGTTGGAACAGAAACAAGCTGAAAGAAAGGAATAATTTCATTTTGTATGAAACTCCATGACTTTTCATGTACCCAAAGACTTATTACAATGATACCAAAGCTGCTCCTTTTGGCCAGTTTGTCCTAACACTGACCCTGTTTATAATGTCAGCTCTTGTACCTGCATGTATTATTTCACCCATTTTTTGAATAACTCAGAAAAAGGCTTCTGTAGTCTGCTCCAATGAATAGTAAACATAATTTTTAAATGAATAAATACGTAGGAAGTTGACAGGCTTCTGCTAAATATGTTTATATTGAACTACTGATAGCTTTTACTGAGGTTTAGAAGACAATTTATATAGGTCATCTTAAACATAAATACATTTTAAATGGTAACTGTCATAATGTTTACTGCTGAGCTTTGGATTTCCCTTAATATTCAGAAGCTAAATGAAAACTAGATCAGGGCCTATCACATAAACAATGTTCTAGTCTTGTTTTCGGAAAATTGACTTAACATATGACAAAAAATAAAGTCTAATAACAGCTGCAGATATTGCACACTGTATAATATCTGCCATGAAGCTTGAATTGTCTTTGACAACGTTAAATTAAAGGGATTGAGGGAATTAAATCTCATAGAAGTATGTGCTTTGGAATAAGGGTATTTTGGGGTGTGGGTTGGGGTTCAGTAGGTCGTACTCTTGTATTTAATCTAAATTCAAGTTGCAGCTGAGGAGCTCTGATACAAATGTTTCTGGCCATTGACACAGTAGAAAGACTGATAGATAACTGAATGCAACGCCCTTTGGTCTAGACCCTTAATTTCTGTGTTTTTGTGGTCGTGTGCATGTGCTCAGGGGAAGGAGTACTAGAATGGCTGCTCGAAAGATCGAGGGCAAAATACAGTAATAGACTTTAAGGTCAGAAGGGACCATTATGATCGTCTAGTCTGACCTCCTGCACAATGCAGGCCACAGAATCTCACCCACCCACTCCTGTAATAAACCCCTAACTTATGTCTGAGCTATTGAATTCCTTAAATCATAGTTTAAAGACTTCAAGGTGCAGAGAATCCTCCAGCAAGTGATCCGTGCCCCACACTGCAGAGGAAGGCGAAAGCCCCCCAGGGCCTCTGCCAATCTGTCCTGGAGGAAAATTCCTTCCCGACCCCAAATATGGCGATCAGCTAAACCCTGAGCATGTGGGCAAGACTCACCAGCCAGACATCCAGGAAAGAATTCTCTGTAGTAACTCAGATCCCATCCCATCACAGGCCATTGGGCATATTTACCACTAATAGTCAAAGATCAATTAATTGCCAAAATTAGGCTATCCCATCTTACTATCCCCTCCATAAACTTATCAAGCTTAGTCTTGAAACCAGATATGTCTTTTGCCCCCACTGCTCCCCTTGGAAGGCTGTTCCAGAACTTCACTCTTCTGATGGTTAGAAACCTTCGTCTAATTTCAAGTCTAAACTTCCTGATGGCCAGTTTATATCCATTTGTTCTTGTGTCCACATTGGTACTGAGCTTAAATAATTCCTCTTCCTCTATGGTATTTATCCCTCTGTTATATTTATAGAGAACAATCATATCTCCCCTCAGCCTTCTTTTGGTTAGGCTAAACGAGCCAAGCTCTTTGAGTCTCCTTTCATAAGGCAGGTTTTCCATTCCTCAGATCATCCTAGTAGCCCTTCTCTGTATCTGTTCTAGTTTGAATTGCCTTTGGGAAGACAAGGCTACAAACCCAGGACAGGGGACACATTCAGTAGGACAGGACTGAAATCCAAACTGGGGAGTTATTCCTATTTTACTGAGTTTAAGGAGGGAGGACTTATTTTGATTTGTTTATGCTTTCAGGAAAAGACCTTGTTGATTGTGACTGCTGGCTTTCCCCCCCCCCACCTGCTGTCTCATTCCAACAGCTTTCAGAATTGGATGCACACATAGTTGCCATTGGCAATTTGCCAGTGCTGAATTTGAAAGAGGTGCTGGGGCTCAAGCCATTAGGTTTTGGGGCTGAAGCAATTTTTTTAATGTTAATAACTGATACAGCGAGCCCAGAGGTGGTGGGGCTATGAACTGCCAAGTCTAGAGATGCTGGGACTGAGTCCTGGCACATATTAAACACTGCAACTTGTATTGTTGGGGGCAAGTGGGAGCAGGTGTACTTAGGTCCCAGCTATTTCTTGGATAGGTCAAGGCTCCTCTGGGTCTTGACCAGCCAGGTACAAGTTAGAACAGACCCCAGGGGCCTGCCTTAACCAGCTCCAGAGCTGAACAGACCCCATCAGCTCCAGGCTGTAGGGCTCAAGCAACCTCCTTCTGTCCCCGAGCCAGGGTTCCACACCCATCCATGGATGAATTTCACCATTTCTTATTTGTTCCCAGAGAGCAATTGACACCAGTGTTCCCTGTGGTTTGAGTGACGATACTGAGCGTATATTAGCTGGTGTATTGGCCCAAATAGACATGTGCCTGGATAGCAGTCTACTGCCACTTGGCAGGGAACAGACCATTCAGTAGCTGCATACAACATTTTGTTAGGACCACGGCACAGAGGTACAAACCTGAATCGCTGACTGTACATGTAGTAAGGCTGTTGAGATGTCATGCTGGAATACCCTGTGCTATAAGCTCACCAATGAAGTGGCACATTGTAATGTACCAACTATGAATAGGGGTAAGATGCTGCTCTCTAGTGACTGGCCTGCAGAAAGGATAAAGCACCTACTATTACTGCCTGCTAAGTACAAGTCATAGAGGCTTGTAGTTTTGGAGCTGAAGGCTGCTTGACATGACTCTGGCAGTGTAAAGGAGCTTTATGCCCACTTTTAGGTCCGTTCACGCAGTTCAAACCATTCTCAGGCCATGTCTACATTACAAGCTTTGGTTGGCGCATGTTACTTCAGCATATAAAGCTGCCACGGTTAGTATATTGTGTGTGCATACTTGGTTCCTTATGTTGGCACTGCCCGTACTCACCAGGAGTGCTTGTGTTGATGCACAGTGCAGTGCACCATGGGTACGTATCCAGTGTGCAACCCACCACTGTCCAGCAACCTGTCTTTTGGGAAGTTTGGGCAATGCATGGTGGAGCAGAAACAAGTCGCGCAGGGGTGACTCAGGGCCGGCTCCAGGGTTTTTCCCGCCCCAAGCAGTGGAAAAAAGAAAAGAAAAAAAAGCTGCAATCACGATCAGCGGCAGCTCCACCACGCCGCTTTCTTCTTCGGCGGCAATTCGGCGGCAGGTCCTTCCCTCCGAGAGGGACAGGGACCCTCCGCCGAATTGCCGCCAAAGAGCCCAACATGCCGCCCCTTCCCCTTGGCCGCCCCAAGCACTTGCTTGCTCAGCTGGTGCCTGGAGCCGGCCCTGGGTTGACTGGGAGCAAGGGGTCAACTTCCCAGCAGGTAACTGTCTCCATCCCATAATGTCATATATATCCCATAATAGTTACAGCTTTAAAAAAAAATTCCATGAACCCACATGGCCCTCCTCACTGTCTGCCATCTCTGACAGAAGCATGGAGCCTGTACAGCTCTGCGCTATTGTCATAAGCATTGCAAACACAGGGCACACGATCCTTCCGTATTTGCAGAGCTGTAAGAAGAACCAAAGCAGCATGGAACTTGAAAATTTCTTGGAGGACAGATTGCTGTGGAACATAGCAAGAACCAATTCAAGGTTGCTGTGTACATAAACAAACATTCATGTAACAGCTGCAGAGGGGGGAGCGCCCCTTCTGGCCCAAGAAATGGACACAGACTGGATGACAAGAATGGCCACAGAACTTTTGGTTGTGCCTGGCCGTGCTCCTGGATCTCTCATGCAGCATCAATGAGTTTAGACATCCCCAAGCTGCATTGAGCCATGGTTGAAATGGTGTTACTGCATCACTGTAATGGGGCATTTACATCAGCGGGAGACAAATTTAAGTGTAGACACATACACAACTAGATTGATGCAAGGCCACTTACACTGACTTAACTTTGTAGTGTAGACTGGGCCTTAGTGTAAGTGAGAGTCAGGGCCCTGGCCTTTGGTGTCTTTGAATGTAACACTTTACCACAAGTAATTTAGAAGGACTAATTATAGAGTTGGAGCCTTTCTACATGTTGTTCAAATCTCTCTTCCTTTGGTATTAAAGAGGGTGTGAATGTAGTGGCAATGGATGTTGAAGTGTTTGGAGAAATGTTTTGACATTTAATATTCAAACTTACTGTAAAAATGGCTTATGAGTTGTGGGCAGTAATTTATGGTTGGCAGGGTTCCAGCTAAATGCCCAAGACAGTGTTGCCCTTGTCTGTAGAATGTTACTTTTAATATTGTGGGTCAGATTGTGCTACGAAGGAGCTGCATCTTCATCGCCGTGTTCCACACTCCATCATGGGGGCAAGTTGAGAGGTGTTATATCTCAGAACTGTGCCTCACAATGGCTCCTAGAGCTCCCAGTCTGCAGGGGAGTATGTCCCTGGTATCCCCAATTTGGAGGTGCAACGTTCCCTTCCCTGGTGGCCATTCATACTGGCTGGTGTAGATGGAGGGGTAGGGCAATAACCCCATTTTCTCCTTGCCCTTTTGAAGTGGCCGGTATCTGTGGGTTGGTGGCAGGGAGCATTCCCTGTGCTCAGAAGAGCATGAGGACTCCAACTGTGCCTGGTGGTGTGCAGGTGGCATAAGGGGAGATAGCTCCTTGACTGCAGCCCCCTGCCCACTTCTCTCCCCATGTGAAGGCCAAGCATAATCTGTCCTCTGTTCTGTTTTTACTGCGTCTCAATATGGTTTGATTTAAGTCTCTTTTTCTTAGCTTAGTGATCTGCGCTGCTTTCCTCAGCATGTGTCTGTGTCTCTTCGAATAAAATTTTATATTTTTGTAAAGCTGTGAATGATGTTTAATGAGAGCTTCTCACCCCTATGTAATAGCTAGTGACTGAAGGAAAGTGTCGACATTTACAAAAAACAAATAAAAAAAAATTATGTAGAAAATGTCCATTTAGTTTTGTGTGCAAATGATTCACCTAACAGCTGAACCACAGTATTTCAATCTTGCTAGCTTTTTTTTTTTATTCTCCCCCCTGGGCAATCTGATCTAATTACAGAACCTTGCCTTGTTATTGTGGTAGGTTCTTCCCTCCCCTAGCTATGGCTGAGAAAAGTTAATCAAAAAATAAAATGGGGAGGGGGGTAATATTGCTAATCTGGGTCCTATTGGTTCTTCTGCCATTACCAAAATGATCTCCAGTGATGAACTAGAACAGCTTGTTGCCATTGCAAAAGAGGTACCAGCACTTCCTTGCCTTAAACTTTGCCTCAGAATAACAAACTATTGCCCTTCTCTCTCTTTTTAACCTGGAATACTTACTAAGAGAAAGATCAACTTTGTGCAGTGCAAATTTCAACACAAATCACACACAAAGCTTCTGTAAAGTGAACTGAGAGTGAAAGGTGCCGGTGTATTTGACCTCTGGGATCAGGGAGGAGCCTCTAAAGAAGCCTACCCCAGGAATGACAAAAGAGGAGAAGGGCCACAAAGTCTCAGAGGTCAATACATGGGACAAATAACACAGGGGCGGGGATGGGAGTGGGGTCATAGAACCAAAAAATGCCGAGAACTCTGGACAATGACCACTGTTCTGAGAAGGTACCAAGGGAGTCAGTGGCTGCTGCTCAGTAGAACTCTGGCCAGATGCTGAATGTATCAGGGCTAGAATGCAGCCCCGGAGAGTCTCTCTATCCTGATTCCGTCTCCAGGGCAGTTGGATGGCCATTCTGGGCAGTGCCAAGAGAAGGCTGATGAGATCTCTGGACTTTGTGAGGCCAGGGATAGACTGGTTAAAAATAAAGTCCAGAGAAAAGGTGCAGCAAGTACCTCAGCAAAAGGCTCTAGAAGCGTTGAAAAAGGGACTGCGGCCTGGCACATTGAAAATAGGCATGTGCTAGTGTCTGCCACTCACAACAGATATGGCAAGTGTAAAGAGAATTGGTGAACTGTGCCACCTCCTCAACTGGTGTCCCCCGTGGGCTATGGAATCATAGTGGACTAAAGTCTAGCCCACTGGGATATTTGTACTGTAATGGAAGCAAAAGATGCGAAAGTTGTTGAACTTCAGATCCTAGAATATGAAGTTGCCTATCCACAGAACAAGTCCCATATAGGTAGGAGCAATACAGGCGTCTCAACCGTGCCCTAGCTGCCATGTCTTAATCCATCTAGACGTAATACTATCTCCCATTCTACTCATTCCTTAAATTATCTGCTGAGACTGGCAATGAAGATGCCCATTAGTACCAGATTAAGGATCGTATAATGATTTTGGGAATTTATCTACTAGGAACTGGACTGAGACCACCAATAATTTCACACAGAGCGGGTCCTGTGTATTTTGTGATTCTACATCTGTGGAACTTGCCATAGAATTCTCATTTAGAGGCCCAACTCTTCTCTCACAGTGGTTTATCTTAATTGACTATTGGGTTTGCACCAGTGTAAGTGAGCTGAGATTCAATACTATAAATGGGAAAATGTTGCCTGACAAATGTTTCCTATACACTAAGTAAGACATTATCACCTCATTGGAAATATTCTTAACAATCCTGAAAATGTAGCTGAGTGACTGCCACCCTGCTTAATTCATTTACAGCTCAACCTTTCACCCCCTTGAGGACATATCTCACTTCAGAGGGATTTCTTGAGTCTACTTTTTCTACTAGGGTTTGAGCAGGAGTCATGGCAAAGTGGACTAATACAAAACATTATATGCTGCTAGGCAAGTTGGACAGAAATTGCTCCTACTGAATGGATGTGGAAACCGTCTGTTAGAAAATTTCCTGCTGGCCCACAACTTACATCAGTAATAGTTTGTTTTCAATGCAAGAAAAATGGCTAGTGTCATATTCCAAAGTGAGTGTAAATTGTTTTATTATAAACTCTCTGTTGGTCCCTGTTTAAGTAGGAAATCGTTCAATCTATATTTATCTTCTCTCTGCATAGCATTGTCATGTGCTGGCATTACCAAACTCTGTCTCAGTTACAAGGAACTCATTCCCCTGGAGGACAGACAATACTCCCAACTGATTTAGCAATCTCTGGAGTATCTTTGGCCATCTCAGCATGTGTTAAATCTTCCTTTGCCCTTTCTTATTTTTTACTTTTCATTCCACTTAGTTAATGTAGGGCTCTGAATTTCATTTTATCAAGCATTAAAACGTACTGCTTCGTAAGACCCTCTATCCAAAGGGAGAACCTCCATCTTGCCAAAACTTGAAAATTAGATAGGATATTTAAAAAAATATTTTCTAAAGATTTAATTGGCAGTTTTTTTTTTTTTTTACTCTCTACTGAGCAACTGTTATAGATAGAAGTCCAGCTTTCCATGAAATCTGTGCTGGAATTCAATTGCAGAATGATTTGAATACAGACAGTCTTTCCAAATGAGCAGGTCTGTTTGAGTAATAGTCATTTAAAGGTGCACAAAATAAACATCTAGTATTTGTGATTCTCCTTTTCTCTATTTTTCTTCAAATCTTTACTATTTGAAGCTGACTATGTAAATAAGAATAAAGTTCTAATGACAGACTTGCAAGAACTATGGAGCAACCAACTAGCCACACTGCATTCCCTGCTTAATGGGACCATGTCTTTTTATACCAAAGCCTTAGATTTATTTCAAATTTTCCTTTTTCATTCTTGGTAGTGCAGGGGGTTGCAACTAAAACTAGGGTCAAATCCAACACACCTTACTTATACAAGTAGTTTTATTTACGTCAATAGTATTGTGAGAATGAGAAAGGTGAACAGATTTTGGCCTGTTCTGATTTTGATAAATATAGATACAGTGCTGATTACAAATGTTGGCTTGCTAAAAACTAATTTGCTAGGTTTTATTTTCATATGTGAATATCTGCCCACATTTACAAAGAAGAAGAGTTGAATAAAACTATCAGATTGGTTTGTTTGTCTGCTGGGTTTTTGGTTTTTTTTTGCTTGCTAGAAGTGGAGATCACTTTAACCACTGATTTAACCTGAAAGAAATGTCAGTTTTTCTGCTGGGTATAACTACTGTTCACTGGAAACACAAGGTGACTTGTATCTATACAGTATATAAAAGGAAAAGTGGGAAAAAAAAGTTTGGAAATCATAGAGTTATTAGACAGTGGTGTGCTCCAATCCTACTTACACATAGCTTCTGACTCCCACTTGCTATTGGATTGGGAATGAAGGACCCAGCTCAGGTCCTGAAGTTACATTCCCTGCATGGCAGCACAAGTAGACTGATACCACTAGTCTTGTAACTTTCAAAGAGAGCTGCAGGCACTCAATCTCAGATGGAGCAATTCCAAGTTGGAGGGGGGGAGGGCTACTGCTCCTCCCATCATGCCAATTAGATGCATTAAGAACATATTTTATTCACTCTTTTTTACATTATCTGAGGTCTGATTTAGAAGAGCTCTCAAGGAATGGTTGGTTAGAAGATGGGGGTTTCTTGCTGTCTACAAGTGGGGTGGTTTTTATTGGGTTTTGTTTTTAAGGAACCCTGATGACAGAACTCCCTGGTGGGGAAGGGAACATCACTCTTACCCTTCTCCAGGATCCTATGGATTTTCCCCATTGACTTTTCTGGTTCCTTTTCTGACCTGGAAATTCATTCTTGTGTGGGAGAGAAGATAGAGATGATGAAAGAAGAGGGTTAGTTAAATATTTTTTTTCATTCATTTCTAAATGGCTGCTGTGCTCTGTCTTTCCAGCCCTTCCCCAAAATAGAAAGGAAAATGCTCTGTTTTATTTTTTGAATATGCCTATTTGACCGAGGGCGGGAAAAAGGGAGAATGAGAACTAGGTGAAGCAGTATATGTCCAGCTTTTCCAAAGCTGGAAAGAGTGTTGCCTGTTAGAGGAGGAGGAAGGAGAGAGAGAGAGTTTACCTCTTCCCTTCTTTTGTTGTTTTGTTTCTCGGTTCATGAAGACCTGACTGAGAAATAAGCAGTTATCCCTTCCCACTAGCTGAATCTGTCTGTCACTTCCTGACAACTGGCAGCCAATAGGTCCCAGCTAGTCCAGCTGTGGCTAATTTAACAAGTCACAGGTGCAGCAATAACCCAGCCAGCAGGAACTAAGTCGGTGTGAATATTCTTTCGCACAAAGGACCTGCAGCTACAGCCTGCAGTTCACATCAGGCAGGAGCTGCAATGAGGTCTCCATAAGGAGTAAGTCTCCATAAGAGCCCCAGGAGCTGAAATCATAGTCTGGCTGTACTTTGACTAGACATAATGCATGCTACATAGTTCTGTTGTCAGTAAATGTTCATTTATGTGTGTCTCATCACTTCACAAACCTGCCCCAGTCACTCAGCCAAATGCTGTAGATGCTGAAATAATACCACATGACTTAGGATATGTCTACTCTACAAAATTATGTTAACCTACGTTATGTCGACATACAGCCACCGCAGTAATTCAATCGCTTTTGCATGTCCATGCTATGCTTTTTGTGTCAGCGGTGCCCATCCTCACCAGGTGTGCTTGCACTGATTTAACTGTCAGTGTGGGGCATTGTGGGATGGCTTCTGAAAACCAGCAGCAGTGCTGACACTGCGTTGACCTAACAATGTTGACCTAAGAACCACATCTCTCGTGGAGGTGAAGTTATTAAGTTGGCGTAGCGGGCCAGTTACACCGGCGGGAGCAACATTTTAGTGTAGATGCTTACAGAGTTAGGTCAATGTAAGCTGCCCTGTCTCAACTTAGTGATGTTCACATTCCATCCTATGACTGACCCTCAGCTACTATGTGTACGTACATGTGTGTGTATGCACTTAACAATAGGCTAAATTTTACTGTTACATCAGTGTAAGTCTGAAATAATTCAACTGAGCTGAGCTACAAGTCTTTTAAATTAAAAAAAAATCAGAGGTGTTACTCTGGATTTACATCAGTTTACATGGGAGCAGAATTTAGCATGCTTTGTGTTGAAAATCACCTACTAGTGCTCCCACTGCTGGCCTGTCTTTTGCTATCGGAAAAGTAGCATGTGAAATATTACTAAGTAATTTGCTATAACTGCATTGTGTTGCTGTTTGTCAGAACTAAACATAAAGCCATTGATGTAACTGAGAGACATAACATAACATGTTCAACCATAAAACTATAGCTACAGAATATATAACACCATCATTTTTTATTGTCTTCATAATGGAGTGATCCAGAGAGACGTGCATTGGGATGATCAGCAATTTGTGAATTTTCTGCCAAGAGAACCAACCAATGTCCTATGATGTCCAAGGGTAATGCAGGTTTCCTTTAGATAAACATCAGGGAAAGAAATAGGAGCAATTGATTCCTCTTTTCTCCCTAACTCACCCTGCTAATCTAACTCAAGGGGAATAATCATGGAGACCAAAATTTAATGTATAGCCAGGGCCCTGCATATTCAGTGGCAAGGTTTTCTGGTTTCTGCAGCTGACAGAGAACGCTATGGCAGCTTCAGATAAACTAAGAGGCATAGTTTGGGGATACAAGGTGACTTTGAAATAATGAATGTTGTCCATTTATATGTAAGTGTGTAACAGTGTTCATTCAGATAGGAGAGGAGAGAGAAGTGGCCTTGAGAATGAAGAAGCAGAGAATGAGACCCTGAAAGAGAAATGGGATGAGGAAAGAGCAAATCTGGATGGGGCAGAGGTTGGGAAAGAGGGGTAGATAAAACAGGCAAGTGAGGGACCTTTCAGGCCAGTGCTAGCTTGAGGGAGAGAGATGGGAGTGAAAAGCAGAAGCCAAAGTGAGAAAGAACTATGAGAAAAAAGACACTTGAGGAGATACCATAGAATATCAGGGTTGGAAGGGACCTTAGGAGGTCATCTAGTCCAACCCCGTGCTCAAAGTTGGATCAAACCCTGAATGGCCCCCTCAAGGATTAAACTCACAACTGTGGGTTTAGCAGGCCCATGCTCAAACCACTGAGCTATACCTCCCCCCCTCCCCCAATGAGCTGAAGAAGGTAGATAGAAAATGAGAGAAGGATTAATAAAGGCATGACTTGGAGGGGGTAAATACACTAAAAGGCAGACTGGAGACCAAATAACAGAGGAGGGAAAGGAATGTGGAGGGGACTGGCATTCTGTTACTATCTGACATCAGAAGAGATGACTTACATGCTAACAATTCACAGGTTGGAAAGGATAATTAACATACCTACCTGTCTATTTTGGCCATCTTTAATTTTCATTGCAGAGCATGTATTCAAATGGAGTAAGGAACATGATATTTAATTGGATAAAAGGTGGAGTTTGCTATTTAGGTGATAAACTTCAGAGTATGACTGAAATTCTTCTGTACCTGGATTTCTTGAAAATACCAGGCTCTGCTCTAGTACCCAGCTAGTCAATCTAGAAATTTGTTTCTATTTGTGCTGTTTAAAAAAGTGACTTAAAGACTCAGATGAAAAATAGCTTGAAAAGTTCAATTAAATGCAATGCTTTCTAGTCTTTCCCTCACCTTTCCAATTGCTTTCTAGTCTTTCCCTCACCTTTCCAATTTTAAATCTTTAATTGTAAAAGTCATGTTCCATTATAACTGTAAAACATTGTAAACATGTACAGTATCTGTATTTTTTTAGAAGGTTCAAGGTTAAGTCAAGATAAAGTCAAAACTTGCTTGAGTTGAGCTATAGATAAGTTTATCTGAACTGCGATATGACCCACCCTATTGCTGAACTGCATTATCTGATTTTGATAATGTATATCAGCTGACAGGCTTCTTGTGGGGCTTCACTCTTGCCATTATGACTTCAAAAGGTGGCTGCAATGAAGTGCAGATGAATATTTAACAATTCTAAGGAGGATTGGAACTAATTTTGCTAGATCATTTTAAAGTAGATTATTTGGAAGTGTTTAGCAGTTTTTCATGCGCGACTATAGACCGCTAAACTCCTTATTCTGGAATAAAAATAAAAAGTTCAGTCTTTTTTTGTCAGTAAAAGGAAGTATATTTTTCTTAAAGACTTGTATCTTTCTGACAATTTATACTGTATAGTCCTTTGACACCAGGCAGTGTCAGTATTTTATTGTATTTTATTCCATTACAGACTATCAAAAATAGGATCTTTGTTTCTTAAGAGTTCATCGTCTGTTACCCCAAGAAACGACCAATTGTAATGTCACACTAGGAGTACAACTTCAGGTGGGGAAATCAGCAGAAGGAAAAGATAAAGGTTTAAGAAACATCCAAATCTTTCCTTTAATAAAGGACTAGGCAAGAGAACTACAGAAAACTTTCAAGTAGAGAGGGGCAGGAGGCTGGGATTCGGTTTTGAAAAACCTCATTGATTTGAATTCTGGCATGGAGCAGTTCCCGTCTGGGTTACACTTTATCTGAGGCACCAAACTGTGAGGTGATAGGCCAAAAGCAGAACATTTTATCCAATTTCAATGTTAAAGCAAAATTACTTTCATTCTGGAATGTTATTAGTTTTTTATAATAAACAGCTAACACTCCCCCCGCCCCATATTCCCCACCATAAAAAGGACCTTTAGAATTGAGTTTGAAATAGTGTTCAATAGTCAGTGAATTTTCTACAGCTCAGTGGTCAATGTGTAATTTGTTTTCCTTGAATACAGACATTGTGCCGTTTAGGAAGCAAAACTGATTGTGAGAGGTGCTAAATCAAGGGCAGCCCCGCCATTTGTACTTGTGACGGTGCACTTGCTGGTTGTACTTGTGGCCATTTTGCAGCAAGCCACAGTCTGAACTCGGAGATGGTTAGATATATGCAGGACTTCAGGTAACAGCTCAAGGCAAAAAATAAGGGTTCAAATTCGGAAGATGCATGTATGGAGAGTGTGAGAGACCACTGAAGGATTAAGTGTTTGTGAGGCTTATATAAGATTTGGAAATTCATACAATCCTGAGGCTATGTGTAAATATTACCTTTGTATCTGAAGGGCACATTTCAGACCTTCACAAAGAGGATACATATGTTCTGAATGGAATAGTTGAAAGCAGACCGGAATCAATTTTTAAGAGAGATTTAGAGGACCCTGGCTGTATTCATATTGTGTTTCATTATGTTTCTACTCCACCTGGCGGCTCCCCAAACACCCCCCTCCTCCCCACATGAGTTTGATATACACATTGTAAATAGAACTCAGCACAAATGCATTAGTTTGAATGGGGTCTCCTTCTATGAGAGATTCTTCCTTAATAGTGTTATTGTACCTTGCCTATAGCAGGTAATGGTGAATGGTACTGGGTTTTGGGAGTGCTCATGCCACTAAAATAAATTTGGAGGGGGGAATGCTAAAATATTGGCTTGCAGAAATGCTTGTTAATGAAATGAGGATACAGTTTGGGAGATCCTTCATAGTAACGTGCTTGGGGCAACAGCAAACTATCTGCAAAACAGAGAGTGATATTTGGATTTGAAATACTCCTCTATTTATTCTAATACAAAATAATGAACTACTGCTCTTTTTTATAATACTCATCTATTTATTATAATAAAAAATGTCCAGAAGACAGGGTTATGAGCAGAGCAGGAGTGCTTTTTGAACTCCTGGCCCATTTCAAAGCAATCCCCAGTTACTCCTGGCAGCTTAAGCCCATACTGTGTGAATTTGTTGATCCAGTCCTGATAATGCTCCACAACGTCTTCCTCATTCTTTCTCATTATCACTTCATTAAGATGCTTGAATCGGGTGACCAGATGTCCCGATTTTATAGGGACAGTCCTGATTTTTGGTCTTTTTCTTATATAGGCTCCTATTACCCCTCCACCCCCATCCCGATTTTTCACGTTTGCTATCTGGTCACTCTATGCTTGAAACCAACTTTTTGTGGTGGGTCTGCACCAGATTCAGCCTTGCTTTCTCTGCCAGTGGGAACTTCACTCTCAGTAACTAAAAGACACAAAAATAAAGAGCAGACATCCACAATATAAATATCCTTTAAAATCATGGCCCACAGATTGTGATTTCTGTACTGACTCCTTAAGTTGTACTTACATTTTGGAAAATGTCTATTTAAAAATGACACCTTCTTATTCAATGGATCTGCTACTTTGTATATTCATAGTCCTCTCTTCTGACTTGAGTTACAAAACTTCAATGTTAATGGCTTGATTTAATTCTCGTAGCCCTAAAGAATCATTCAGCTAGGAGAGAATGAGCTGGATTCCATTTATCCTTGTGCAACCAAGCTCCTGAAGAAGAGCTCTGTGTAGCTCAAAAGCTGTCTCTTTTACCGACAGAAGTTGGTCCAGTAAAGGTATTACCTCACCCACATTGTCTCTCTAATATTCTGGGACCAACCCCGCTACCACATCACTGCAAACAACCAAGCTCTGGTCAGTTACACCTCTGCAATTCCATTGAAGACAAAGAAGATGCACATGTATAACTGAGGGCAGAATTTGGGGTGCAGATCTGGGGTGCCGGAAGGGGGAGGCAGGGGGCAATGGCCCTTCCACCTTTTACTGTCCGTAAGGGTGAGCAGATGGAGGGGTCTTGAGGGGGAAGGGGCAGTGCAGGGACAGGGACAGGGTCTGGGGGGGAATGGGCAGTGCGGGGACAGGGACTCGGGGGAATGGGTGATATCAGGGCAGCGTGGCGCAGGGGGCAGGGCCACAGTTCGGGCACCTGTGGCTCCCCCACTTTCACGGCGCTTCCACTGCTCCTGGTGCGGAACCTTTATTACTGATGATAGTGTCAGATTCAAGGCTGTGTTTGTAGGGATGGCAGTTAGTAAAAAAAAAAATCTCTTTATTTGTAAATCAAGGAGTGAGAGGTAATATATGTTGAACCCCAAATGCTATTTTTATAGTCACTATTCAAAGTGGAATCATACTAGAGGCAACTACTGCTGTGTTTTCAGCTTTATTATTATTTTACTGTTGAGGCTGCCTGGTCCCATGCTTAGTTTTGTAAGGTTGCATAAAAGTAAAGAAGCTATGTTGTAAACTGGTGATAACTATGTACGGTGCAACTTCTTTTCCTTTCTCTGAAATGAGAGTACTGTCTAAATGCAGAAGAAAATCTGTCTGCAAATCTTGTAATAATAGGCTTTTCCTGCAAGAATTGCAGCACACTTTTCCTGCCACTTCAAAAAAGTCACAAGAAAAAGCCTCTTTCATTGTAATTTGGAAGAACCTGAAAAGTGCCAGAGCAAGATCAACTTGAATGTTTGAACTAAAGAGGTTCAGTTTGAAAGGGATGGTGAGTGGGTTGGGTCAGTTCTTAGATGATCTAAAATGGCTCTCCCATCCCTAGGAGCAAGGTATTATAAATGTGCTGGCTGAGATTTTCAAAGGGGGCAAAAGAAACTAGGTATCCAAATACCAGTGTAAGTAGGTGTCTCTCAAACTCCCAGCCACTGTTCATATAGGGCCCAGTCCTGCAGTCATTGATTAGACTCTGATTCTGCAAATGTATATCAGTATAATTTTATGCATGTGATCCCATGGATTTCAATGGCACTACTCAAGCCTAAAGTTAAGCACATATGTAAGTGTTTGCAGAAGCAAAGCTATACATGAGATTCCCATTTATTTCAATGGGAGTTTTGCCTGAGGGAAGATTGGGCCCGTGTGATGCTGCATTTGGACTGTACTAACTAGTCAAAAGATGAGTCAAGGACATAGCACAATCACATAGTTTTCCTTAGATGAGCCACAGAAAGGGACTTCCTTGGCTATATATTTCTTTGGTTGTATGCATTTAGGTTTGCCCTTTAAAACTATTGTAAAATAGATTTTAAAATTATTGTTTTTACTGATTTATTGGTGGAAAAAAAATTCAGAGGACAGTTCCCTGTTGCTCTTCTCACATAAAATACACAGGAATTGTAGTTAGTAGCAATCTTATTGAATATCTTTTTGTCATGTCACCCATAGTATGTAATACTGCTTTTAGATTTTTTCCTCCATCAAGATAAATGAACTGAAATCAATCGTGCAGCTATTCCCTCATTTATATTCAACTTTCCATTGCTATAATATGTGGCAAATATAAATGCTACTGTGTAATCTTTATATCACCTAAGTAAGTACTTTTTTCAGTGTACTTCTCTCCAGAATGTAATACAAATAACTGAACGAATCCCATTGATATCAGTGGTTCAAACATTCCATTCACTTTCACAAGATCTTGCATATTAAAATACATAGTAAAGCTACTGACCACCAATGTGGTCAGAATTGTACTCTAATCACAAGCAAGAAGTACTGGTGAAAATCTGATGGCATGATATGATTCAACATTAGGAGTCTGATTCTGATGTCACATTAGGGAAAATCATGAGTAACTCATTGAAGTCAATACTTATGGTTGGGTGAAGCCACTGTGAGATCAAGAGCAAGCTCTCAATATAATAATTGTATTGCATATTGTTCTAACTACCTAAAAGTCCAATGGAAATAAATGCTGCAAGGGTTCTATTGGTATCTTGGTGATTTTATTACAGTACTAAATTAGGCTACATCTACACTGCAAGCTAAAGGCCTGATTCCCAGCTTGTGTACGCATACTTGCGTTAGCTCTCATTGAACTAGCATGAGTATTACTAGTAATATAGCTGTGGTGACACAGACAGCGATGGCACGGCTTAGACCTGCCAGTTTAAGGCAAGTTTGTACTCAGCACAGCTAAATGGTGCTGCTGCTGCTGCCTGTGCTAACATGACTATACTGTTATTCATACTCACTCAACTCACTGAGAGCTAGTGCAAGTATGTATATGCAAACTGGGAATCACCCCCCCAG
Source organism: Chrysemys picta bellii (assembly GCF_011386835.1). Taxonomy (NCBI): domain Eukaryota; kingdom Metazoa; phylum Chordata; order Testudines; family Emydidae; genus Chrysemys; species Chrysemys picta. The sequence continues at coordinate 31,545,671 of NC_088798.1, read as the reverse complement.
CTTGTAGTGTAGATGTAGCCTATATGGACAGGAAGCCAGATTCTTCAGTCCATCTTTGTGTAAAAGGAAGTTTTGAACCATTAAAGACTGCATAATTTAGCTCATAGTTGGAGATACTACTTCTGATATGAGTATAGTTTTGTGATGCATGGGTGACGGGATGTGAAGTAAAGCTCAGCGGGCCTGATGCCTATGCCACATATGAGACATTGTGTTTTTTGTTTGTTTGTTTTTGAAATAAATAGAGGCTGACCAAACCCACTCTGAACTTGCTCTAACCTGGAGTAAGTGTGACTCCAGATAGCAAGCTGGATGCTTCAGTCAGATGAGGTAAACTTCATAGCATGTATTTTATTTTAAAATATTATGCAGAATTCTTTTATTTTCAGAAAATACTGAACGTTCAGTAACACAACAACCTCTGTTTGCGTTTCTATAAAGAGACAGCTGTTTCACAGAGCCAATTTCTGTAACTGGCTCCTTGTCCCCTGACTACCCCCTCCTGGGACCCCTGCCCCTAACTGCCCCCCAGGACCCCACCCCCATCTAAGCCTCCCTGCTCTTTGTCCCCTGACTGCCCCGTAGGACCCTACCCCCTATCTGTCCCCTTACTGCCCCAACCGTTATCCACACCCCCGCCCCCAGCCAGACCCCCGGGACTCCCATGCCTATCCAACCACTCCCCGCCCCCTGACAGGACCCCCAGACCCATACAACCCCCCCTGCTCCCTGCCTGCCGCAACCCCTCTCCACACCCCTGCCTCCTGACAGGCCCCGCCCAGAACTCCTGACTCATCCAACCTCCCCCAGCTCCTTGTCCTCTGACCACCCCCTCCAGAGACCCCCCACCCTAACTGCCCCCCCAGGACCCTCCTTGCTCCTGTCCCCTGACTGCCCTGACCCCTATCTACCCCCCGCCCCCTGACAGATCCTGGGACTCCCATGCCCCATTCAACCCCCCCTGCTCCCTGACTGCCCCCCTCCAGAGACCCCCCGCCCCAACCACCACCCCGGGATCCCGCCCCCTATCCAACCCACCCTGTTCCCTGTCCCCTGACTGCCCCCACCCCTTATCCAACCCCCCCCCGGCCCTGGCCCCCTTACCATGAGGCTCCTAGCAGCATGTTCTGCTCCGCACAGAGCCAGACACGCTGCCCTGTGGGAGCAGGCAGCCCCGCCCCTCAGAATGTTGCACGCGCGGCGGCATGGCTCTGAGGAGGGGGGAAGGCGGGGGAGGGGCCGGCGACTTGCGGTGCTCGGCTGGGCGCTCCGGCCCGGGAGTGCGGACCCTTCGGCTTGCCGCGCCAGGAGAGTGGGGCCGTTTGCCCAGCCCTGCATTAGGGTGTGCCTGGGCACACCCAGCACACCCCGTGTGCACGTCTATGGTTGTATGCAGTGTAGTTGTAGCCATGTCAGTCCCAGGATATTACACAGACAAGGTGGGAGAAGGAGTGTTTCATTGGACCAACTTCAGTTTGTGAGAGAGCAAGCTTGTCTCTCACACCAACAGAAATTGGTCCAATAAAAGATATTACCTCACCCACCTTGTCTCACACAAGTTAAGTGTATAACAACTGCAAAAGGAATTCAATGTTAAACATTTAAGCAAAAACTAATAGAATTTCAGTATAACGGGAAATACCACCCAGTCTCAAAAACTAGCTATAACTTGATAAGACACTCTAGAAGTGTCCCTTTTTCTAGAGGTTGCATTGCACAATAGAATCCCAGAAGAAATGTTACTCCATTTTGGCTGATCATAGTACTGTGTTCTCAACCTTCCCTTGGGGATAGGAGGAAGCAGAAAGGTTTCTTCTCTCAGATTAAATTTAGAGGAAAGTGTTTCTACTTTGTCCTCCAAGGAGGACATGGGAGGCTGTAAACCATATTGTCCTGTTTGGAATATTCTCACTCCAGCATCTCATCAACAGAAACATCTTGACTGTTATTTGCTATCAGAGTCTGGCTGAGAAGTGCAAGAGAGCACTAGAGGAAATGGCTGGAAAACCTTTGGGTAAGAAAAATCTAATCCATTATTATTGCTTGAGCTTATTATAAAATATGTACAACTCCTACAGCAAGACTGCCTGCCTTCCAAAATTTCAAAACAAATGCTAACTTACTAACTATTAGCAAATGCATTAGAAGAAGGAAAAAGTACACCCCCAAAAGTACAGAAGTGGCAAGAACACACTGGAGATGCAAGTCATTTCCTTACAGGCATGATTCTACATCTCCTTACTAACTGAACTTTTCTATAGCCCATTTTCTGTTAGATGAAGAAATTTGTGTTTGTACAAAATGCTTTCTCGGCAGGCCATTTTTTCCTGATGTTTGATCTTGAAGTACAGTCACAACTCATGCTCACATCTGAATCACGATCTGTGGCTATGGAAAGAACTGTGATCTAATCTTTTATGATTTCATAGCACTTCATGGACATAACTAACCCTCACAATACTGCTGAAAAGTAGGGGTTTGACAGAAGGAGAAAATTAGGCAAAAAGGTTAAGCAACTTGTCCAAGGTTGCATAGCCAGGATTAAAATCCTTTGTATCACAACTTCTAGTCGACTGTTCTAACATCATAACCTCTCAAATTCAGCATTATGACTTGACTGTAGCATCAAGTAAGAGGTGAAGCAAGCATGTCTGAGAGGATAAAATTATTATTTTTATAAACACAAATTTCATGGCTACATCTCTACCCCGATATAACGCTGTCCTTGGGAGCCAAAAAATCTTACCGCGTTATAGGTGAAACCGCATTATATCGAACCTGCTTTGATTTGCCGGAGTGCGCAGCCCCGCCCCCCCAGAGCACTGCTTTACCGCGTTATATTCGAATTCGTGTTATATTGGGTTGTGTTATATCAGGGTAGAGGTGTAATTAGCAAAGTTGGCAGAGGAAGTCTTAAATCTGTGAAAGATTAAAAGAATAAATATTTCAATGATGTAGGTAAAAGTCCCTATTTAAATACCCACAGGGCAGTTCCTTTATGTACTCAGTACACTACTTTGCTCAGCTGCATACTGTCATTTTAAAGCAATTGTGCCGCAAACTTTTAAAATGCTGTCACAAAAAAAATTGCTAAAACAAAGCTTGCTCTTTAATTTGTCTGCCATTTTTCTGCCACTTTGACTGCACTTTATGGTGAGCCCAAGGTTTAGCTGTCATATTTTGATTCCTACCTCCTTCTCCCCCCACTCCACCGACACAAAAAAAATTTTTTTTTACTGATGTGCTGGCAAGAAAACTACCAAAAGCTCTTTAGACTTTGAGTGTGAATCCAACTGAGAAGGATTCTCAGACTACTAGAGGAACAAACTGAAATCTATTTTTTATTACAGCTTCTATATGTTGCCCTTTAAAGCAATACAAGAAGAGAATATTATAGCTTTAAAAAAGCTAGACACTATATGGTCAAGTAATTTCAATTAAGGCCCCAAATAATCTTAACTCTGCCTCGATATCTTTTACCTGTGAGTTGGAAACCTTCCCTAGTTGCCACGTGAAATTTGGTCTCAGCTGAGGAAAGTATGAATTCCAACAGCATCTTAACAAAAATTCAGAGAGGGGTAAATGATAATAAATGATTAAAGGAATGGAGGCCTTCCATCCAAGGAGAGATTTGAAATATTACAGCTATTTAGTTTGGAAAGCAGCATCAGAAAAACTATGAAAAGAGAGAAAATAATGCTATATTGAGACATTGGTTTATGAATAGAGCATAAAGTAAAAGTTGTTCCATTTTATCTTTAACACAAGTAGACGACTTGAAATCAAGTCAGCCATTTTAAAAATGGATAAAAGGAAAATATTTTTATGCAACATGCTATTAGCTTGTGGAACTCGCTACCTTAAAAGACATTTATAATGAATCTGCAGCACATTAGCCGGGACACAATTACATGTCACAGTATTGCCCGCTTAGGTATTTTATAGGGCAGCTGAGCAACATTAGAACTTCTGGTAGGATATCAGCTGTTAGCTGGAGCTATTGATGGAATATTGGATTAGTCTGACTATTGATCTGTGTTGGTACTCTATGGTAGTGGTAATTTTTATGTAGTTTGACGCATCACCCTTTTTAGTGCAGGGTCAAAGTCTCAAAGATAGTCTTTAAAATATGTGAGCTCATAATAGTGTGCCTAAATTCTGGTGCACAGGATTTTAGGCTGTGCCTGCTATCTGTTAACATAATGTCTATCTGCCCAATGTGTGCACATGTATGCAACAGCTTGTATGTGCGCAAACCTCTGTTTTCTCTAAGCTGTATGCACAAAATTACAGAGATGAAAACTGTGTGCCTGTCTGGTGGCATTTACTCACCCTACCCCTTACTCTTTAGAGCAACCGCCCCAAGTCCAGAGCTATGCATGCAGAGAGTGGTAGGAAAAGATATGGCTGGCTGAGGAAGGAGCAGGGTAGACTAGGGCCAGAGTCAGGGAATCTTCATAATTCTTGCAGCACCAAGTAGAAATTCTGCTGAAATGGCTTTTACCTACATGGCCTTTTTTGTGAGCCCTTCCAGGCAGTAGGACTCCTCCGCATAGTCCCAGGGACAGCTGGCAGTGTGTGGTGTTTAGGTGCTGCATGTGATTATTAGAACTGGAAGCACTGGCTATTGGGAGTCTGAAAGGACAGGAAACAGGAAGGAGGGGGGAGGAGTTGAGGAGGCTGGGAGAGTTACAGAGTGTGCAGCTATAACTTGGAAAAGAGACTTCCACTGTAAATAAAGTTCTGTTGAAGTTGTTAATACTTTGCTTGGTGGATACAACACAGTGGAACAGTCCTGAAAGTTTGGAACTGCTCTGCCAAGAAAGAAGGGAAAACTGCAGGCAGGCATAGAGCTCGCTGTGCAAGCACAAGGCCTTTGTTCAAATGCTCCTGGATTCTGTCTGATCCACTGAAATCAGTGAGATTCAAGATATCCAGATATCCTCCTTTGCTTGTGAAGGGAGCATAGCTATGCCACTGATCGCTCATTGCTGACACTGCAATTGAAATCTAACCTAAGGTCTGAATTATAGCAATTTGATGGGGCAAATTTTCTTATTAGAAATTGGCCCATGTTGCTCTTTCAGCAAAACTAGGAGTCTGCACTGGGAGATGGTGACAGCTCAGTACCATATGGACAGCCGTTTAATTTCCTTGCCATGCTTTAAAAATTATTTTCCTATTCAAGTTTGAGATCTTTTCCTGGGCAAAATGAAAAAGGCAGATTTACTCTTTTCTGTTCATCAAAACCTAACAGTATCATGCAAAGTCCATCTTGAATCTTTAATTATTTTAAATGTATATTTACATGAATAAATATAAATAACTCAGCATGGCATATATTTAAATAAGGGAAGGAAAATCATTTTCTATAATTTGCTGTTGCTAACAATTTGCACATTTGACTGTAGGGGGAGTGAATATTCATAATAGAAGAAATTCCACATCCTCAGTAACTCCTAGCATCAGTTTCTGATCTGTAAACTTGTAGATATCAAATTAAGAGCACTGGCACATCAGTTAGGATCTTAAAAGATTCCATATTATGGCATGTTAATAACTATAAAACTACAACTTTTATTTGAGTCACAGTTTTTCAATTCTAAACAATCTTATAATATTTAACTAGAACTCATTTTTCCTTGATACAAATGGGTGTATTAATTTCCATAAGATATTATCTCTTACAGTATGTTTAATTCAGATCCTTCTACTTCCACTAAAATAATTGCTTACAGTACACAGACTTGATTTTATATGACTAATTAGAGCAGTGCATGGGAAAAAATAGGTTTCCAGGTAATATTGAAATTAAATATGTTAATCTATACCTCAGTGTGCACATTTTATATGAGCTTTAATTTGCTATATAAATGATAGTCCTGTGTTTATAAGGTGCCCTTGAAAGAGTGTCCTATTTTTTGAATGCTAATACCATAGGGAAACAAATATACAAAGCTGTTAGCTATAGGCTACACTTGCATAAATTAAGTCAAGTACAGTTAGTTTCTAAATGGAGGTATGAAAAAACTTGTTTTTAAAATACTCTACAGATAGTTAATGTCGGACTTCCTGTGTATTTAAGATGATAAATAACATTTAGTTCCAATATAGCATCCTTCAATAATACACTTTGAACAATGACAAATTAATATATAACAGACATGCCACAGTTTACTATCTATAGCTCTGGATGTAAGAAGTCAAAGGGCACTACAATAATTTGTATGCAGCCAAGCATGTTCAGTGTTACTCTATTTAACTGTAGCTAGTTTATAAACTACCATAGTTGCAAAATTGTTTATCCTAACCTCAAAAAGAACAGGAGCACTTGTGGCACCTTAGAGACTAACCAATTTATTTGAGCATACAGTTCTTTTTCTCTCCTACTGATAAAAGCTCACCTTAACTCATCACTCTCCTTATAGTATGTGTGGTAACACCCATTGTTTCATGTTCTCTGTGTATATATACATCTTCCTACTGCATTTTTCACTACATGCATCCAATGAAGTGGGCTGTAGCCCACAAAAGCTTATGCTCAAATAAATTTGTTAGTCTCTAAGGTGCCACAAGTACTCCTGTTCTTTTGCGGATACAGACTAACACGGCTGCTACTCTGAAACTTATCCTAACCTCATTGCTTTAAGATTAATTAATGATGTTGAGGTTGTATTTGATAAATCTGTAATGCATAATCTGGACCAAATTCTACCCCCAATTTACTACTAAAAGAGGTAGTGTGTGTGTGTGTGTGTTAGTTAAAGATGACGCTTGACGTTTTTTAGTAGCAATAAAAAGTAGTAATTGCATGGCCTAAATCTTGCCCTCAGCCTCACCTCAGAATCGTTCTGCTGCACAGGGAAGGGCAATATTACAACAGAAAAACTTCAAAAACAGACTCCAACGAGAAACTGCTGAGCTAGAATTGATATGCAAACTAGACACAATCAACTCCGGTTTGAATAAGGACTGGGAATGGTTGGGCCATTACAAACATTGAAATCTATTTCCCCTTGTAAGTATTCTCACACTTGTTATCTAACTGTCTGTCTGTGCTGGGCTAGCTTGATTATCACTTCAAAAGTTTTTTTCTCTTAATTAATTGGCCTCTCAGAGGTGGTAAGACAACTCCCACCTGTTTATGCTCTCTGTATGTGTGTATATATATCTCCTCAATATATGTTCCATTCTATATGCATCCGAAGAAGTGGGCTATAGTCCACGAAAGCTTATGCTCTAATAAATTTGTTAGTCTCTAAGGTGCCACAAGTCCTCCTGTTCTTCTTTTTTAGGGAAGGGCAAGTCATGGTAGAGAACATGACTGCTGACCCCCAGGTCTTTTTTTAAACTTTTCTTTTATTAGCTGAGTGAGCTGAATAGGTTAACATTCTTAGAAGCCTCATAAATCATCAATGAGAAAACAGGCACCTAATGAAGATACAATGCCTAAGAAGTGCAATAATCCCCTCAAAATGTATCGCATAGAATGTTTATCTATTTTGAAACAGAATTAAAAATAAATCATCTGACCTGTACATGTAATGGGCATTATTGCCAGGGGTATGATATAACTGCTCCAAAAGCTCCATTTGAGACTGGGAGATTTCAAGACATTTTCTAACATAGAATAGTAATATCTGGGCCATACTATGACTTCCTTTACATTTTAAGAGGCTTAGTGTGACCTAAGTCTTCCCATATGCATCACAATAGAACAGCAAACAACTCCAAGTTAAGTTAACCTTTCAACTGACAAAGTAAAATAAACAGTTTTATAAATGAAAATAGCTAGTCTGGAATAGTTCACAGCTTAAAAACTTCATTTTTATTCATTCTCTTCATACAAAGTGAAGATCATACAAGTGAATGTATAATATTATTCCTCTGAGGAAGCTACATTCAAAACACCACTGTGACGGGGCATCCCTGCCCCGCACTAGCCCCAGCGGTGTCAGACTAGTAGCTCTGATGGAGGAAGTCCCGCCCCATTCGTACTGGGCATGATCCAAGTGCTCTGGGAGTATAAAAAGAGGGAACTCAGCTGAGTCTGGGCTGGTGAAGGGCCTACCCAGGAAGCTCCCGTGGAGGACCAGCCACCACCCTTGGAGTTGCAGGGAACTGAAGTGTCTCCTGGCCAGCACAAAGCCCTGCTGCAGGAGGAGCCCAAGGAGGCGACAGACCCGGAGACCCGCAGAGAACCTAGCGACTCGTGGGAGACCCCCAACTCTCATACCGGTAGGCCTCAGCGTGTTTCGATAGGACCCCCACGCTGAGCCAGTGGCAAGGTCCTACGTCGTTGTTGGGGCCATTGGGCTGTGTTGCCCTGTAACCAGGGGCGATCCTATGGACACTGGCCACTAGGCTGTGTTGCCCTGAAACGAGGAGCGTAAACCCTCACAACCACCTAGAATTAATGACACAAGAAAGCAGAACAAACCAGAAAAAATAGCTCCGGAACCTCACATTTTACAGTGATTATGGTATTTTTAAAAAAAAATAGGTCTGATTTTTTATTTTATTTTTTGTTTCAGAGTTTTCTCAGTTCCATATAAAGTTGTTAACATGTTCACTCCTTTGGAAAAAAATCACTTTATCAGAAAGTCAGTGTTAATAGGTTATTTTAACTGTTCAATGCTATCCTTGGGGTATGGAAGGTGGGATAGGATGACAACCAGTACTTTGATTTTCATAAAGATGACAGAAAGAAGAGACAGAACTTCACTCTCTGATGTTCATTTGCAGCCTCCTCCTTATTAGAAGAGGTGAAAAGCAGTTTAGTTGATTAAACTTCACCATCTATACTTGAAAATATGATTGAATGAGCAGAATTCTGTAATGAGACTTTTGAGAAGGAATTCAATTTTTAGTGTCATATACAGCATTTTTACTGCCATGTTCAGAGGTGCCCACTATAATTTTGTACCTGTGTAATCCCATGTCTAGGAAAAGCAACAATGAAGTAAATTAACATTTTAAATGTTTCCTTTCTCTTCATATTTGAAGTCTAACAAAACTCAACTTAGGAAATGTAATGGCACAGGACTCGAAGAGAAACTTCTTACAGGAGGAACTCAAGCTTAAAAAGATATGTGCTTTCAGCAAGTCAAAAACTATTTCTTTTTAGTATCCCTACAAAGCTCTTAGCAGAAGTCTGTCTTTAGGGGCAATCAGTATGAAGTTTATCATGCACAATTTAAATCTCCAGCTAAAATAAACAATTGGAATGATCACAAGAAAGCCTGTTTCCTAGCAATTAAATTGACTAGTTGGCTATGGATTACACTGGGGATCCTGGCAGCTGAGAGAGAGAGAGACTACAGAGGGCAAAAGGACTAACAAACTTATTAGATGGACATGGCCCACATCTGTTTGAGCTGCAGATTGGGGAATTGGGAAAAGACATTGGCTAAGTTTGCTGAGTAGATATGCAGATACTAACTCAGAAGCTATGCTTAGGCACTTTAAAAATTACCTGTATTGCCCAGATAACCCATCCCACCAATTTTCCATTAATAGATAGGTGTCAAATAATCTTTTAAAAATATGTTAATCCGTTCCCAATAAGGAGCAATGGAACATGCCTCCTCCCTGAAAAATGACGTGCTGAAATCAAGTGAAACTTATAAATGGAACATTTTCCTGTGAGACTTGCTAAATCCTGCCAATCTTTCTATGACACACCGGAGAACTAAACAGGGATTTGCAGAACTACCCCGTTTTGGGAGGTTGGAATATATGTTGATTCAGTACCAATGTGTGGTTAGACCTACACAGAGATCCTCAGTTGGGCGAGGTGGGCCTTTGGATGAAGCTTTTACAGTTGGACAAATTGCATGGATTCTTTTTAACTCATACATTTTTAGCAAGGTACTGTACCAATCTGAACATCTCCGAATTACTGAATTATTGATGACTTCCTCGGAAGTGAGGGCATACCTAATATGTTTCTAGGCAATATTTTGGGTGGAAAGATAATTGATATTAATTTGTTCAGATGTCTTCATGTTTAAAAATACAAAAAACCCTGTACTAATAATAACCAGAGAATGAAATACCTATACCTTATTTTCTCATCAGTGTTCAAGGCTGCGACTATCACACTACAGCAATCTTTTTTTCTGAAGTATGAATGCTGTAGGACATTACAAACTACCATAGCACTCACATATGAGAGTCCCTCTAATTAATTAGCCAACAAAGGTCAGGTCTTGAGTTGATGTACCCAATTCCTCAGACTGGACTACACTAAATCTGATTACTCCCAGTCCTACTACTGGACAAAGATTTCTTGATAGTTATCTCTAACAAAGAGTGGCAGAGGTAAGGCTAAAAAGAAGAAAGGAGAATTTTGTTCTTCAAAACAGAACAATTTATATCAACATACATTATTATCTGAAGACTGTAACCTCCCTTTCTTAAAGAACTCAATCAAAGATCTGTTTCCTGATTTCCACATCCATGAACATTTTCATTCATCCTATCTCATTAACTTTACTGTTTAGTCTGATTGCAAAAGGTATTATTCAGGCCTGTCGACATACTTCAAAAATTTGTTCATTTCGAGCAAGACACTCACTTTAGCTCCAAAGTTACCTGTGTTTCACACACATTTGGCATCTATTGTTGAACATTGTTTACATTGCAAACAAAGGGCTTGTCTACATGGTGGAGTAATATGCTGTGGGGATGTGATTTCTTAAGTATGCCTGCTGTGCATTCATTGGTCTGTGTAGACCCCCCCGCTGGTGCACTTTAACATAGTGCTGTTTGAAACAATACAATGTTGAAGCATGGACCAATTAATGTGCAGCATGGTAGTGTGCTTCAGAAATCACACACCCGTAGAGCACATACCCTTCTGGGTAGCCAACTTCTAAGAATCAGGAACCTGAATTTACAGAAATAACTTTGAATCTTTGTCACACGTTGTGTCCCACATTTGGGCCTGAGCAGTTTGTGACATTTGCCTGTTAGTGATGAAGGAGGGAATGGAACACAAGGAGACCTGTACTTAACCTACTAACTCATGTGACATTTTATGCAAATGGGCATGACCACAAGCCTGATTTTTTTTTTCTGTTTCCCCTCAAAATTTCCCACTAGTACTTTCCTAGTTTGAAAATTCACATACAGTCAGCTTTCCAAGCTTTGGTGTGGCCCCTCTTGGAAAAATGTTTGGAAAAATCAACTTTTTTGGGAGTGCAAAAGCTTGTGAAATGGGTTAGCGAAAAATTTTGCTAGAAATGTTTTAGTTTAAAAAACAAAATATCAAAAAACATTATCAGTAGATCTCAAAGCATTTTACAAAGGAGGTTAATATCATTATTTTACAGACATTATTGCTGAATGTCACCCGCAAAGCAGTGGCAGGACTAGTACCCAGGACTAGTACCCAGTTCTCCTGAGACACTGTCCAGTGCCCTAACCACTAGGCAATACTGCCTCATCAATTGTACTCCATAATACAAGTTGTTGTATGATGGATACCCCTGAATTCATAGGCCCTGACCTGTGTGGGCCAGAGTCACAGAAATGCCAGACTGAGTGTGTATTTGAATCACCACTACCCAATATTATGGGCTAATTGTTAGCAAATGTGTATTTTTAATTTCAAAGTTGTTTTTGTTTTTATAAGCACAAGAAAGCTTCACAATCCAGTAAACTTTACTTTTTTATTATACTAGTATAACTTAAAAATGGCTGAACTAAACTTTTTCCAAAATTGGTAAAAATAATTAAGTCCTTGGCTGAGACTCTACATGCCAATTACAGCCTGGAGCAAAATTTTATTGCTAAGTTATAAACTTTTGAACAAACAGAGCTATAAATGCCACATGCAAAACCCTTATCTTCAGCAGTATGAACTGTCACTACACTTTAAAAATAAACATGTAATGTTATCATGCAATATGCTGGCTATATACTTTTGCATTACCCTTTAATGCTTATATCCAAGTTAAATTCAGATATTAACTTGTAAATATCTTAAGCTACCAAAAAATCTCAGTAAAGCCTCTTCATAACTCAGATCAAACAATGAAACCTATTTACAAACCACCTTTTTGGTTTCTTCCAGTATTGGCTTGCTCTTGTTTCCGTGGTCACAATCAAGGACATATACCTATACAGGTGGACATTGCGCAAGGCAGAGTCATATTAGCTTTGTTCAGGGGAACTGTGGCACGGTTATGGTGGAGTTGCCATTAATTCCCATTTTACTACTCACTGCAGAACAATTCTCCTGAACTTGATCCTACTGTCGAATCGTGGAAGTGTCCTAAAAACAAGTCCACGTGACCCTTTAAATAAAAGGTCCTGACAAGACTGTCTTCAGAACAATGCTGCATCTTTCACTGCCCCCCACCCATATGCTTACTAACCTACATCCCTATTCCCTATCTTTCCGCTTGTATTTTATATACTACTTTTCCCTAGACGTACAATATTCTGATATTTTTTCAATTCAATTTCATTTTTTGTGATCATCTGACCCACTTCTACTTCTAAACCTCAACAATTGAGCTCAGTTCTTTGGTGCTATTCTCTTCTCATTCTGTGTCATCTTCCTTATCCACCTCTTTTCTGAATTTGAAGCTCCATGTTGTTTCCATGCAGATGATACCCCAAACTATGTTCCTCTTATTGTTTTGACCTTTATCACTTCATGCCTACTTCCGTAATATCAGCCTCCCAGTTCCATCATATCTTCCATTGACTCATCATATCCAAAAACCTATCAACAAGTGTGTTTGGTTGGTTGGTTGGTTTTTTGGGGGGGATAGTGGTGGAGAAGGATACTAAGACCTGGTCTACACTATGAGTTTACGTCGAAATTAGCAGTGTTAAATCGAATTAACCCTGCAGCCGTCCACACAACGAAGCCATTTACTTCGACATAAAGGGCTCTTAAAATCGATTTCTGTACTCCTCCCCAACAAGGGGAGTAGTGCCGAAATCGACATTGCCATTTTGAATTAGGGTTAGTGTGGCTGCAATTCGACGGTATTGGCCCCTGGGAGCTATCCCACAGTGCACCATTGTGACCGCTCTGGAAAGCAATCTGAACTTGGATGCACTGGCCAGGTAGACAGGAAAAGCCCCACGAACTTTTGAATTTCATTCCTGTTTGCCCAGTGTGGAGAGCACAGGTGACCACGCAGAGCTCATCAGCACAGGTAACCATGCAGTCCAAGAATCGAAAAAGAGCATCAGCATGGACCGTACGGGAGGTATTGCATCTGATCGCTATATGGGGAGAGGATTCCGTGCTAGCAGAACTACATTCCAAAAGACGAAATGCCAAAACATTTGAAAAAATCTCCAAGAGCATGATGGAGAGAGGCCACAATAGGGACTCACTACAGTGCCATGTGAAAGTTAAGGAGCTTAGACAAGCCTACCAGAAAACCAAAGAAGCAAACGGAAGGTCCGGGTCAGAGCCGCAGACATGCTGCTTCTACGCTGAGTTGCATGCAATTCTAGGGGGGGCCGCCACCACTACCCCACCTCTGACCGTGGATTCCGAGGAGGGGGTAATCTCAGCCATGCCTGAGTATTCTGCAGATGGGGAAGATGAGGAGGAGGAGGGTGAGGACGAGCTTGCGGAGAGCACACAGCACTCCGTTCTTCCCAGCAGCCAGGATCTTTTTCTCAGCCTGACTGAAGTACCCTCCCAACTCATTATCCCAGACCATGAAGCCATGGAAGGGACCTCTGGTGAGTGTACCTTTTGTAAATATAAAACATGGTTTAAAAGCAAGCTTTTTTAAATGATTAATTTGCCCTGAGGACTTGGGATGCATTCGCGGCCAGTACAGCTACTGGAAAAGTCTGTTAATGTGTCTGGGGATGAAGCGGAAATCCTCCAGGGACATCTCCATGAACCTCTCTTGAAGGTACTCCAAAAGCCTTTGCAGAAGGTTTCTGGGCAGTGCAGCCTTATTCCGTCCTCCATGGTAAGACACTTGACCACGCCATGCTAGTAGCAAGTAATCTGGTATCATTGCATGACAAAGCCTGGCAGCGTGTGATGCCGGTGTTTGCTGGCATTCAAGCAACATCCGTTCTTTATCTTGCTGTGTTATCCTCAGGAGAGTGATATCGTTCATGGTAACCTGGTTGAAATTTGGGAATTTAATTAAGGGGACAGAGGTGGCTGTTCTTACTGGGCTGTTTGCCTGTGGCTGAAAAGAAATCCTTCCCTGCAGTTAGCCAAGCGGGGGGAGGGGGGAAGGGGAGATCATTGGCGCTGAGCTTTTCGCATTTGGCTAGCAGGGATCTTCCCTGATACCAGCCACGTGGTGGGGGGAGGGGTAAAGCGATCATCCCAGAGAATTGGATAGGGGGCGCGGTTAGTTTGGTTTCTGCTGCTGCACGTTAACAGGAAAACCACAGCACTCAACGGGCTTTGGTTGGTATGTGGGAAAGGGAAGGTGCTGATTTTATGAAGGCTGCAGAAGCCGAAAGCCAATGGCTTACCATGGCTGCATGCAAGCCGAATTCTGTTGCCTGGACCTATGTCTGTGATCTCTAACACCAAAGCCGCAGGCACTCAATATTAAGATGCAAAATGTGACTTTGTACCAAATCACGTGCTATGTAATGTGAATAGTGTTGTTCACCGTGAAAGAGTATAAGCATTGTTCTGTAAAATGTATCCTTTTAAATACTTCTCTCCCTTTTTTCTCTCCCTCCTGCAGCTGCAAATTTTTCAAGCCTCCCTCCTCTGTCCCGAAGGCTATCTCAGATAAGGCGGCGAAAAAAACGGACGCGGGACGAAATGTTCTCTGAAATCATGGAATCAACCCGCAATGAAAGAGCGCATCTGAATGAGTGGAAGGACACGGTATCAAAGTACAGGAAAGATGCCAGTGAGGACAGGAGGGACCAACGTGAGGAGAGGAGAGATGCTCGAGATGAGAGGTGGCGGGATGCAATGCTGGGGCTGCTGTGTGAGCAAATGGACATGCTCCGGCATCTGGTGGAGCTTCAGGAACGGCAGCAGGATCACAGAGTGCCGCTGCAGTCCCTGTATAACTGTCCTCCCACCTCACCATGTTCCATAGCCTCCTCACCCAGACGTGAGGCTCCGTGCACCCTCCCACTCCACCCCAGAGGACAGCTTAAGCAAAAGGCTGTCATTATTTTGAACTTTTTTTGTGGCCTTTTCCTTCCCTCCTATCCTCCTCCCAAACCCCACCTGGGCTACCTTGTCAGTTCTCTCCCTCTTTTTATAATCAATTAACAAATAATACATGATTTTTAAATGATAGTGACTTTATTTCCTTTGAAAGCAAGCTGTGATCGAAGGGGGAGGGTGAGTTGCTTACAGAGAATGAGTCAATCAAGGCGGCGGGTTTTCATCAAGGAAAAACAAACAGAACTTTCAAACCGTAGCCTGGCCAGTCATGAAACTGGTTTTCAAAGCTTCTCTGATGTGCAGTGCTTCCTGGTGTGCTCTTCTAAACGCCCTGGTGTCTGGCTGCACGTAATCAGCAGCCACGCGATTTGCCTCAGCCTCCCACCCTGCCATAAAGGTCTCCCGCTTACTCTCACAGAGATTGTGGAGCACACAGCAAGCAGCAATAACAATGGGAATATTGGTTTGGCTGAGGTCTGAGCGAGTCAGTAAAGTGCGCCAGTGACCCTTTAAACATCCAAATGCACATTCTACCATCATTCTGCACTTGCTCAGCCTGTAGCTGAACAGCTCCTGACTACTGTCCAGGCTGCCCATGTATGGCTTCATGAGCCATGGCATTAAGGGGTTGGCTGGGTCCCCAAGGATAACTATAGGCATTTCAACATCCCCAACGGTTATTTTCTGGCCTGGGAAGTAAATCCCTTGCTGCAGCTGTTTAAACAGATTAGTGTTCCTGAAGATGTGAGCGTCATGAACCCTTCCCAGCTATCCCACGTTGATGTTGGTGAAACGTCCCTTATGATCCACCAGTGCTTGCAGCACCATTGAAGTACCCTTTGTGGTTTATGTACTGGCTGCCCTGGTGCTCCGGTGCCAAGATAGGGATATGGGTTCCATCTATCGCCACACCACAGTTAGGGAATCCCATTGCAGCAAAGCCATCCACTATGACCTGCACATTTCCCAGAGTCACTACCTTTGGTAGCAGCAGCTCAGTGATTGCTTTGGCTACTTGCATCACAGCAGACCCCACAGTAGATTTGCCCACTCCAAATTGATTCCTGACTGACCAGTAGCTGTCTGACATTGCAAGCTTCCACAGGAAACTTCTCAACTGTGAGGGCTGCTCTCATCTTGGTATTCTAGTGCTTCAGGGCAGGGGAAAGCAAGTCACAAAGTTCCATGAAAGTGCCCTTATGCATGCGAAAGTTTCGCAGCCACTGGGAATCGTTCCACACCTGCAACACTATGCGGTCCCACCAGTCTGTGCTTGTATCCCGGCCCAGAATTGGCATTCCACAGCTAGAACCTGCCCCATTAACAACATGATCTCCAAAGCGCCGTGGCCCCTGGTTTGAGAGAATTCTGTGTCCATGTCCATGTCTTCACTCTCGTCGCCGCGCTGCAGTCACAGCCTCCTCCTCGCCTGGTTTTTCAGGTTCTGGTTCAGCATAAACTGCACGATAATGCGTGAGGTGTTTACAATGTTCATGACTGCTGTCTTGAGCTGAGCGGGTTCCATGCTTGCATGCTTCCATGGCATCTGCAGTGTTCATCCAGGAAAAAAGGCGTGAAACGGTTGTCTGCCGTTGCTTTCACGGAGGGAGGGGTGAGGCTGTACTCAGAACCACCAGCGACAATGTTTTTTGCCTCATCGGGCATTGGGATCTCAACCCAGAATTCCAATGGGTGGGGGAGACTGCGGGAACTATGGGATAGCTACCCACAATGCAACGCTCCGGAAGTCGACGCTAGCCTCGGTACATGGACGCACACCGCCGAATTAATGTGCTTAGTATGGCCGCATGCACTCGACTTTATACAATCTGTTGCCAAAAATCGAATTCTGTAAATTCGGAGTAATCCCGTAGTGTAGACATATCCTAAGCCAAAATTCATCCACCACCTTCTTCAATTAAAATCTGAACATACTTATTATTGGTAACCTCAGTCTTTTGATTAAAAACTCATGTACATCTAATTACTATTGCCTCAAATATCACCCATATCAGAAATTAATTCCAAATCCCTCATGTCAAAAATCTTATTCATGCCTTAATTTTTTCCCCTTGGTTGCTGTATATTCTTTCTCTTTCCAACTCTAAGCTCAATGGATCAGATCCTGATTCCTACTCCATTTGTGCTGCTCTGATGGGCTGCTCTAGCCAACATAGAGCTGGTATAGCTATTACTGTGCACCCCTCCAGAGTAGGGGGTATTTGGCCTGGCCAGCGTGCACTACACCCCAGTGATCACTGTCCAACATAGTGACCCCTAGGTGTCATAATAAGGTGGCTGAATTTACAGCAGTCCAAAGAAACAATATGCATTTTAATAAGGATAAATGTATACATCTAGAAACAAAGAATATAGATCATACTTTTAGGATGAGGGACTCTATCCTGGGAAGCAGTGAGTCTGAAAAAGATTTGGGGGCGTGGTAGATAAACATGTGCTCCCAGTGTGATGTTTATCCCAAATGGCTAATGAGATCCTGGGATGCATAAACAGGAGTAGAGAGGTAAATTTACCTCTATATTTGGGAGTGGCACAACTGGTGCTGGAATACTCTGTCCAATTCTGATTCCATATAGCAAGAAGGATGTTGAAAAATTGGAGGGGGTCCAGAGAAGGGCCTCAAGCATGAATAAAGGATTACAAACCTGCATCATAGTGATAGATTCAAGGAGCTCAATCTACTTAGTTTAGCAAAGATAAGGTTAAAGGGTGAAATGATTACAGTCTATACACTGGGAACAAATATTTAATAATGAGCTCTTCAATCTAGCAGAGAAAAATATAACACAATCCAGTGGCTGGAAGTTAAAGCTAGACAAATTCGTATTGGAAATAAGATGTAATTTTTAATAGTGAGTATAACTAACCATTGGAACAATTTCCCAAGGGATTGTGGTGGAGTCTCCATCACTGGCAATTTTAAAATCAAGATTGGATGTGTTTTCCAGGAATTATTTTGGGGAACGTGTAGCTGGGTGGTTACCTGCTCCTGCCCAGAGGGATTTAAAGACAGTCCTGGGAGAGGGCTGGGGCAGGGGAAAAGCTCTAAAAGCCGAGCTGATTGGGGAAGCAGCCGCAGCTGGGCGGTGCCCCATGAGGCCACAGCTGGCCTGTATAAAAAGGCTGTGAGCCAGCGGCCAAACAGTCTCCCTCTGCCTATAGAGGGAGAAGAGCCTGGCTGCAGGGAGCTAGAGACCGGGTACCTGAGTGGAGCAGGGCTGGGGAAAGGCTGAGGAGCTGGGGAGCTCCAGCCTAGAAAGCCCCAGGCTGCAGCCTAGCATAAGGCCAACAGGTACTGGGGGTTGCAGAGGGCAGCCCAGGGGTAGGCAAAGGCAGCAGGTCCAAACCCAACCTTGCCAGTGATGAGTAGGCTGATACTGCAGTCTGCCCCAGGGCGTGGGTTAGATGATGACTGGCAGTAGCCTTATACTGAGGCGAGGTGGGGGTTTCCTGGGGAGGGGAGACACTGAGAGAAAGGGGTTACTGCCAGAGGGCAGCACCCCAGCTAACAGGGCACCAGAGTCCAGGGAGGGACACAGGGGCCAAGCGGTAGTGAATCACCGGCCTGCAGAGGGTGCTCCGGGCTGGAAATTGAGCTAATTCCCTGAGCGACTAGCAGGAGGCGCCGCAGGGGTGAGTCCGCCCTGCTACAGGAAGTTATATGGCCTGTGGTATACAGGATGTCAGACTAGATGGTCACAGTGGGTCCCTGTGTCTCTGATTCCACAATGAAGATCTGTCCCTATGTCTCTAAGAAATCAATCAAATCCCACACTTTCCCACCCCCACTCCAATTTCCCCATGCTGTTATTCTCTTAGAAACTTAGGCATTGCCCTCCTTGTCTCTCTTCTGCAGAAACTACTTGCATGATGTTTTACGGTTTACTTGTTTGTACATGTATTGAATGCAATTTGCTGTGAAGCATTCTGTGCTACTTTTGTATGAATTATAGTACATCAAACAAATTGCACTACATATATACAATGCTGTATGTAAATTTAAACAACCAGATCTAGGACCTTGTTTAATACCTGTGCAAAAGCAAGATGAAGGTGATGTATTTGCTGCAAAGGGGGAGGCTTTGTGTTTAAAGGAGTGAGACTGTGTTTTATGAGACTTGATTAAAGCTGGCTCAGTTAAATAAACTGAATTGCAGTTTGCAAATGAGTGTAAACAGGAGAATATATATCTGTCTTTTCTTTCTGACTGGGTGGAATAAAAGGCTCCTCTTTTGAAGTGTAGAGTATTGAAGTTTCCATTCTCTAATAAAATACATGCCCTTTACCTCAAACAAATGCCAGTTGTCAAGGTGGATCCAGAATTTGAACAAAATAACACAATTCAAATAGATGGTATGTTGCATTTTGGATTTCATACGCAAGATATTTTAAATAATGAAAATCTCTCATTAGTTGCAGTAATTTGATGGCATGATAGATTACAAATTTTAAGTAAATAAAACAAATTCAACTGGTGGCTATAGAGTAAGAGTATCGGGCCCAATCCTGCAGACTCTTACATCTGTGAGTAGTTCTGGTAATGGTATTGAGCTACTTGGATGAGGAGGATTCAGTATGACTAGTAGCATAACTGATTTCTCAGACCCCTTTTGGGCCTAATCCGTGAAAAATACTAATGCCAGTAAGATTTTTGCAGACTTGGTCCCTTGCAGAATGAACCAACACATTTCAAACTGAGCATGACTGTGAAGGTCAAAACCAGAAATTAGTTAGGGCAAACAACATTTTGAGGCAGAATACAAACTGGCCAACAATTTATATCCACAGGGTTTGTTTTGCACCCCTTTAATTCTTATTACAGCTCTGTTGTTTTTAAAGATGATTAATCAATCCACCACTTGATCCCATCTCAATCCTTTTATTGGGCAAAATAATGGTATTTAAAGTTGCTGTTTGGCGGCCTCATCCAACAAGGTGCTGAACGCTCTTGCTTTTCACAGCCATCCACGTCAACTGAAGGTTCATGGAAAAATTTGCCTTCTCCATGGGTTTGTGGATATGATTTTTTTTGTGGGGGGAGGGCAACGAAGGGAGGTCAGGATCAGACCAGCCCTTAGGTGATGAAGATTAGTGAGCTTGCCAGCTTTGGGGATTGTACTCCTCAGAGGGTCAACATTGGCTGGTTTTCTAGTTTGTGACCATTTCCCCCTGTCTAGTAGCCGAGTTCAACCAGATCTCTGGGGCTTGTTAGTGATTTATATGTGAAATCCTTGGAATATGGGAAGCTGCAAAAAACAAAACAAACAAACAGTCTCAGAAATGCCCTTCTAATTGAACAACATGCAAATAATAATATAAACCACAGATGAAGAAGATGGGCCAAGTAGCTTCCCTGACTGGGAATTGGCTGAAAGTTTAGAAACAGGGCACAGATAATTACTTAGATTGTAAATGCTTCAGGGGAGGGATGGTCTTTCTTGTTATGTGTTTATACCAGGCCTTACACATGGGGTCTTGGTTCCTGCGTGGTGCCCTGGCAATAACAATATTTAGAGGGCTGCACATTTCCCTGACCTTACTCTGGTGCATAAATCAGTGGGGTTAGCTACTGCAGATATGACAGGTGCAAAGTTCAGATGCGGGCACCAGCCCTAGCCTTTGCAGGCCCTGCTAGACAGATGTTGAGGCCTCATGCAGTTACTGCCACAGCTGGGAGAGAGCTGTCTAGGCGAGGGCTCTGGCGGACAGAAGGGCCAGCACCTGGTCCCCAGGAAATTGGCCCTGCTGTCCTTGCAGGGCACCTGGCTGGCTGGGAGGAAGAGAATCTGGGTGGCTTTGTGCACTGGGGATATCAATTCTCGCCCTGCCCACACAGGGTCTTGCCCCAGCAGTGCAGCAACGGCGAGCGAGCCCTAGCAGACATCCGAGGGTGTGTGTGTGTGCCGGGGGTAAATGACCAAACACGCTGCTCCTGGAGCGGGGCTGGCGTGGCGGAGGGGGGCGCCCCGGCTGGGCTCGAGCCTGAGCCGGGGGCGGCGGCGGCGGCAGCTGGCAGCTCGCGCGGCGCGGGGATGAAGGGCTCGCGCGGCGCCCGGAGAGCCGGGGAGAAAGGGCAGCCTGCCGCCTGCTGCAGCCTCCGCGCGGTTAATCACGCGTCCCCCTCTCGCGGCTGATTTGCAAGAGCAGATTAATCAGAGCGCGCGGCTTGATGAAATTTGCTGTTATTGTGCCCATTTTTAGCAACATCTTTTATTATCTTCATTATTCATTTACAGGGGACCGGCATCAATTATGCAAATGAGCTCGCAGACTTTGCAGATTACTTCATTTGCCGCTATTGTTTGTGGAAATTTAATTATTAAATATTATTAAGCTTGCGTTTTCTTCAATTTTCCAAGGCGTAGTTTCATTTGATTTTTCCTCCAGCTGCTCTCGTTTCCTTTCAGTGCCAAAACAGCTCCTCATCAAAGCGGCTCTGGCATGTGAAGACCAAATAAAATCTCCTCAATTTAATAATTTTGATGTTAGTCCCTTGTTCTCAGCTGCTTGCTCAAAGCAATGCAGAGAGAAACGCAGAGCACATTCAATTTAATGAGCAGAAATTGAATTCAAGTTTGTTCGGAATTGACTTCAATTAAGCAGAGTCTTAATGATAAATTAATCTCTTTTCTTTATTCCCTAGAATTTGTTTTTCAAAGTAGGAAATTGGACTACATTGAAAGACCAAATAAAGAATACCAATTTTAACTAGATTATGGAACCGATAGCAAAATTTAATTCTTTATAGTAACGTACTTGGACAAATAGCATTCACTCTATGGCATGTATTATAATTTACATTCATTGTTACCACTCACACTTTCATGGCATGGATAAAATGGCAGTTGAATTAAATATGGGCTTGTAATAGACTTCAGAGTTTTAATCTTTATTAAGAAACTCTAATTGAATGCATAATTAGCTTTTCAGGGTCTAGGAAACTAGGTTTAATATCTATGTGGGCTGAAAACATAGATCAGGATTTTTTTTAAAAGAGCAATTTTATGAGTTTATTTTTGAGGAGGAATTATCTTGTAACATGGACTTGTATATAAAAAACCCCCTCATTTTAACTTCATTGCAAGAAGCTGCAAACTGAGGAGAACACTGAGGGTTTGTTTTGTTTATCCTCACTGCTGCAAGAGCATCTTTGCGGGAATCAGGGTCAGTGCTAGCAATGCAAGGATCTTTCATTAAAATGTACCTTCAGTTATTAAGCATAGCATTGCTGCCCCTACTAAAAACAAGTAGGCAGAATTAGCACAGTTTATAATAGCAATGGGATTGTGCTAATTGTCAGCTCTTCGTCACCTGAGTTAACCCCATTGTCTTTCATGGGGCTAAGTAGGTGAGTAAGGTCTGCAGGATCAGGTCCTTTGTTTTGCAGAACATACTTGTTCATGGTGGCTAAGAGCTTGAAAAGTGACTAGTGATTGGGTATCCAGTTTAAAGAGCCCTGATTCTGAGACTGTTGGTGCTTGGCTGTTTCTGAATTAGGTCCCTTTAAGGTTTCTTGAGCCTAGACACCGAAAATCACTAGTGGCTTGTGAAAATCTTGGCCTGTGTTTTGAAATGCTGATCTCTTTTTCATTCAGTAAGGGGACAACGTACATCACTCTTTGTGAGGGAACTGAGGAGACAGTGTTAGCTCAAAGCTCCCTTTAGCCATTCACTACTTTATATGTATATTCACATTTTTAAAAGTTAGCAGAAAATCTATCTCTACTAGGGCAGAATTAGCATTTCCGAGTATTCATGTAAACATTTTGCCTAATGACATTTCAGTACTTCACGTCATTGATAATAAGGCTAATTGCATACAAAGAAAATGGCAATTTTGGTCTGTTACGATGGTGCAAACAAAAGGTGTGTAGTCCGCTTGCTAGGATGTGGTCAGCCCATTACCCTCCCTGCACATATTCTGATGCATTTAGGGGGCACTGGGCAGCGGTGCATGATGCTCCTTTAAAAAGAAGCAATACTTGAAGCATTTGCCTGTGTTGCCTTAACCGATGTGCCTTTTGCTGGTGGGATATTCCCACCAGAGTTCTGTATTATAAGGTGCCAATAACATGCTAAAAGATGTTTTGCACAACACAAATCTTAAAGTAGAGCTATTAATTTAAGACCAAATTTAGTTTAAAAGAATTGAGAGATTAGGAGCGCTGCTTAAGGTTAGCCGGTGTCTTGAGGCATGTGTAGGTCCTAACACTCGGACTCTCCTTTTTAAGCTAATTTTACAGTAAGTTATTTTCTTTATGGAACCGGGTTAGGGCTTTTCTGATGGAAAGCAAGTGTTTGTTAATCTCAGCTGCCACTGGTGATATGTTTTCAATGCCCAGGTTATATATAAGGAGAATGTATTTAGTAAAAAGAAGAACAGGAGTACAAATTTGTTAGTCTCTAAGGTGCCACAAGTACTCCTGTTCTTCTTTTTGCGGATACAGACTAACACGGCTGCTACTCTGAAATGTATTTAGTGTATTCGGCTATGATACATGTATAGCTATAATATCCAATTCAGAAACGGAATCATTGTCACATTGTATAGAATATTCAGGATTTATAGATTTGGGGCCAGATTTACAAATATATTTAGGAACCTGAGGAGGCTGATAGTCACCTAGTGGAATTTTCAAAAGTGCCTAAGTGAATTAGGCATCTAACTCCCATAGTTCTTGTAAATGCCACTAGGTGCTATCTGCATCTTTAGGCACCTAAATACCTTTGTAAAGTTGGTCCTTAAGCATCTGTAGGTGCTATAGACAAATGTTGTTGCAACAGGTTATTTACTGTATATAAAACTCAGGAAAAAATTAAGAGAGTTAAAATTGGAAATACATATCCCTTAGAGTGTGGTCCTATCCTAAAAGGTAATTCTGTAAGAATGGCATTGTGGGGTGCTATACTCAACATGTGTTACTAATGTCCTTATCCAATTTGCAATTAAGAATATCCTTCTCTCTATATGCAAATCCCAGAAACTCACTTTGAGCTCTGACTATCAAGTTTGGTTCTTGCCATCCCAAACATCACCACTAATAATTGATGTTATGCAGCCAAATTAGGCCACTAGCTACACCTCCTCAATCCTATTGCTGTCTGATTATGATCTTGGTAACACCTGTGCAAACACAGTGGAACTAATGACTCAGCATAATAGTAGTTTTTTCTTTCAGCTAAAGAAGCCCTATGAAGTCCTACTCAAACCCATGCCTAGTGAGTAGTTTCGTTTCCCTAAAACGAAACTAAGTTTTGTGTCCCAATGCATTCTTCTCTAGGTAGTAGAAGTTCTTTGTCTTTAAGTGAGTTGACTCTGCTTATCCCAGGACTGACTTTGACCTCAGTGACTGTGTATTTTGGTTTAGCTTCTAAATTAAGATTCCTTTCCCCAGGAAGGTTATTTCTTTCTTGCAAGGTACAAGTTAATTTCATGAACTAAACCTTGCCAAAAGAGCAACTCCCTTAGGCTTGGTCTACACTAACCCCCCAAATCGAACTAAGGTATGCAACTTCAGCTACGTGAATAACGTAGCTGAAGTTCGAAGTACCTTAGTTTGATCTTACCTCGGTCCACACACGGCAGGCAGGCTCCCCCGTCGACTCCGCGGTACTCCTCTCGCCGAGCTGGAGTACCGCAGTCGACGGCGAGCACTTCCGGGTTCGACTTATCGCGTCCAGACAAGACGCGATAAGTCGAACCCAGAAGTTCGATTGCCAGCCGCCGAACTAGCGGCTGGGTATAGACGTACCCTTAGAGAAGAAGGTGGCTATGCCCACTAGCTAAACAGGTGAGTATGCTCAGTCTCAGACCCCCAAAAAGATTGATAACATTTTTACAAGTACAAATACAAGGTTTTAAAATTAAACACTGTAACAGAGGAAAATGGTTCAGTTCTGGATAGTCTAAAAGTAGTGGATCTGGTAAATTCTCTAACCTAGGTTCCCTAGGTGAAAGCATCCAAAGATGGTCAGTCCTCAAAGAAGGATAGGGGAAGATACAAGAAAGGGAAACCATTTATTATACATTCATGCTTTAAGGGGATTGTGGAGGGAAGAAACCAACAGCGGAGCTAAATCATCCCTTTCCAATCTAGAGAGGATCTGACAGGGTAGATTTCACCCACTCATGCCATGAGTAGATGCACCCTGAATGCCTTTACTTCTTTCCAGGAGGGCCAGTTTCCTGAAGGAAGCTGATAAATATTTATTACTATGTATTTTTAGTTTATTTTCTGATGTGTTATTTTTCATTTGTAGAACACCATTATTTAGGAGACAGTTTTGTATAACTTCAATTAATCAGTTCATAACCAAACAATATGATGTTTAAAACTCCCCCCAACATTTCCACACACCCTACCTCTACATGCACACCCATGCAGGGTAAGAGAACATTACAGTCACACAGTTAAGGATTGAAAGCCCAGGAAATGTTAAACTTAACTTACTCTGTGCCCTTTAAGATGCAATATACTATTTCTCAAGTACAACATAATTATGCTACCACCTTAGTTAATGTGTCACATCTTGCACTGTATAATACTCTATGTATGCTAGATAAAGTCCATTAGCCACTTATATGACAAGTACAGAAGTCAATTGTTTGTCTCAGCCACTGTGCCTTTCAGGCTGAAAGTGCCAAATCTGCATTCTTGGCTATGCTGTCTCTACCCACATGCCCATATTCCAATTGCATAGCTAGGAACAGATCACAGGATTCTTGATTTCTGCATTCTACTGTTGTCTAGTCAATAGTTCTAAAACTCAGTGGTGAAGTTTGTTGTTAGCTCAAGTAGTAGAAGTATGTGTTGTGGATATGAAGACCCAAGTTTCAAACCCCACTGATAACCCATGTGGCTACACATGATGAAATTTCTTTCCAGGTTTTAAATAAAGAGTATTATTTAATTCATACAGTGGGAAAATTTCCTTAAAATAGGTTTTATAGTTAAAAAACATTGTAATCTCTTACTTACGTGTGGCATGCAACAAAGTACAGGTGTTCTGTATTTTGGTCATTTGTCACTGATTTTGATGGCTTATACCACATATTGACAGGTTATGAGGTGTAACTGGCAAATATAGGCTTACCTTAGCTTGTAGCGAAGTTAGTTTCATAGTAAACTCTCTCATTTCTTGAATTAGACCTAAGAAAGGCAGTATTGCTGGTTGAAAAGAACTTGGGCAGTATGTAGCGGCTGACTAAAATAATGAAAAACATACCATAGAGAGAACAAAATTTAATCATATAAAAGTCTGTCAACAAAGGTATACTAGGCAATTATAACAATGGAAAATATTTCAAGATGCTCTATGTGTATCTAAGTTTGTAGAAGAAAGTATGGTATTGTATGATAAATAATAAATGATTAGGGTTGGGTGCTGTTGGTTCCCTGCCCCACCCCAACCCCAACAGCCCTCAGTTAGTGTGAAAGGCATCTTGGGGGAAGGCCTCATTTCTCCTTAGTCCAATACTCTGTTTTGGGGCAGGAGGAGGACTAGACCCTACCTCAAAGAAGGACTCAGGCATGAGGCCTGTACCCAGGGCCCAGCATTGCTGTAATCCAACTGTCAACAAAGGCAAAGCATTGATCCCTCTGTAGTTTACAATGAAATTGTTTCTACCTAACTAGTGGGTTGGCATGAAGCTTGATAAGGGGTGAATTCTATTCTCACACCAGTGTAAATCAAGAGTAACTTCAATAAATTTACTCCTGATGAAGACAAATGTAAGAACAGAAATTGGCTCTGGATAAAAATTTGTGGACCATTTGGAGACTGTCTGATGAAAGGCACCATAAGGTATAAGTGCACATTTTGGTCTCTTTCATATAGCTATGTCCTGAACAGCAATTTTATTCATGGCCTGTACCACAGTATCAGAAGTGTTCTATGTACAAATGGAATGAAAACTTAAAAAAGAGAAGCATTCCAGTGTTCTGTGTTCTTTGAAACGGTTTCATTGTTCTATCTCCACTTGTGATTTTGTGGGGAGCTAGCACTAGGTGAATGTTTTCCTGTCTTACACAAAGCAAAATAATGTATTGAAAGTTATGTCTCATAACTGCCTACTGAAGGGTTTCTTGCACCTGAATCTGAAGCATCACCATTGCTGGAAACAGGATAACAGACTAGATGGACCATGAATCTAATCCAATATGGTAATGCCTATGTTCCTACACTCATAGCATGTATTGGAGCTCTGAGACTTTCATTAGAGATGGGATGCAGTTGCATTGCCCCAGGGACACAGAAGTGAGGTACCAAAGGACTAAATGACCATGCTGTCACATTTAAAATAAATTTTCAAATGTATTTGGGTAACTAAATTAATGTGAATTAATTTAGGAATACTTAAATATAACAATTATTCCTAAATGGGATAAAATATCAACAATAATTAAAGTAGAAAAATCCAGTTTTTGTAAAAATAGGGTCTAGGTTTTGAGTGTTCACTTTAAATCAATCTGGAAGGAAAAAATTAGAATCCTGAGGAAATGTTGGAAAATATACAAAGTCCTTTCTTATTTATTCAAAATCACTTTATAAACACAACAAACCCTTTGCTTTTGGAAGTTCTTCTCTGCATTGTCTAGTTTTTAAAAAGCTGCTGTTCCTATCTGGCATACTTCCCAATACCAGAGCCTGCCAAATCTACTGTCTTGTCCAGTGGTAAAACTGTTGAATTCCTGGTGACAGTGAAAGTGACATGACCTCTATATTCTTATCTCTGTAGAACTCCTTTATATTAGCTGTAGTAATTAAACACCCATAACTTGGTAATTTTGTATAGAAACTTGTAGCAAATGGCACACAAAGCTAGTGACCATATTTTATAACTCATTTTTAGTGGAAATGTTTTAACTGTAAAGCAAATTGTGAGGAAGACAAGTGGAAAAATGCCCGAGGAAAGTGCATTGCAGCTTATGACATAATTAGAATTTTGTAGAATAGTCTGGAAACAAAACTGATTTACAAATATTTTGTGAAAAGTGCTGAGTTCAGTTTGCTGTAATTCAGAGGGTCATGGTATCTGTCAGCATTTGCATGATCGATGTATCTGGGAAAATGCTGGCAAATCATGATATCTATCTTTTTTGTGGGGGAAATTGAAGAGACAGTGTTAGCTCAAAGCTACTTTTAGCCATTCCCTACTTTATATTTATATTCACATTTTTCAAAATTAGTAGGAAATCTACCTCTACTGGCGTAGGATTATCATTTCAGAGCATTAATGTAAACATTTCACCTGATGACATTTCAGTACTTGGTGTCATTGATAGCAACATTTGTCACTTGTGCAATTAGTTTTACTGTGTTACACTGGTGCAAACTGAGGGCCTATCGGTTGAAATTTATTCTAAGAAATCATTTGGTAAATACATATGAATGACAAATACAGAAGCAGAAATCAGGATTGGTTTGAGAACAATTTGCTAATTGAAAAAGGGGCTGAATTCAGACAGATCATTCAAAATGAACAATTTGGGCAGCTCTAGGTGTAATGCATATGAACCATAATGATCATAGTATGGGTTAGGGGAAGTCTTATGTAATTTGACTAATTCTATTGCACTTTACATTTTCATACACAAAGGAGACAAAGAAGACTTGAGGAAATACAGTATAGGTCCAGCACCTTCCTGTGTGCAAACTTCCCCCACGTTACTGAGCAATCAGTTCTCTGAAATATCAGCTGTTGACAAACAAGGGGAACAAAAAGTGTTTAATCAGGATTCTGTCATATGATAAATGAACCCATGCAGCAGCTAAATGAATATAACTTACTATTCTGTATAGCACTCAGGAACAGAGAGCACTCAGTTCTGTGCCAAAAAACTTCCATGTTACGAGCTTTTTAGTGACAGATCTTAGTCAAAACCATGCTCATCTCCTGAGAGATGGTGCAAATACCACATTGATTTATACACTGTGCAATTCTATTGTCTTCTCTAGGCTGGCACAGTTTGAGGGTGAAAATCAGCAGAGAACTTGGCTCAATGTGCATACTTACTCTACATAATATGAAAGCAATAAAAACAATCAAATTAACCATTTACCTCTGTTCTATCAGACATTATTGCTCCAAAGTTTATTTTATTGCCTGTCTAGGAAAAATCTTTGAGGAGACTGCTCTGACAGGGGTCCCCTACTGCTAAGGAAAAAGACCTTGCAGCGAGCAGCTGAACTTTCTTAGACCTCAAGCACAAACTGTTGAAAGAGGATGTGGAGCTCAAACAGGAACTGTAATGAAAGTGAGCACAATGAAGATCCTAGTTAATGAAAACATGAATTGGAATAAATAGAGAGCATTAATAGAAGAAAATCAGGATTGAATGTCTCAGGTGGGAGATTAATGTTCCCATTGGTATCAATGGAAGTGTTGCCAGTGATTTCAGTGAGAGCAGGACTAGGTGCACAAACAGCAACTAGGCTGTGCTGGAGGGCACTAGGAAATATGACATGAAAGAAATGAAGAAGAGCATCTCTCACTAAGAACAAGGAGATATCTACAATCTGTATAACCTCCCAGTCATTAATTAGATTAATTAAAGATTCTCTCATGCGACACAAGAAGTCCAAATGGGACCCACTGCACCTACAGAGGCAGCTGTGCCAGTGGGGAAATTCATCCCAGAAGAGAACAGTTTGTGGTATCACTGCTTTCCTATACCCGGGAGGGCAGTTTCATTTTTGATGGATGATCTGGAGCTGCTCAGCCCACAGAGGTTGGCCAAGAAATTCCCTGACCCACCCATCTCCTGGTGGGCTCTGCCCCTCTCCCACTAGCAAAGTGGCCAAAGATTGAATGGTCACAGAGACTGTATGAGCCTCTCCACTCTGGAGAGTGTCCATCTAAGACAGGAGTGAGGCAGGAAAGGAAAGTTTCTGTTTCAGCTGCATATTTTGTGGATACATTGTTTTCCAGTTCTGTCAATGTAGCAACTTTCCTGAATGGTCAGTTTGTTTTTGGGTTTAGGATCCCAGAGCCTGACTCTCTTAGCTGGGTAGCCATATGTCACCCTATATTCTCTAACATCAATAGAGAGTGTCTTTATCATGAATCCTGGGGGGGGGGGAACCCTATTCTCTCTCTGATGTCTCTCCTTAAAGTAAAAAGCAACAGAGGGTCCTGTGGCACTTACTTGCATCTGAAGAAGTGAGGTTCTTACCCACGAAAGCTTATGCTCCCAGTACTTCGGTTAGTCTCAAAGGTGCCACAGGACCCTCTGTTGCTTTTTACAGATTCAGACTAACACGGCTACCCCTCTGATACTCTCCTTAAAGTATAATTCAAGACCAAACTTGAAGTATATAGACCAAACGATGATGTCACATCCATTAAGCCTTCAGATTTCAGCCCGGAGCTCCTGATTTTGCCCATTCTGTACCGTCTTCCTGACTACCTTAAAGACTTCCCTGGAGTTTGGAGCTCTCCAGTAGGCCTTCTCATGCCCCAAAACCTGCTGTCAGTGGCCTGGCAGATGGCTCATTTGACATGATTCTGTTACGTTGTGAAGAGTGTGTAGGAGAGAGATCAAATTAAGAGAAAGCTAGTTCATCTGACTGCCTATCCAGCAGCTTCAAGTCAGGGAGAGCATCCTTTTAATTATGACTGCAGTAATTGGGGGAGGAGGAGAATACAGACTGGAAGATCAGCACTGCAGTAACACAGGGGGAGGGAGACAGAAATTGTATGGAGATGACTGCAATATTCATAACATTAGGGTGGAAGAAGGATAGCTTTTTACAGTGCCATATCCATGTCCCAGGGAACTTTTATGGAAAATCTTTTGCTTTTGGCATTTTCAGCCTTAGCCTTTTGGCACAGCCTTTCTCTAATGCACACAGGCATTAAATCTTACGCTTTTGGAAGGAGAGAGAAGAACAAAAATAGAAGGGTAAAATGGGAGGAGTGAATCCAGTCTGACTCAGGACAGAGGGGGCAAAGCAAAGAATCAGGTCTCTGTAGAACTCACAATAGAGTACAGAATTCTCAATTGACTAGTTTTACACTCTTTGTAGAATACAGTTGCTCAGAATAATTTTCTAAGATACTCAGCTATTATGGTGAAGGAAGCAGCAAAAATTCCTAGTATATTTTGGAGGAGTGTGGGGGAAGAGCTGGGGGTGCTTACTTAGTAATAAATTAATGAAAAATCTCTTCTGGAAAATATCGAAGAGAGATTTATTTTTATTCAAGTGCAGACGTCAATGCCAAGACAATAAAGAGAAACCACAATTTGTTCCATTAAGCTTGTATCATATTGTCAGTGCTTGCCCATATGGAAAACATATAAATTGTCATGAAAACATGAGAATGGGACAGTTTGGTAATGTTTTGAGTAGGCTTTATAAATATCATATGTATTTTTAAATACATGAGTGGTGCAGTTTTGAACACAAAAATCACACGTGTGGGAGCCAAATTTCACTATGTTCCCAATGCAGCAAAATTAGCAGAGCTGCAAATGTAATTATTCAAATTTTGTGTTTTTGGAGTACGCCAGGAAAAGTACAGTAAAATGAACAGATTTGGTGGAAAAACAATAAAAATAAGAAGCACTAATGTGCACATTTTCTCCTCTCTAAGTATAGGGATTTGTGTATGCAATTCCCTTTAGCATTAATAAAGGTTTTGTGCCAGGCCCCATGCGTTGAGCCTTATAGTCACATTAGTGACTATAATAAGTGGGACACATCCCCAACTTGTGTAAATTATCATAGCTCAGTTGAAGTCAATGGAGCAATGACTATTTACGCTAGATGAGGATCTGGTTCAGTATGTATAGAGCCTGCTTCTCTTAGCACTCTGGCACAGAGCCCTTGTAGAACTGGGCCAGAACTTGCAATCACTTCTTAAGCAAAACTCCCCACTGATTTCATTTAAAAATTGATAGCAATGTGGCCATTGTTACTATCTACATAGGGCTGATTTGATGGGGAATCTAGGGCACATCCCTGACAGTACAAGCGCTGAAACTTTAGAGTCTATTCAGAATGCACACTCAGTTCCCACTGTCAGCAGAGTTAGTCATATTTTATGTAGATAGATATTAGACGTGGCACAAAACAGATGCATTTGTTTGTTTCAAATGAAAATGCATATTTGTTGGTAGATGATGATGGTAAAACTTGTTTCGGAATATGGCCCAGATCATGAGCTGAGGCACAACTCAGGATGGGGGATGCAAAGGTGTCTTGAAGCTACATTGCTGCTCCCGTCAGTCTTTGCTCTGTACTTGTGACAAGCTGGGTTTCAGCACTAGCTTGCATCTGCTCCCAAAGAACCATTGCAAAAGCTGGGGTTTGACATAAGCACACTGTGGTGATCTAGGCCAAATGGGATTCTCCTACATAGAGGAATCCTCCATTGCTTGGCTTCAGAGCAGCTTTGTCCCACCTGTGCATACAGAAGAATTGGGGGTGGTGCCTTATTTTGGGAGAAAGGATGGTCTTGGGGGTCAAAGTACTGGAGAGAGATTCCACAGATCACTTTGAGCAAGTCATGTAATTTCTCTGTGCCTTAGTTCCCCCTCTGTACAAGGGGGGTAATATCACTTCCTTTCTCCCACCTTTTGCCTTGTCTATGTGGACTGTAAGCTCTTCAGGGCAGGGACTGTTTCTTACTTTGTGATTGTACATTGCCTAGCACAATCTCAGTTGGAGCCTATAGGCACTACTGTAATACAAATCACAATGTATTAAATTTGTAGTACTGTCCCATACATTCCAGGTCTTGAAAGCAAATGTACTGCATTGTGCCAGCACGACTTTCTGTGCCCATGGGAGATATGCCTGAAGGGGAACAGCCTAAATCTACGCTGGAGGTTCTATAGAAGCCCCACTGTTAGAGGCTACTTAATGGATCAACCCACTTTCTAGGGTGACCAAAGGTCCTGATATTTGGGGTTTTGTCTTATATAGTAACCTTTTGCCCCCACCTCCCGGTCCTGATTTTTGTTATCTGGTCACCCTACCACTTTCCTACTCACTTCTCTCCACCACTGATTTGGGGGGCTGTGTGGGTCTCCCTGGCAGAGGGAGATTGTGCTGCACATCTCCTTTCCTGTGGGGATTCCGCTGCTTGAGGCCCTGGGCTGGGAGAATTTGGAGTAGACTGTGGATGGATCTATCCCAAAGTGCCAAAGCTCTTAAAAATGCATTACAGCCAGACTACTGTGTGCCTTCCAGAAAGCTCTGGGAGGAAGGAGAAAGAGCATTCAATTAAAAGGCTGTTTATTTTTTTTTCCTTTCAAAAATTCTAAGGAAACAAACATAGTGATTCATGCTTATTTAGAAAAGAATATTGAAGAACTTACTTTACCGATAGCAGTGAAGAAAGGATGAGATAAAATTCTGGTGCTATATTTATATTGTATTTTGCAGACATATCTAATCTTCAGTAGCATGAGAAATGTTGTAGAAATGTGTGTAGTTGAAAATTGCTGCAGCATCATACTTAAAAACATGTCCTCCAGAAACCAGGTCAACTTTCATAGCAGTGTATAGTAATATATGTGTATACTGTAGAGTTTTTTATGTCTTATAATAGAGATGGTATAGATAATAATATGCTTTCATCTATTACTTTTATCAGGTTGTCTTATCTCCTCTGTTCCATCAAAAGTCTGCATTCAGAAAATATTAAGATAGGAGTGTCTGCTTCATTTGATACGCACATGAGGGGCCTGATCTCGTTTCCATTGAAGTCGATGGTGATTCTTGTCATTGACTTCAATGGGAGCAGAATCAGTCCCCTGAATGGTATTAGACACATCCTATTAATGTTAATTACAGTATCATATGTACACAGGGAATGGAGAAGAGGGTCCTAAACCACAAAAAATTGTTACAAATGGAAAGATTGCCCCATAGGCTACAGGCTTTAGTGCTGTAACTTTGTTAGCAATGAGCAAAGCTCCATCAACTCTGTTCTGTCTAGGTATTTATGTGAACCCACATCATTGTAGTATTTGAGGATCTACAAAATATTTAAATAGAAATAGCATGTTCTCCCTCTCTTCCTTCCCAGTCTATGAGAGAAATGGTTTGATTAGTTTCAAGGTTTGTTTGTTTTTTAAAGGATTAAAGGGGTATCTTTGGTGTCATGAATGCAAAAACCTTTTTGAGGAAAAGCAAAGTTGAAGAAATCCATCTTTTAATTCTGAAAGTGGTGAGATCTGTGTTATCTTGTGGAAGCAAGTTTCATAGCCTAGAGCAGTGGTTCCCAAACTTATTCCGCCGCTTGTGCAGGGAAAGCCCCTGGCGGGCCGGGCCGGTTTGTGTACCTGCCGCATCCGCAGGTTCGGCTGATCGCGGCTTCCAGTGACCGCGGTTCGCTGCTCCAGGCCAATGGGAGCTGCTGGAAGTGGCAGCCAGTATGTCCCTCGGCCCGCGTCGCTTCCAGCAGCTCCCATTGGCCTGGAGCAGCGAACTGTGGCCACTGGGAGCCATGATCGTCCGCACCTGCAGATGCGGCAGGTACACAAACCGGCCCGGCCCACCAGGGGCTTTCCCTGCACAAGCGGCGGAACAAGTTTGGGAACCACTGGCCTAGATCAATCTCTTATGAAAGTTCTGTCTCCCATTCTCACAAGTCAACAGTTTATGTAGGAGCTCAGAGGAGATGATCCTAATGATCTTTTCTGCCATTAAAATCTGAGTCTATAGCCACAGAGGGAGCAGCGGTCTCTCAGTTGGCTAACACCAATCCCATGGAGAGTACTGAACATCAGGAAGGAGACATTGATTTTTTGGGGAGCCAGAACAAACAGCAGAGCATCCAAGTGGTATATTCATGAAAATCTATATTGGTTGTTGTTTTGCTCTAGTATGAGCTTTTTTGGTGAAGTGGTTTGTTCCTTCAGATGAGTTGCAGTGATCAATGTGGCAACTGTTGGTCTCAAAAGATGGTAGTATAAGTGCCAAAGCAGTTCAGTTACTGTGTGTCATGCTGTGGCATTGCAAGTGGCTAAGAAGTCTAATTCTCAAGCGACAGTCCTTGCCACAAATAGTGCAGGCATAAGGCACGAGGGCTACAGGATGAAGCTGGTGCAATACTTGCCCTTGAGGGCTGCTGCACTTTCCTCTCTCTCAGTCACCTCTCTTCACCCTCTTGAACTCCCTGGCACAGCACAGCCCTCCAGTGTGACATGTTGCTAGCTGCATCTTCCCAGCTTGCAGTGTAAATTTTGAAAGTTTTCAAGTCCCTCTTTCAAACACCCTTGAGCCTGAGTCTAGATTGACCCAGGGGCTTTGGAGCATCTTCAAGTTCTCTATACGGGAGATCCTTTGGAATGCGTCTATCATCCATCAGGTGGAGATAACCATGTCAATGGAAACATCTGTGTTTGAGAGTAGTGATTAGACTTGGCAATTTTGCTTTCTCAACTACTTTGGTGTCAGGAACTTTGGTTTCCCACTTGATATTTAGAATACAGTGAAGATAGCAGGTGCAAAGTTGTTTAGTCTTCGCTCATACCTGCTGTAGGTGTTCCAGGTCTCACTACTATACAGCAGCTTGCTCAAAACGCACATCTGGTAGAAATAATCAATACTACACATGGATTGCCATGGCTGGGTGTTACATAGCAGAATATAGAGCAATATTCTGGCTTGCTGATTTTTTTTTTTTTTAAATTCGGCATCCAATCATCTCAAAGTCCAAAAGGGCCCCAAGACAGTAGACTCCTAACAATCGAGGACAAATGCCCTTGATAGTGTGGGTGGAGTTCTCCAAAATGCATTCCTTTTCCTACTAGCATCACATCAAGTTTGCCTGCATTCAAATGTAGGCGCCTGGTTTCAGATTTAGGCAGCTGCCCTTCACCCAGCTGCAGATTTTGAGTAGTTGTAGGGATAGCTGGATTTTGGTGCTGTTCATGTGTTGTGAAATGGAGCTGGGTGTCAGCTGTTTACTGCTGGGACTTCGGCCTGTTATCTCAGCTGTATATAGACTGAGTCTTTAGGAACTCCACAGATGAGACTTCCAACATGGAGATAATGTTGCCAGTAACGACCCTCTGAGAGGAGGGACTTGAGCAATTTCAAGGCATTTTCATTCACCCCTTCATCTTCTTTGGAGGCTGGGTAGCAGTATTTAGTTATTGATGGTATTAAGTGCCACAGAGAGATCGAACAGGAATAAATGTGGATGTACTTCAGTCCACTAGAGGAACAAGTGCTGGCTTGGTACCAAGAACTGATCTGAAGCTTGACTGAGAGGGATCCAGGATACTGCCAGCTGACAGGATGTATTGGTGACTAGCTTCTCAGTTAGTTTGCTTAGAAAAGGGAAGGAAGACAATGGCTGGTGGCTTGTGAAGTCCCTAGTATGGAGTGGTGGTTTCTTTAGTACGGTCACACTGTTGCATATTTTAGGGTGGGTGATAGATTTCCCCACACCAGAGGAGGTATTGACAGTCTGAGTCCCAGGTGTTGTCTATTCTTTTGTCATCCTGCAAAGGCAGTGGTCAATTACAGGTGACAACCCTGGGTGGTTGATTGTCAGTGTTTCCATGACAACTGCTTGTGTGAATAGACCTAATTGGCCTGTGAGATCATCCCAGATGTGGAGTGACTTTCTCAAGAGGTTTTGGAGGTTTAGCTCACCTGAGTACCTCAAAGATCTGTTGCTTCTCTGAAGTTTATCGGTATTACTCGAATCTCCAAAGTTAGACCAGAGTCTGTCACACCAGAAACAAAGTCACCCTTTCTTGTAGAATTTTGACATATTTGCTTCCAGTCAGAATCAGAATTAGGATGTACAGAGGGGTACTACAGTGGTAAAATAATGAGTCAAAATCATTCAAATTTGGTTGAACTTCATGAATCTTTCTATTCAGATTCTGTTTAAAGATTTGGATGTCTATCCTGTTTTGTCTAAGCTGCTTCATGCATTTTTAATTTTAGGTTTGATGTGCAGGTGGGGGGCACTCTATTTTTTTTTCTTTTGAGGCCTTGTAATAAAGATTGGTAACTTAACATAATGGCGGGGGGTGGGAAAGGTGTCACATTTTAGATCTGCATTTCAAGTGCAAGATCTACAGGCATGCATGCACCGGGTCAGTGCTTCTGATTTATAACAGCCTTTTGTAATAGTGTTGTGTACTTGTACTGGTGAAGAAAAAGAAAAAAATATTCTCTGAGTTTCCTGTTGCTCTAGGATGTAGAAAGATATCTAGGATGACTGGGGGTGAAGTTTAAATGTAATAAGTAACCAAGTATCATTTCAGCAGAGAATATAGAAGTAACTACTGAATGTGCAATGAAACTACGCAACCTTTCAATTCATTTATCAGTTCTCAGTTCCTATTTCAAGGCAGGTGAAACAAAACTACTGAGCAAAGAAAATTAATCTGTACCCAGAGTATATTCACTTAAAACTAATAACCAGTGCAGACCCCCTGGTTCAGCCAAACTCCTGTTTCTTCTTCTTATAATTTGATTCTGCAGTTTTAACTCTTACTTGATGCAGATATTTCCAATCTGTTACCCTCACACAGGAGTACTGAGAGATACTGTAGTGAGTTAAATGGCATTTGTATCCTAAACTAGCTCTGTGTTTTAATTAGATAGAGGTGTCCTTTTATTAAAAGAAAACATCCTGAAGGATTCTACAGTAAAGTCAAAAGATACTACATCTCTGCAATAGTAATATTGATTTTTTGGGTGCTAGCCGGAAAACTTTCTTTTTCTAAGGAGTGAAATGGCTGATGATATTCAATAAATTAAAATGCAGCCTAGGTAATGGCATTGTTCAAACAGAATGATTATGGTACTAGTTCTACATGTATAATTTTCTTACAGGCTTTCCTTCTAATCATGGGATCCCATGCAAATACCTGTTTCATTCTTGGTCTTAAAAATGGTAAGTCCCTTTTAAGGTCACTGTCAGCTGTAACTCAAGAAAACTTGCTCTGCTGGTAGGTTCAGTCAGTTGTAAATAAGCGGTAAGTTGTACATAATGTGAGAAGCTTCCTATTGACATTCTGCCAATAAAACGCGGTCTGATCTGTTCCTGTGTCGTCTGTACGTTCCTAGATTTACTCCCCATAAGACAGTACAGTCCTCTCTTCTCTGGAAGTGTAGCTTCTGGCTGACGCTGCAATCTTGCCTAAATTTTCTGGTAGTTAAAATTTTTCAGAATCTTCAATTTTAAATGAGCTCAGACTTCCAGCAGTAAGGGGTGGGGAGAATGACTGTCAGTCTGTCTTTTCTAAGAAGACCTGCAAGTATGACACTGCAGACATTAGGAAGATGAGTGGTTGAGACCGACAGAGGTCATTAGGGTAGCAGCCTTTAGAAATAGGTTGTGGTTAAATTGTAACAGCCTAGTGAAAACAAGGATAAAAGCACAGTTTCTCTATTAAGTGCTTAGTAAGGAGTGGGGGGGAGTTGCTCAGATGAAATAAGAAATGTTCATCTCTTCTTCCTCCAACACTTGAACTGAAGCCAAACCAAAACTTCCTATGAGGCTTGACATAACCTGTCTGCCTTTTCTTTTTGTATTGTTGTGAGCTTTAGCCTTTCCTAATTTTTGGACAGAAGAGGATGTATTGGAATATGGCAAGAGACCTGTCTTGTGGGCAGATTAAGGTCCTGATTTACCAAACAGCTTAAGCACTGCTTAACTTTAATCACGTGCCCAAGTGTTTTGCTCAACAGGGATGGACTTAAGCCTTTGCATAAAGTTAAGCATGTGCTTAAGGGTGGTTCTGAATCAGATCTTATGGTGGGATGCTTGGGATTTGAGCCCCATGGTCATAGGGAGGCAGAGTAGTGGGGGACAGCAAAGTTCACTGCTGATTGTTGGGGTGAGCTCTCTGGGGAGGAAGAATAAGGATTAGTGGAAGATGGGTCCATTTTGGAGTCCCTGGAAAGGAGAGCCTGTATTGAAAAGGTGTGACCTGGGTGGGAGGAAAAGTGTGTATGAGGGCCCCACAGATTTTGGGGGGACCTGAACTACTGGCCTTCATACTTTCAGTCGAAACATTGATTTTATATTGATAACAACAAAATGGGGAATCAGAAAAATAAGGAGTCTGTGGGAGCACAGTGTATGTGTGCCGCCCCTATAGCAGGCTGGATCTGAACACCAAATGGCAGCTGGCTCTGCCTTTAAAGGTGCAAGACCCAGAAAACACATCATAACACATACAGACTCTGTATAGAACATGAATGTTTTGTGGCTGTAAGCATTATTTATCCTTAATCCATTCCTGACTAGTCTCGCCATGTTTCTGACCTAGCCTGTATCCAGGAGCACTACCAGCTTTTCTGCCGCCCTAGGCGGCGGAAGGTCCCACCCTGAAATGCCGCCCCCCACAGAGGTGGCGGAAGGTCCCGCCGCCGAAATACCGCCACAGTCGCTGCCCCCCAAATTGTACTGCCCTAGGCGACTGCCTAGGTTGCCTAATGGGTTGCGCCAGCCCTGCCTGTATCAGGTGATACTTGAAATCTCATGAGAGAACTTGTTCATTCTCATCAGATGCAGCCTGACTTTCTGACCAAAGTAGTTTGGCTGTACTGAGGCAAGTATTAATACATTTGGATACTTACTGTATCTAGATTAGAGGAGGGCCACATTTACAATGTTTGGATCTGGAGCCTAACCTTAGGGAGTGATTTGATCTGGGGTTTTAGTCTGAGATGATTTTTTTTAACCAAATAGAGTTTATAAAATCTTTTGGCGGTGTTCACATACTGTGGTGATGGAGCCATGTGAGAATAATACCCAGCTAGATAAGTTGACAGGCATCCATGACTAGGGTTCTTCTAATATGATTTTTTAAATGGCCTGTTAAAAATAACATTTTTATTTAAAAAAACACATTCATAATTATTATGGGCTTCAAGTAGATTTTAGTTCATTTTTTTTATAGACTAGTAGTCTTTAATCTCTTATCACAGAATCTGAAGTGTACCTGTTAAATACTAGTAAATTAGTTATCAGTCCCTTGGGCAGTATATTTTAATATCAGTATTATATGGCAGATGATATAAATCTTGTGTACGGTAT
The DNA here is from genome assembly GCF_011386835.1 of Chrysemys picta bellii. Classification (NCBI taxonomy): domain Eukaryota; kingdom Metazoa; phylum Chordata; order Testudines; family Emydidae; genus Chrysemys; species Chrysemys picta. The sequence continues at coordinate 31,505,481 of NC_088798.1, read as the reverse complement.
TATTAGCTTAGGCAGCTGCTGACTTAAAAAGGCCAGTTTAACAAGTCACCACTGTATTATGTTTAATTAGGTACAGTTTATATAATGAGGTGTTCAGTTCTAATGGAAAGACATGCTGTGAGCAGCACATCTGCAGGAATAACTATTACAATCAGCATTGCAGAGACCCATGGAACTGCAAATTAGACTTACTTATCTAGAAATAAATTACATCCCAATGCCTTCATAAAGCTCATTAATTAATTCCACTGGCATAAAGGTCTTTTTCTTAATTTCATGTTCCATTAGCATAATAAACACAATTTGAGTTACAACAGTATGATCAGTTTAATGGATGCTATTTATTTTAGTTTTTTTATTTAAAGTCCCGGTAACATAGAATTAACATCAATGTGCTGTTTGGTCCTTTATTAAAAATTCCCATAGGATAACCAACACAGATGTTCAATACAGCATCATATATTTGCTGCATTTTATGACTCCACTAATTGGCCATATGGAAAGGTGTTGCTTGGATTTAATTTAAAAAAACTCTGATAAATTATATGGATTGTAATAATCATAATCAGTACAAAACATTGGATAGGTTCATATAGACTGCATGCTGAAAGCAAAGCAAGGATAAGCAAAATTTTGTGTGCATTGGTGTTATTTACCATAAATCAATGTACTTCAGTTTATTAAAATTAGTTTCAACAACCTGCTTAGTTCTTGACATAATTATAATTTATGCCAACCCTGTGTAATCAGAAGAAAATGTTACCAGCTAGCTGTTTAGTCACAGTTTAGTTGCAACCAACCTTCTTGTTCCATTGAACAGTTCATGAGCAGCATGTTTCATGATACACAATATTGCAAAAACATTTATGGCAAGATGATCTACATTACTAGAACATAAGGTTTCAATGTCCAGTTTATACTCATTCCTTTGAATGGCATTACATACGTTTTGTTAGCTTGTAATAGACTAGCAAAATGTCATTGCATATTTCATTTTTTTTGCCTTATGTAGTCAAACGTTATGGTCTTATCTGTTAATATAACCATGTTAACCCTATCATTCCACCTATAGCATATACTGCTTTATCATCCTACACTTTTTCTCTCTAGCTCATGTCGCTCCTCTTCTTTTTAAATATCAGTGGCTGTCCCTGTAAATATCCGATCTCTTCCCATCCTATAAATTAGTCACACTTTCTCATGTTACTGAGTCAATTTAAATAATGTTTGGATGTCATATAAATTGGTCTTCTGATTTTTCAAATAAAAACTGATTTCCATCGTCATGCTATAATTCATCCTTATAGTTTTCTCTTATTCACTTAACACAATCCATTTGACCATGAAATGTCTGTCTCTGCTGGTGCTGCTTTCCCTGAGCATGTTGGCCCTTATTATGATGTCAGTGGGCGATGTACCCATGCATTAAGGACAAAATTGGTCCCATGAATTTGAATATATAGACTGTAGAGAGAATATATAGACTGTTTCTAGAGGAAACCATGTATGCATTTTAGTTTGAAAAATGCTATGTAGCTCATGACACTTGATGTGGACACAGCAGCAAATGGGGACAGATGCATGCATGGAATTAAGCGGCAAGCCTCAACTTTTATTAACACAGGGGAGGGGCACTACTGGCCCATCACCCATACGATCTTATACCAGGCACTTAGTTGATTCCAGCGTGGGGGTCCTTAACATATAACCCATAATGTGGCGTAGGCTGTCCTCAGCCTATCCCCAGGACGCAACTCTCTCTGTGAGGGAGTCTGTGGGTGTAGCCGGGTGGGGACCTCAATCTGTGAGGTCCACCAGGTCTGACCTTAGCCTGCAAAGGCCTCAAGGTCTTACCCTGTTATGTGAGCCCAAGGCCCATCACCAAAATCCCAGATCTTTTACTTCTGGGAGCCATTCATTTTATTCTCTTAACAGCACTGGAAACTAGCCACAAGGAAGGCAAAAGACTCCCCGTTGTCTGCCAACTGGCCCGTGGGAGAAACAATTCCTTCCTGACCCCCTAAACAGGCAATCAGCTAGGCCCACAGCATCTGTCAGGCTGGGTTCCCATTCCCAGTGTGGGTGGGTAGAGTGGGCTGCTGGAATGGAGACAAAAGAGGTTCCACATGGCCCCTGCACTGGGCTAAAACCTGGGAGCTGGGGAATGCTGGCCAAACTCCTTCAGCTGGCCAATGGGTGCCAGAGACTCCTGTGGGAGGAGTTACCTATTGTCGCTTGGCAAATGCTTCCCTCCCTTGCTACTGGGACTGTCCCATTTTCACCACCAGCTCCAGCAATTTCCACCACCCGTTTATGTGGTTCAGTGGCATTTCTGGTGCCTGTATATAGGCTTATTTTTCACTATTTCTATTAATGATGAAAATAGCTCAGTGTCTTAACTGTAAATTACATAGATACACACAAAGAATCTAGAATAACCTTTTAATATAATCTCTTGTAGATGGTTCTGAATCTTTGGAAACACTTGCTGCACAAAGCTGTAATGTTAAACATCAAAAGTATTTTTTTATCCTGTGTGCAGTGCAAATGGTTAACGGGATTTTTAAAACGAATGCTACAAGTTTGCAGAATTTCATAATATGATAAAGAATCACGGTTTTCGTATGTCTTAATGTTATGGATCCTAAGATATAAACAGCTGAAAAAAATGAGGTTGCACTGAAGGACAAAGCTAACGATGTCAGCTGCATTGCCAGTGCATGACACCACTTCATTCTATACACTCTATAGCCACAGTACTATAAAGTTGAAAGAAAAGTGACATTGTGGGGAGGGGAAGTGGGACTGATCCTGTCTCCACTGAAGTGAGTCAGGTTTACATTTTTAAAAATTCATTCATTTACAAATTCCAACATGGACGCTTATTTTGGGGTTCAACCTTGAGACAGGTGTGCATAGGTTTTTCAAGAGTTGTGGCTAGGCACATGCAGGGCTTTTGTATGCTGAAGCATGGCCTTGTGCAAATGGCTGGGTTGGGGGTGGTCATGCAGTTAGTTATGCTTGACCTATTTTCAGAATTGCACAGGCCCAGTCCAAGCTGATTTAGGCATATGCAAGGTAGTTACTGCTCATGCAGATGTGAGCTATTAGGAGCGGATGGAGGGGGTCATCTCATCACCCCTCCAGAGTCTGCTGGGCCTGTCTCTTTCCTACAAAAAAAGAAGCAACTGTGGGAACAAGTGTACTTAAGCATGTACTTATGTGGAAAAAGAGGCAGGCAGCATTCTTGAAAGGTAAGAGAACAGAGGGTGGTTGTGTTAGATAAAGGTTCTTGCTGGTTCACTCTGAGGTGGGAGTGAAAGGGGAAGTAGAAGCAGTAGAAGTCTGGGGGGACTACACTGAGGGGACTACACTGGAGCCAACCAGGGATCTGGTGAGCTCATGCTTTTAGCCTCAGAGCTCTCTGAGAGCTTTGAGGGTTACATCAGGAATTAGGCTAATCCTCTTAATATATACTATGTCACAGGTAAGGTCATTGCTCTGCAGCCCTGTCCTGGAAGAATCTGCACAGGGTTGTAGCAGAAGGTATTCAGTGGTGTTGAGGGGTACATCCACTTAGCCTAGCAACCATTATAGTGTTAGGGGGTGGTCCTTCAGTGATTGATTCTACTAAGCCTGTGGTTCTATGCAAGTATCTTGAGGGTGATATCCACAGTGCCAAATAACCACAATGACAGAGGATTTTGGGGAGTCTGTTCTCTGTCACTTTTCTGACTCATGAAGCCTAGTATCTGGGCATGTACCAAGTCAAGTACCACCACATCAAGATGACAGTGCTCCAGGTGGTAAATACTTGCTTATTTTTCTGAACTTGTGTTTTGGTGCTAGCTATTGTGGGCCCGACTCCGTGGACAAAAGGCATGGCTGAGTGAGGGTGCTACAGCCTGAGTCCTCTTTATAAGCTTTATCTAGTGGCTTGCTTTTTCCTCTAGGATTCAGAGACTAGTGCATTGAGGGCTTGGATCCAAAGTTAACAGTTGTTGCCAGGCACCTCTCACTGGCCCAGACAATTCCTCTCTCTCTCTCTCTCTCCCCCCCCTCCCCCCGGCCCCCGAGGAAGTCTCAGCTCTGCAGGAGGCACACAAGAAGGGGAGGATACAAGTACTGGCCATAGAAGAATGACTTTGAATCTTTCATCATTTAGGACTGGAGGGAGGGCATTCAGGTGAGGTGGGAGGGCTGGGTGAAGAGATTGGGGAGAAGATCTAGCTTAGAATAGCACCAGTAGGTCTTTGACTATATGTAATTTTAAATATACCTTTAAAACTCACCAACGTTTTCCCCTCTGCTTTTTGCTTTGATGAAATAAGGCAACTTGTGAATGTTCTCTGGCAGAGTGAGACGCTAACAGAGCCATTTAAACCTAAGTACAATAGGTTAGTGGTTTGGGACTAGCATAAGGATAAAGGTGTAGAGCGTGAAAAGTAGTTTTAGAGTAGCTAATGAACACTTCGCTCTGTTTCTTTCCCAAAGCCAGAGAGAAGCTGATTATAGTATCTTCTGCAATGGCTGGATAATTTAGGTTTTGTTTGCTATAAAAGTTTAACATTGTTGATGATAAATGTTTTGCCTGTTTAGTCCATGTTCTAGCTAAATGGAGAGCAGCTGAGTGATGTCTTGGATTCATTCAGACCATCAGAAACGGAAAGAAGGGAAACGGGGACACCAGAGCATAGCAGAGAGCAGACTTGTTTTGGGTCTTTCCTGCTCTTGGGCCAGCCAGGAAAATTAAGGATTCTCCTTTTTGTCTTCTCACTCTTAAGAAGCTTGGCAGTCTTCAGAATCTCATTTCAAGCAAACCATAGACATGCTCTTGTCAGGCTTAATTTTCAGCTTGCCTGCATTTGCCCATAGGACTTTGGAATAGAGACATCATTGTGGGGGGCACAGCAAAGCATGGCTGCAGGGATCACTGCATGTGCACAGCTGGTCCTTGGAAAATTTGGCTGTGAGCATTTTGCTGTTGACTTCAATGGGAGCAGGGTCAGACCCAACGTCTTTATAATTGAGTCAGAACTAAATAAAGAGCCTTCATTCCACATCAGGCCTACACACCAATTAAGTTCAAATTTTCAATATGATGTTTCTAATTCTCTGCTAAACAAGCTGCAGCAAGTACAGCACAACTTATCAAACCTCATAGCAACTCTTTTGACTATGTCTTATCTAATTAGTGTCCTAATTATAAGGAATATTTAATACAGTGTAAGGGGTAAATCTTGAACTGAAAGACCCTTCCAATTTCAGTGGTATAATAGAGATCAACCAGCTATGGCTGCAAATTACAGAATTGAATAAAATTCTTATAAACAAACTATATATACTCTTGTGACAGTGTACCCCATAAGGCTTTATGGGGGATGTGTGTGCTTATAAATGTATGTATGACATAACTGGAATATGTTTTGTGCTGCCTGTGCCATGTAATATATCTCCATAAAGGTAATGGTCTACTATATCTATTCATCTTATCTGTACACATATATCATTTTCTACTTGAGGTTAAGAATATGGGCTGTATACTTGCTTGGTTTCTAAGTAAGCTTTGTGAGGCATTTGATAAGTTTCTTTAGGAAGGAATTTGCAAGGTTAAGTACCTGATCAGGAAGCACTTGGGAAACAATGCATCTTGGAATGCTCCAATCCACATAAGACGTCTTCCTGGAGACATACAAGATACCATGTGGACAATGGCTTCTGCCTGTAAAGACTGAGTCATGAAGGGACATGTGACTTGCCCAGTTGACTCCAGAACTCCATCTTGGAGCTGGACTTGCACAGGAGAGAGGAGGCGGGTCTCCACCCACAAGAGAGAGTCTATTTAAACCCGGGGGAGACCCCTCCATTTTGTCTTCAGCTGGCTAAAGAAGGAGCCTCTCCAACCCCCCAGGATACTTGAAGGAAACTGGAACAAAGGACAGTAACTACAGGGGGTGGGAGTGATTGCTGGACCCAGGCTAAAAGGAGATTAGCCTGTAAAAGGGAGCATTCTGGAACTGGTGAGGATCTTATCTGTATTTAGTTTGATTAGACATAGATTTGCGCATTTTATTTTATTTTGCTTGGTGACTTACTTTGTTCTGTCTGTTGCTACTTGGGACCACTTAAATCCTACTTTCTGTATTTAATAAAATCACTTTCTACTTAGTAATTAACTCAGAGTATGTATTAATACCTGGGGGAGCAAACAACTGTGCATATCTCTCTATCAGTGTTATAGAGGGCGAACAATTTATGAGTTTACCCTGCATAAGCTTTATACAGGGTAAAATGGATTTATTTGGGTTTAGACCCCATTGGGAGTTAGGCATCTGAGTGCTAAAGACAAGCACACTTCTGTGAGCTGTTTTCAGGTAAACTTGCAGCTTTGGGGCAAGTTATTCAGACCCTGGGTCTGTGTTGGAGCAGACGGGAGTGTCTGGCTCAGCAAGACAGGGTGCTGGAGTCCTGAGCTGGCAGCGAAAACAGGAGCAGGGTTAGTCTTGGTACATCAGGTGGCAGCTCCCAAGGGGGTTTCTGTGATCCAACCTGTCACAACTGTATATTGCTACATCTCCAAAAACTATCCTTTATACAGCACTACCATTGGTGTATTATACATTTTATTTGTACCCTAATGGCAAATATTTATACAGTAGATGAAATCTTGTTTAAAATCTGGTAGAATACCGGTGTCCCTTTTCCTGATAGAAACTACTCTTCCTATATAGTTTATGCCTTTGATCATTTAAACCTCCAGGGAAATGAATGAATTACTTTTTCACTTCCATTTGCAGTGTTATGCTGTATATTACTTGATCTTAAAGAAACAATATCCAGTGCCACATTGGAGCTTTGGGCTTCAGACCACCTATTGTGGCTCTCTGCTTGTTGATTTTCCACACTTCTTACTTAGAAAAATAGATGACTTGAAGACACAAATAAATCATCAGACAGTGATACACAGGGAAACTAAATAGTAACACCAATATGTTGATCTGCAGGACTTGTGACCTTTTGTATTTGCTTAAGCAGCCCGTTTTAATTAGTAATGGATACTGTTGCACTCAGATAAACATTACTGACAATTGAAAACAGCACCTTATAAGCAAAGCATTTGTCGAAACTTAATCTGTGTACCCAAACTCTCCTTCTTTAGGGGGTTGCTTTGTTCTTGTCATAATGCTTAAGTTAATGGACAACTAAAATAGAATGACTACATGTGTCATGCACTGAGTGAAGAGGACAGACCAAAAGCCATTAGTGTCCAGAAAAGAAAGACAAAGACAGAAATTCTATTGCTTCCAGATGAGTCCTTACTTCCCCAAACTCTCTATTAGTATGACAGACAAGAGGCAGGGCCATTAATCCAAAGGTCAGATAGTGCAATTTTAGCCAGATTTCCTTGACTGAAAAGGCAATGGGAGATTATCTAGAATGCTAGTGTTATGGAATCTACAGGATGATACTTTAAAAAAAAACAATTTTAATGTCTTGATGCCCTAAGTGACAATTCTACCTGTCGTACTAAAAGGGAAAAAATAACTTTTCAGTACTGCCTGTGGCTGAACAGTTGGCTAAAAGGAAAAGTGGGGTTGTGCTGATTCCTGAAGTTACTTTAAAAATTTTTAAAGTAACTTTTCAACTTTTTTGTTTCTTCACAATTGACAAATATAATCAAAATGTAGATCTGAGAAAAGTACCAATAGTGTTATTGCCTAGCGTATGTAATGTCGCTAATAACTTTTTTGTTCACTGGGTGGCTAGCAGAGAGAGAGATGAGGGAGATTTCCCCCAATCTCCCTCTCTATTGTTACACAGATGGAGAAAGATGTCTGTGTCCAAATTATTACTATTAGCCCCCAACAAGAATTGTGGCTGAGCCAGAGCAACTCCTGTGATTAACTCCCTTACCCCTGGATTCTCATTCATTATGGGATTCTCCATAGCTGATGGAGAGTGTGCTTGTGCTAGTATTGCCTGGCAGTTGCTGTAAATGCTCTGGTTAGTGGAAGTTATAAACTAACTATTTGTCCTAGAGTTAGAAGTTTGCTGCTGGAGGAGGAGATGCTGTAGTTGTTCGCTAGAATGACCTTCCCCCTACACTCATGCTGGCAGTCAGCACAGACACTATATGCCTGTTTTCAGAAGGTTTCTTTTCAATGTGTCTCAGGGAATCTGGGGAGCAGCAGCAGATGTGAGGTGGTAGCTTAGTCAAATACAAGTTATCGGAAAGGTGATGGGGTGAAATTCTATGGCCTGTGGTATGCAGGAGGTCAGACTAGATGATGTAATGGTCCCTTCTGGCCTTGCAGTCTATTAATCTATGCCGCACTAATTCTTACTTGAATGATGAGCCTTCTTGAGACTTTCTTTCCCACCTGTTTGATTGCGTTAGGTATCAAATGTTGTTATTAGCAAATAGCTTATGGGAATGGGTGGTAAGGATGACTTTACACTCAGGACCACAATATGCAAAACGAAATAGGAAAAAATGAATTGACAAATTTGTGCTGATGTCGTATTACTGAAGTGCTGTACTCAAGTTAACCCATGTGTCATGGCGTGATTATAGCCAGATGAATTGTGTGAAGTGCCTACTTGGGAATTAAAAATGGAAGCGGGGGGAGGGGAGGAAGGGGGGCAAACTATGGATTCATTATTTTGACTTTTAGAAGATACTAAAAGCTTTGTTTCAAGGAATCATTGGTTACTGGTTGCCTGAGATTTGTGTGACTGTTTGGAGCCAGTATTTCTTGGAGTGATAACAGTGCAATGGCTTTGTTTTCTTGCAGTAACTTCCTGTAGATCTGTGTGGTTTTTGTTGAGAATTCATACAAACTAATTTCCTTTTCATCTCAGAGCACTTGCTTTAGTGTTTTTAATCTCTTTTCCTTGCTAAAAATCTACTGACCTGTTGATACATATGCATAGCATCTCATTCACGTAAGTGAGAATTTGGAATGAGTGGTTGAGAAAAGGCTCTTTATATTTATTTAAAACAAATATATTCAGAACAAGATCATGATACAGAGTTCATTCTGAGCGTTTTGATTTATTTGGGTAGCTCTTCTGGAATCCCACACATGTAACAACACACACTTTCTGTCTGCTTAATTGTCAATACACATGTTTTAAAAACAGATTTATTCTTGAAAGAAAGAAAATATATTGGTGCATTCAAGATTGTGAAGATATGAGATCAGATGTACATACAAGTGCCCATATCTTGAGGGCTTGGTTTCTAGAATGCATAGCTCTGAATGTTTTACTGCAGTTCTGCAGACTTGTGTGTATATATTTTTTCTAATAAAAAAACTAAAGTGGCAAAGGCTTAGGGTAGAATTTTAAAAAGTGCTCAGTGTCAGCCGGCTTAACTCTGCTGCCATTGAAGTCAATAGTAACTCCCATTGACTTCAATGAGAGTAGAGTTAAACCAACACTGAAAGCTTTTGAAAATCCCACCCTTAAGCAATTTCTTTTCTGCGCCATTGATGAAATGCTTGAGCTGGTGGAACCTTGTAACCCAGCTGTTGCTATTGAAAATTTAAAATAAGTACAATTCCTTGATTAAAGAGTTTTTTGTTTAACACTACCACTTTCCTTTGTCTCCCTGTGATGATTTCATCTCCAGCCTACTACAAGGTGGGACATTGTACGTGATTTTGTTGTTTAGAATAGGATTATTCAAATAATGTGTTTTTCTCAATTGCCATAACTATTGAAGAAAACCTAGCACCATGTTCCTGAATGCCTTTCCTGTGTATGTTTCTTGGCACCGCTGCTAATGTGTCTGTAGGAAACATCTTGATAATAAAGAATTTTAAGAAATAAAGGATTAAAATGTAATATATCCTTGTTTTATAGCAAATGTGTCCTGTTGTAAGTGAGCTACTTTGGAGAAATAGATCAGAGTAGGGTTTTTGCTGAAGTTGTGTATTTAAAGGAAGATTATGCACAGTGCTCTTGCTTTTTTTGTTGGATTCAAATAGCTACTCAAGAATTATAAGTGTTTCAAAAGCCTGAAGCATAATTTTGTAAAATCATATTATATTTGTCCTTTTGGCCCTGAGGTTTAAGATTCTGTGTTCATAAACATTTCAGGCTTCTTCTAAAATAAATGTTTAGATTTTTTATTATCTACAATAAAATTGAATACTATGGGTTCAGTTTACAAATTTGGTCACCTGTTAGGCTGGGTGAGCAAATTCAACAATGGGAGTTGGATTATTAGCAGAATCTGCGGATAAATACCCAACTTATAAGTGCTCTGTTTTGTATAGCTAAGATCCCATTGGATTGATGAGATGCAGATGTTAGGGTCCAACATATGTAGGAACTGATGTATTGAATCATGGTCAGTCTAATCTAGAATCCTGTCTCTGGCAGTAGCCACTATCTGGGGATTCAGAGAGAGGTGTGAAACCACATAACTCACCTAAGGGGGAATTCCTACCTAAACTCATGAAGGTAGTGCTTGGTTTATATCCCAAAGCATGATAGTTGATACCTTTCTGTAAATGTTGTATCTTATCTAAGTCCCCAGTCCTGCAGAAACTTAGAATGGTTAACTTTATGTATGTGGTAGTCAAATCTATACCAATTTGTCTATTCACACATGTAAAATTAAGCACCCACATACATCGTTGCAGGATCAGGGCATAACATAGCTGTGGATATTATAATTTTCTATGTCTACTTGTTTTTTTAAAAAGTCCTATTAAGAGCTTGACCTCATTGATATCATGTGGTAGTGAGTTCCACAAGTTAAAATTGTATTGCTTTTAAAAATATTTCACTTATCAATTAAACTTGTTTCCTTTTAATTTAATTCACTATCAACTGGATATTGCATTATGCAAAAGGGTAAATGTAAGTGGCTAATATATCTTCTTTATGTCACTCTTTCGTTTGTATCACTCTGATGTACCCTTTACTCATCATCTTTTAAACTAAATTAGTCCTAATATTTTAATCTCTTTGCATGTTAGAAGTCTTTCCATGCCTCTAATTTCCATTGCTCTACTCTGAACCCTTACTTTTTTGATACGACATTTCATTTGAAATGGGAATTACTAAAACTGAACTCATTATTAAAAATAGAAGTTCACAATTGGTATTATATGATGACAGAGTATTCTCCATGTAACCCTATATTCCTTTCTTAGCACAGTTGATATCTTATTTGTGTTTATGACCACTGTTGCACAATGAGCATACATTTTCACTGAGCTATCCACAGTGATGTCTCACCCTTTTCTTGTGTAATTTAGAACCCATCAATATGTAGTTTCAATTGTTTCTTCCAATAAGCACATTTCTATAGTACTTTAAATGCATCTGGCATTGTGTTGCTAATTCATAGATCCTTACAAAATCATTGAGGTTAGTCAAATCTTTTGGTCAGATGCAAATTTGTCAATTCATTGTTCACCTCTTCTTCCAGATCATTAGTAACAATCCTAAATATGACTGGTTCTGGTACTACATCTTGGGATACCCCATTGTTTGTGCTCAGATACTAAGTGAATGTTGCACATTTCACAAGACATCTAGACAGACAGGCAGTGCTGGGGAGGAACTGGTTGTGGTACATATAGGTACCAAAGACATAAGGAAAGGTAGGAGTGAGGTCCCAGAGGCCAAATTTAGGATGCTAGGTCCAGAACCTCCATGGTAGCATTCACTGAAGTGCTTCCAGTTCCGTGATTTCAGTGAGCAGATGAGATGGTGCAGGAATGATGATTTTAGGTTTATTACAAACTGGGGAACCTTTTGGGAAAAGAGAAGCCTACCCAGGAAGGGTGGCTCCACCTAAATCAAAATGGAACCAGATTGCTGGCATGTACAATTAAAAAGGTTGTCGAGGATTTTTTAAACTAGGGGTTGGAGAAAAGCTGATAGACCCGGAGGAGGACGCAGTCTAGGCAGAGAGATTCCTTAGGGATGAATTTATTGAAGAGGCAATTCTAAATCCTAGTAAATGAGGATAGAAAAGAAGTTGGTGAAGTATGAGATAGTGAAGAACAATCAAACATAAAAGAGTCCCATTTAAAAAATAACACACGAAGGCAAGCAACTGAATATTGACAAAATGTACAAATGGTAGAAATCTAAATGCTAAGATGGGTGAGTCTGAGTGCTGTCATTAAATGAGGATATTGATATAGTAGGCATTGTGCAAAGTTGGTGGAATGAGGAAAATCAATGGGACACGGTAATACTAGGGTAAAAAATATATAAGAATGACAGAGTAGGTTGCACTGGTGGGGGAGTGGCACTATATGTGAAAGAAAGCATAGTGTAAAATAAAGTAAAAATCTTAAATGAATCAAACTGTACCATAGAATCTCTGTGGATAGAAATTCCATGCTTGAACAATAAGAGTACAGCAATAGGAGTATACTACTAAGCAGATGGTGACAGAGACTGTGAAAGGCTCAGGGAGATTAGAGAGGCTAAAAGTCAGAAAATGCAATAATAATGGGGGATTTCAGCTATCTAATATTTACTGGGTACATGTCACCTAAGGATGGAATGCAGAGAGAACATTTTTAGATGCCATTAATGACTGCTTCTTGGAGCAGCTTGTCCTGGAACCCAAAAGTGGAGAGGCAATTCTTGATTTAGTCCTAAGTGGAGCACAGGATCTTGTCCAAGAGGTAAGTATAGCTGAACTACTCAGTAATAGCAACCAGGATGTAATTAAATTTAACATCCTTGTAGGAGGAAAAATGCCAAAGAAATCCACCACAGTAGCATTTAACTTCAAAAAGGGAAACTACACAAAAATGAGGAGGCTAGTTAAACAAATTAAAAGGAACAGTCACAAGGGTGAAATGCTTTGGAAATTCCATGAAGACAAATTAAAAACACCATAATTAGTTTCAAGTTAATGTATACCCCAATTAAAAAAAACAGTCAGAGGACACCCTTCCTCCCCTAAAAAAAGCTACGCTAGCTGACCAGCAGAGTAAAAGAGGCAGTAAGAGTAAAAGAGGCATCCTTTAAACTTTGGAGGTTCATTCCTAGTGAGCAAAGGAGAAGGAAGCATAAACTCTGGCAAGTCAAGTGTAAGGGCAGGCCAAAAAAGAACTTGAAAAGCAACTAGCAAAAGAAACACAAACTAACAGCAATTTTTTTTAAGTACATCAGAAGCTGGAAGGTTGCCAAACAATCAGTGGGGCTGTCAAGGCTAATTCCCCATTCTGACACTTCGAATACAGAAAGTGGGGGCCCGCAAGGATTCTAAAAATTAATACTGGCCACTCCAGGCTTGTATTAAGCTCCCAAGGTTATAGCTTCTCTCTGACCTTGGATTGGTAGATGCTGCCACCACCCAAGTGCAGAACCCCTTTTGAGAGCCCAGGAAGGCACACTTGGGAATTTCTTCCTCTGGGGTACCCTCAAGCCTTTTCACCCACCCTCTGGGGAAGAGCTAAGAAAGGGGGGGAGAGAAAGGAAATCAGCTGTTGCCACCAGTTAATTAAACAACGTGCACAAACCTCTTAAGACACAATTCTGTTCTTTAAAAGGTAAATTTTATTAATAAAAAAAAAGAAGATACATCTGGGAACTCAGGCTACTGCTAGATTTTAAAAGAGCAACTACAAGAATTAAGCACCAAGAACAACTTTCTTGAGGTCCACCTTAAAGGTTACAAGCAAAACAAAAGCACCTGGGGTTAGCACAGAGGAATCCATAAGCCATAATGAAATAAAAGGGATAAACCTAATCGCGTCTTCCTAGACATTTCCTGATCTACTTACATATCTGGGGTTTTAAATGAGTAGTTTGTAGGTATGATACTGATGATTTTTCATACCTGGCCCAAGCTTCTTACAGCATAGCTACTGCCCTGTCCGCTTCTCCCTGGGAGAACAACAGACAGACAGACAAAAGGAGAGTCTTTTTTTCAATTTTAAAAAAGTTCTAGCCTTCCCATTGGCTCTTTTGGCCAGGTGCCCACTCACTTCCTTTTACCTATGCATAGCAGTGAGACTTTTTAACCCTTTACAGGTAGATCAATTAGAGAACAGCTACTAAGAGGGATTTTATAGCTACTGGCTGGGTGCCCATAAAAGGGGGCTACCCCCCCTTCATTTATCACAAGGGCCACTGGACAATTGAGGTGCTAAAAGAGACCTCAGAGAAGACGAGGCTGTTGCGGAGAAGCAAAATGAACTCTTTGCATTGGTCTTCACTGCAGAGGATGTGAGGGAAATTCCCACACTTGAACCTAAGGTGACCAGATGTTCTGATATTATTGGGACCGTCCTGATAGTAGGGGCTTTGTCTTATATACACAACTATACACTGCCCTGGAAAAAATATATCAATTTTTCACACTTGCTATCTGGTCACCCTACTTGAGCTATTAATTTTAAGTGACAAATCTGAGGAACTGTTCCAGATTGAGATGTCAGTAGAGGAGGTTTTTGGAACAAATCGATAAATTTAACAGTAGTAAGGCACCAGGACCAGATGGTATTCACCCAAGAGTTCTGAAAAAAATCCAATATGAAATTGCAGAACCACTAACTATGATATGGAACCTATTGCTTAGATCAGTCTCTGTACCAGATGACTGGATGGTAGCTAATGGAACCAGATTGCTGGCACTTAAAATTAAAAAGGTTGCAGAGCAATTTTTAAACTAGGGGCTAGGGGAAAGCCGGCAGGTACAGAGGAGCACATGGTTTGGACAGTGACATCTCTTAGGGGAGGATCTATTAATGGAGATTCTCTATGTCCTAGTAAGGAGGAGAGGATGGAAGATGATAAAATACAGGTAGGATCTGATGAGAAAGAGTCAAACGAAAAAAAGTCCCATTCATTTACATCATGTAATGGCAGACAGCTAAAAAGTAACAAGTTTTTAAAGTGCTTATATACCAATACTAGAAGTCTAAATAATACGATGGGTGAACTAGAGTGCCTTGTATTAAATTAGGATATTGATCTAATAGGCATCACAGAAACTTGGTGGGATGAGGATAATCAATGGGATACAGTAATACCAAGGTACAAAATATATCGGAAGGACAGAACAGGTCGTGCTGGTGGAGGAGTGGCACTATATGTGAAAGAAAGCATAGAATCAAATGAAGTAAAAATCTTAAATGGACTAAACTGTACCATAGAATCTCTGTGGATAGTAATTCCATCCTCTAATCATAAGAATATAGCAGTAGGGATATATTACCGACCACCTTACCAGGATGGTGATAGTTACTGTGAAATGCTCAGGGAGATTAGAGAGGCTATTAAAACAAACTCAATAATAATAATAATAGGGGATTTCAACTATCCCCATATTGACTGGGTACATGTCACCTCAGGACGGGATGCAGAGATAAAGTTTCTTGACACCTTAAATGACTGCTTCTTGGACAAGCTAGTCCTGGAACCCACAAGAGGAGAGGCAATTCTTGATTTAGTACTAAGTGGAGCACAGGATCTGGTCCAAGAGGTGACTATAGCTGGACCGCTTGGTAATAGTGATCATAATATAATTAAATTTAACATCCCTGTGGTGGGGAAAACACCACAACAGCCCATCACTGTAGCATTTAACTTCAGAAAGGGGAACTACACAAAAATGAGGAAGTTAGTGAAACAAATTAAAAGGTACAGTGCCAAAAGTAAAATCCCTGCAAGCTGCATGGAAACTTTTGAAAGGCACCATAATAGAGGCTCAACTTAAATGTATACCTCAAATTAAAAAACAGAGAGAACCAAAAAAGTGCCACCATGGCTAAACAATGAAGTAAAAAAAGCAGTGAGAGGCAAAAAAGCATCCTTTAAAAAGTGGAAGTTAAATCCTAGTGAGGAAAATAGAAAGGAGCAAAAACTCTGGCAAATGAAATGTAAAAATGTAATTAGGAAGGCCAAAAAAGAATTTGAAGAACAGCTAGCCAAAAATTCAAAAAGTAATAGCAAACAGTTTTTTTAAGTACATCAGAAGCAGGAAGCCTGCTAAACAACCAATGGAGCCACTAGACAATCGAGATGCTAAAGGAGCACTCAAGGACGATAAGGCCATTGCAGAGAAACTAAATGAATTCTTTGCATCAGTCTTCATGGCTGAGGATGTGAGGGAGATTCCCAAACTTGAGCCACTCTTTTCAGGTGACAAATCTGAGGAACTGTTCCAGATTGAGGTGTCATTAGAGGAGGTTTTGTAACAAATTGATAAACTAAACAATAATAAGTCACCAGGCCCAGATGGTATTTATCCAAGAGTTCTGAAGGAACTCAAATGTAAAATTGCAGAACTACTAACTGTAGTCTGTAACCTATAATTTAAATCAGCTTCTTTACCAAATGACTGGAGGATAGCTAATATGATGCCAATTTTTAAAAAGGGCTCCAGAGGTGATCCTGGCAATTACAGGCCAGTAAGCCTGATTTCAATAACAGGCAAACTGGTTGAAACTATAGTAAAGAACAAAATTGTCAGACACATAGATGAACATACTGTAATTTGTTGGGGAAGAGTCAACGTGGTTTTTGTAAAGGGAAATCATACCTCACCAATCTGCTAGAATTCTTTTGGGGGGGTGTCAACAAACATGTGGACAAGGGGGATCCAGTGTATATAGTATACTTAGATTTTCAGAAAGCCTTTGACAAGGTCCCTTACCAAAGGCTCTTAAGCAAAGTAAATTGTCATGGATTAAGAGGGAAGGTCCTCTCATGGATTGGTAACTGGTTAAAAGATAGGAAACAAAGGGTAGGAATAAATGGTCAGTTTTCAGAATGGAGAGTGGTAAATAGTGGTGTCCCTCAGAGGTCTGTACTGAGACCAGTCCTATTCAACATATTTATAAATGATCTGGAAAAAAGGGTAAACAGTAGCAAAATTTGCAGATGATACAAAACTACTCAAGATAGTACAGACTGCAAAGAGCTACAAAAGGATCTCTCAAAACTGGGTGACCGGGCAACAAATTGGCAGATGAAATTCAATGTTGATAAATGCAAAGTAATCCACATTGGAAAATATAATCCAACTACACATATAAAATGATGGGATCTAAGTTTAGCTGTTACCACTCAAGAAACAGATCTTGGAGTCATTGTGGATAGTTCTCTGAAAACATACACTCAATGTGCAGCAGTAGTCAAAAAAAGTGAACAGAATGTTGAGAGTCATTAGGAAAGGGATAGATAATAAGACGGAAATTATCGTATTTCCTCTATATAAATCCATGGTATTCCCACATCTTGAATACTGCATACAGATGTGGTCATCTCATCTCAAAAAAGATATATTGGAATTGGAAAAGGTTCAGAAAAGGGCAACAGAAATGATTAGGGATATGGAACGGCTTCCGTATGAGAAGAGATTAATAACACTGGGACTTTTCAGCTTGGAAAAGAGACGACTAAGGGGAGATATGATAGAGGTCTATAAAATCATGACTGGTGTAGAGAAAGTAAATAAGGAAGTGTTATTTACTCCTTCTCATAATACAAGAACAAGGGGGCACCAAATGAAATTAATGGGCAGCAGGTTTAAAACAAACAAAAGGAAGTATTTCTTCATATAACGCACCATCAACCTGTGGAACTCTTTGCCAGAGGATGTTGTGAAGGCCAAGATTATAACAGGGTTCAAAAAAGAACTAGATAAATTCATGGAGGATAGGTCCATCAATGGCTATTATAGTCAGGATGGGCAGGAATGGTGTCCCTAGCTTCTGTTTGCCAGAAGCTGGGAATGAGCGACAGGGAATTGATCACTTGATGATTACCTGTTCATTCCCTCTGGGGCACCTGGCACTGGCCACTGTCAGAAGATGGGATACTGGGCTAAATGGACCTTTGGTCTGACCCAGTATGGCCGTTCTTATGTTCTAATGTAATGCCAATTTTTTTTAAGAGACACCAGAAGCAATCCCACCAATTACAGGATGGCAAGTCTAACTTCAGTGCCGGGCAAATTGGTTGAAACTCTAGTAAAGAACAGGATTCTCAGACACCTAGATAAATATGATATGTTAGAACAGTCAACATAGCTTTTGTAAAGAGAAATTGTGCCTCACTAATCTATTAGAATTCTTTGAGGGTGTCAACAAGCACGGGGACAAGCATGATCTAGTGCACTTGGACTTTCAGAAAACTTTTGACAAAGTCCCACACCAAAAGCTCACAAGAAAAGTAAGCAGTTATGGGATAAGAGGGAAGGTCCTCTCCTGGATCAGTAACTGGTTAAAAGATAGGAAACAAGGCATAGGATCTGTACTGTTCAGAATATTCATAAATGATCTGGAAAAAGGGGGTGAAGAGTGAGGTGGCAAAATTTGTAGATGATACAAAATTACTGAAGTTAGTTAAGTCCACAGCTGACTGAGAAGAGTTAGAAAATGATCACACAAAACTGGGTGACTGGGCAAGAAAATGGCAGCTGAAATTCAATATTGATAAATGCAAATTAATGCACATTGGAAAAAATAATCCCAACAATATATACAAAATGATGGGGTCTAAATGAGCTGTTACCACTCAAGAAAGAGATCTTAGAATCATCATGAATAGACTCTGAAAACATCTGCTCACTGAGCAGTGGTGGTCAAAAGAGCTATGTTAGGAACCATTAGGAAAGGGATAGATGATAAAACAGCAAATACATCACTATGTAAATCCATTGTACACCCACACCTTGAATACGACATGCAGTTTTGGTTGTCCCCTCTCAAAAAAGTTATATTGGAATTGGAAAAGGCACAGAGAAGAGCAACAAAATGATTATGGTTATGGAACAGCTTTCGTATGAGGAGAGATTACAAAGACTGTGACTGTTCAGCCTAGAGGGATTTGACAGCGGTCTATAAAATGATGACTGGTATTGAGAAAGTGAATAAAGAAGTGTCGTTATTTACCTTTTCACATAATAGAAGAGCTAGGGGTCACATGAAGAAATGAATATGCATCAGGTTTAAAACAAACATAAGGAAGTACTACTTCTCACAAAGCATAGTCAACCTGTGGAACTCATTGCCATGGGATGTTGTGAAGGCCAAAAGTATAAAGGGCTTCAAAAAAGATTTTGATAAATTAGTGGAATATAGGTCCATCAATGGCTATTAGCCACAATCGTCAGGGATGCAACCTAATGCTTTGGGCATCCCTAAACCTCTGACTGCCAGAAGCTTGGACTGGCTGTTGGGCTGGATCACTAGAAAATTGCCCTGTTCTGTTCATTCCCTCTGAAGTGTCAGGTACTGTCCACTCTCAAAAGATAGATACTGGGCTAGGTGGATCGTTGGTCTGACCCAGTGTGGTGTTCTGTTCTAAGGTAATAGAGACCATATAAGTACCTGAGATGGATGGATAGATTAACCTCTTTCCATATTAAAATTGATCATTTAATTCCACTACCTGTTTTTTATCCAGAACACAATTTTATCTCTTTCCCTAATAGCGTATTGTTACTGGGATAAAGCCAGCATAGGAGATAAGCCCTTGCAATCTTAACTTTTGAACCTAAGCATTTGAAACCTTTGCCTTCTATGTGGTGTTGTTGGGAAAATAAATTGTGTTCATTTACAGTAGGGTGAAATTCCCCTATTGCACAGGGCTCGTTCTGGCCTTTTGCTTAAAGGATGTATATGCACATCTACACACAGGATCTCTACATCCCAGAAAAATGGGTTCCAGCTGGCTTTGAACACATTCTGGGGTTGGGGGTGGGCTGGGGAGGGACATTAGATCCAATTGTACATGGATATTGTGGCTGGAAATTCCCACCTACAAGGTACTGAGCTGCACCAGCCACTCTTCTAGCCCATATGGGGTACATGCTATAATCCTGAGAGATGCCCCCAGGTTAGAGAAGAGGGAGTGGATTTCACACTGCCCTAGCTCCTGCACAGGGTTATATATGGGTTTCCTTCATTTCTCCCTTAAAAATGTAAGCAGCCTCCTGTAGAATCCTAACTCCTTACTATTCTGTGCATCCTTTAGACACAGGCTGATAGGTGGGATTCAATAAGTAAGGAGTTCATAAAATTCATGCAGTTTTGTGGGCATGTGTAAATTCTGTGAATTTTGAATCCAAGTGATACACAAATCTTCAGTGAATAGGTCCCCAACTCCCTGTCATTTATTTTTATGGCTAATGGCTTTTTTTATATTCCATTTTCTACAAGTTTTCATTTGGCAGAATTAAGCAGTGCACACAAAGTGTTTAAACTTGACTTTGATGCACATTCTGTATCTGAACAAAAGATCAGGCCTCTTATCTACAAGCTGCAGATCAATTGCCTTTCTAAAAAGTTACCTCATAATTTTCCTTTAAATAAAAAAGAAAAAATGATACCACAATCAGCCATCTGAAGATAGGGATATTGAAAGGGGTATATATTAAAAAAAAAAAAGTTGCCCAGGATGAAGGTATAAGGGAGGGGGGTCCAGACCAACTGTCATAGGAGTAAATGCCTGTGCTGAATAATCCCATAGCCCTATACTGAAGGAAATGGTATGTAATACATATATTTTCATTCTTGAAACAAGTAGATTGCTGGCATGCTAATGAATTAAATATGTGACAACTTTTAAGTGCAGCATATTTGCTGAATTTTCAGTGCAGGTGACTTTATCATCAGCAGACTTTTGATGATATGCGTAGGATGAAATAACCACTTGTTTCAAAAAACAGACTCTAATATCTTATGTGAAGGTCGGTCTCAGATTTGATTCCTTAATATTCTAGCTGACATTCCCATTTTCTGAAGTATGAGCCTTTAGATACATAAGTCTTAGATATTGTAGTATCACGAAGGCTACTATGTGCAGCATTGCAATTAGATAGAGAAAATCCTCTTACTATGGCACATATGTGACTGGTAAACCAAAGCTTCAGAACCCTTTCCCACTAGAATTGCAATAATGGCACACACTGATTCTAGAGGGTGCTGCTTTTTTATTTTAGAAATAAAATAAATACAAGGTTTTAGAAATACAGTTCATTGGAAGGTGACATTATTCCCATTAAACTGAAAATAACCATGGCTAGAACCCTACTAGTAACTGATATTTAGGTTCATCTTCTGACTTATTTTTCTTACCTCTTGAGGTGACATGAGATTGAGTTATTGCTTCAAAATGGATGAAATGAAACGTTTATATTAGTAGTTTGGATCGTACTATATTAAATGTATTAGTTTAAAAACTCCATACTCCTCCTCTTGAAAACTTGCAAAATAGTCAAATGCAAAAGAAGCTATTCAAAAATGTCTTTTAATAAAAGTTGAAAGTCTTCAAAATATATTTGCCCCTCGAGCAAACTTTTTTCATTTAATATTGTGTCTGTTAATTAGTGCTTCAAATTTGCAAATTCTTTATTGGTTTATATCAATGTAATACCCAAAGCTCATCTCATTGCCAGATTTGAATGAAATATGATCCTGTTTATTCTATTAAAATGAAGGCTTGAAATTGTTACCCAAATGCCACAGGAATTCTTGCCATTTTCTCATCAAATTCCTCATCAGATTTTTTTGTTAAAGTCACATTGTTTTAGATTTTGTGCCTTGGCATTTAAATGAAATTCAATGTGCCCCACTGGAGAAAACATCTGCAGGGACATATTATGTACAATATCCATTCCAATCAAGTGTACTGTGTGGCTGAATGAGAAGCTTATTCTTACTCCACTTAGATTTACTCTAATGTGGCTACCGAGTCAATCTATGAGAAGGAATGTTTAGAAAATTAAACTAGCAGAACAGAAAAGGTGAAGTTTTTTGTTTCCTTAATACTCAGGGCAAATACTTTGTATTGTACAATATTCATTTTAAGCCTGGGATTTTCAGATGGACCTGGAAGAGTTATGTGCCCAGTTCCCAGTGAAATTCAGTGGGATTTGGGATCCTAATTTCTTCAGGTTCCTTTGATAATCCCAGCCAGAGTGAGTAAAGTTCAGGCTCTTCTTTCAATATAAATCTTTTACATACAGAATCTAATCAAAAATGTTTGACCAAAAAAAGTTCAGCTCCAAAACAAAGTGGCATCTAGTAAAAAAAAAAAAAAAAAAAAAAAAAAGCAAAACATTAGACCACCAGTGGTCTCTGTTCAGCTCCAAATTGCCTTAGTTGCAACTGGGCTATAGAAATTCTGTAAACCTATAATAATAATAATAATGGAGATATCCCATCTCCTAGAACTGGAAGGGACCTTGAAAGGTCATCGAGTCCAGCCCCCTGCCTTCACTAGCAGGACCAAGTACTGATTTTGCCCCAGATTCCCAAGTGGCCCCCTCAAGGATTGAACTCACAACCCTGGGTTTAGCAGGCCAATGCTCAAACCACTGAGCTATCCCTCCCCCCTATGGCTAGGCTTAGAGAAAGAGTCTGCTCCTTAATCAGAGGAGGTTCTTTTCCATTGGAAGCAACTGCATATAATGCCTTATACGTCGGTAGGAGCCTGCCCCCTTGACAAATGGCATTTGGAGAATGGAGGATGAAGCCCCTGCATCCACAACAGCAATTGAGGTACAAGTAGCTCCTCCTTCCTCATCATGAATTTGGGCAAGAATCCCTTAGTGCCACATTGCATGAATCAAGGGTTGAGGAGGCCTCAACCACCTGAGAAAATGCTTGTTTTTACAGACATGCCAGAGGACAATGCCCTGCCTGTACTCTCTGCTGCTCGAGATGTGAATAGGGTGACCAGATGTCCCGATTTTTGGGTCTTTTTCTTATATAGGCTCCTATTATCCCCCACCCCCTGTCCCGATTTTTCACATTTGCTGTCTGGTCACCCTAGATGTGAATGAGAGGGCTGCAGTTAAAGTGGTGGCCTTTTTGCAGTGTGGGGAAGGTGGGGAAGTCAGTTACATGAGCGCCCCTGAGCACAGGCACGTCTACAAATTCCTGATACTGAGCTGTTCCTTTTCCCCTTATTTTGCCATTCCCTGGGGATAGGTTGGTCTTGTGAGTCCCACCAGCACATGGAGACTGTTGAGGGGCTTGCAGAAGTGGGCCCTGTTTCACCACTTTGAAAGGATGAACAGGGCACTCCTTTTTCCCAGCTGCTGAAGCAAGCCTTAAGTACTGCAATGCTTGAGTAGCTCTCTGCCTAGGATTTTTCACATGCATTGCCTTAACTGTAAGGATTGCCCAAAGTTCTCCCTCTCTAGCCCCAGTGGATTCTGTCACCTTAAATGTGTCACTGCCGTACGAATCCAATTTGGTTATAATCCACCAATTCTACCCATTTACCCAGAATATTATTTAGATTTTTGCTTTTACTAGTGAGAGCCTCCAAATGGCATAGTTCCCCACGAGGTGACTTCTTGAGAAAATTGAGAGTAATCTTAATTAAAAAACAAATGTCAGGAAACCTGGCCTAAAGCAGTCACCAGACTGAACCAACTCAGTGCCAAGAACGTGCAGGGAAAAACTATATTGCGAAAGAAAATGATTCATTTACTGTAGAGTTCACACAAACTGTTGTTCATCTATGTTTTTTATAAATTAGGTTTATCTGACGAGCATGTACAACACTGAAGAACTTATTAACTATATCAGTTCTTGGGATAGAGTATCTTGACTTCTATCTCACTTTTCTCTTCTCCTCAAGCAAAGGTCTGATGGAATAGGGCCTTGTCTACACTAGGAGGTTATGTCGAATTTAGCAGCGTTAACTCGAATTAACCCTGCACCCGTCCACACAATGAAACTATTTATTTCGACATAGAGGTCTCTTTAAATTGATTTCTGTACTCCTCCCTGACAAGGGGAGTAGCGCTAAATTCGACATGGCCATGTCGAATTAGGGTAGGTGTGGATGGAATTCAACGCTAATAGCTCCAGGAGCTATCCCACAGTGCACCACTCTGTTGACGCTCTGGACAGCAGTCTGAGCTCGGATGCTCTGACCAGCCACACAGGAAGAGCCCCGGGAAAATTTGAATTCCTTTTCCTGTCTGGCCAGTTTGAATCTCATTTCCTGTTTGGATATCGTGGCGAGCTCAGCAGCACTGGCAACGATGCAGAGCTCTCCAGCAGAGGTGACCATGCAATCCCAGAATAGAAAGAGGGCCCCAGCATGGACTGATTGGGAAGTCTTGGATCTGATCACTGAGTGGGGCGATGAGTCCATGCTTTCGGAGCTGCGATCGAAAAAACGGAATGCGAAGATCTATGAGAAGATCTCAAAAGCCATCACGGAGAGAGGATACAGCTGGGACGCAATGCAGTGCCGCATGAAAATCAAGGAGCTGAGACAAGGGTACCAGAAGACCAAAGAGTCAAACGGACTCTCCGGATCCCAGCCCCAGACATGCCGTTTCTACGAGGCACTGCATTCCATTCTAGGTGCGGCTGCCACCACTACCCCACCACTATCCGTGGACTCTGACGATGGGGTATTGTCGACGGCCGCTTCCTCGGAGCTGTTCGCGGACGGGGAAGATGACGAAGGAGATGAGGAGGACGAGGCAGTCGACAGCGCTTTCAAAGCTGATTTCCCCAACAGCCAGGATCTCTTCATCACCCTCACGGAGATCCCCTACCAACCCTCCTAAGGCCATAACCCGGACCGTGAATCAGGGGAAGGATCAGTAGGTAAGTGTTTTAAACATTTATTTTGAACAGAATAGGAATGGTATCTTAACAATGGGTTTTTCATGATTAGTTTGCCCTAGGCACTTTAGTTTTTAGTCCTTGCCAGTGCAGCTACTGGCAAATTCTATCAATATGTCCGGGGATAGAGCAGAAATCCTCCTGGGACATCTCCATGAAGGTCTCCTGGAGGTATTGTGAAAGCCTTTGCATCAGGTTCCTGGGAGAGCGGCCTTATTGCGTCCTCCATGGAAGGAAACTTTTCCGCGCCAGGCTAGCACCAAGTACTACGGGATCATTGCCTCGCAAAGCATGGCGGCATACGGCCCTGGTGTTTGCTGGCATTCACGCAGCATGTGCTCTTTCTCTGTCTCCGAAATCCTCATCAGAGTGATATCACTCATGGTGACCTGCTTTGAATTAGGGGAATGTTAGTATTGGGACTGATTGCCTGTTCCTTTACATAACTGTAACCGGCGGTTTACAGCCACGCGGTGGAGGCGGGACAGGGGCAGCATGCAGGGATCTTTCCCGGGGACAGCCGCAAGGGGGGGTGGGACAGGGGCAGAGTTCATGCTGACCAGATTGCCGGCAGCAGGAACTGGCCAATGCTAGGAGCATTGCTTGGTACGTGAAAGGAGGGCACTGCTATAAATTAAGCTTTAAGCAGCCAAAAGTCTACGGCTTACCATGTCCGCCTGCTAGCCGAATTCCGTTGTCCGGCCCCGCTTGTGTGATCTGTACAGCAAGACCCCAGGCACTCAATGGGAAGGCCGAAAATTCGACCTTGTACTGAGTGCGCATGTGATAGGTAATGTGCATGGTCTTGTTCACAGAGAGAGACTATATTAATTGTTCGCAAAACTGTATCTTTGTGAGGAATTCACTCCCTTTTTCCCATCCCACAGCTGCGAGTATCTCCCGAGCTACCCCGGCATCCCCCTCCCAGAGGCTGGCATAGATCAGGTGACGAAAGAGAAGGACACGGGACGAGATGTTCTCAGAACTTATGGGCTGCTCCCGAGCCAAGGTGGCACAGCAGACCCAGTGGAGGGAGAACATGTCACAATACCAGCGATCACACAGCGAACGGGAGGACAGGTGGCGGCAGGAAGACCAGCAGGCGACTCAAACGCTGCTTGGACTAATGAGGGAGCAAACGGACACGCTCCGGCGCCTTGTAGATGTTCTGCAGGACCGGAGGCAGGAGGACAGAGCTCCACTGAATTCTATCTCTAACCGCCCTCCCCCGCCACAAAGTCCCATCCCCCCCTCACCCAAAGTCCCAAGAAGGAGGGGCAGCAGGGGCCGTGAAAACAGTCACTCCACCCCTGCAGACTGCTCAAGTAACAGAAGGCTCTCATTCCCAAAGATTTGATAAGTCCTTTCCTTCACTCCAAAAGCACTTCACCCAAGCCCCCGTCCCAGTTTCATCCCCTAACTGTGTAGTTGTTAATAAAAAATACGTTTCTGTTAATTACTGTTTCCGTCATGTTCTTTTAGAGGAGAGTGTGTTTGAAGGGGGGGAAGGGAGTTGGTAATTGGAGAGGACAGTCACCTTTACCAGGGTACAGACACGGGGGCAGGTTCAGCAGAAGGTCACACACACATTGCAGTCACTAGGCACCCTGGTCAGTCTGGGAGATGGTTTTCATGTTCTGTGTCGGGGGGGCTATGTGAGTTTGTGGCGGGGGAGGGCGGTTACAGATCTTATGCAGCGGTCCTTAGCCTGGATGACAGAGCCACGCAGCAGGGGATCTGTAACCACCCTCCCCGGCCACGAAGTCCCCACACACAGAGTCCCGAAAAGGAGGGATGGCAGGCTCCGTTGAAACAACCAGTCCACCACTGCGGACCGCTCTAGGAGCAGGAGCCTGTCATTCCTCGAGTTTGGAAGTGTCCTTTCCATCACTACACCCGCTCCCCACCACAGTCTGCGTCCCAGTTTCAACACTTTACCATGAAATCCTTAATAAAGAAAACGGTGTTAATGAACAAAGTTTCATTTATTTTATTTTTAAAGGTGTGTTGGAAGGGGATGAAGGGGGTTGGTAACTGGAGAGGATAGTCAACATTAACTGGGTAAAGAAATGGGGGCAGGTTCAGCTTCTGTTTAAACAAACTTAATAGTCAGAGGTTACCCTGCTCACTCTGGAACCTAGCTTTCAAAGCTTCCCGGATGCACAGCGCGTCCCACTGGGCTCTTCTAATTGCCCGGCTGTCTGTCTGGGCGTAATCAGCAGCCAGGCGATTTGCCTCAACCTCCCACCCCGCCATAAACATCTCCCCTTTGCTCTCACAGAGATTGTGGAGCACACAGCAAGCTGCAATAACAATGGGGATATCGGTTTCATTGAGATCAGAGCGAGTCAGTAAGCTTCTCCATCTCCCCTTCAGACGTCCAAAAGCACACTCCACCACCATTCTGCACTTGCTCAGATGGTAGTTGAAGAGTTCTTTTTCACTGTCCAGGGTGCCTGTATAGGGCTTCATGAGCCAGGGCATTAGCGGGTAGGCTGGGTCCATCTCCACATCCCCAACAGTTATTTTGTGGTCCGGGAAGTAAATATCTTCCAGCAGCCGTCTAAACAGACCAGAGTTCCTGAAAACGCGAGCATCATGAACCTTGCCCAGCCATCTGACGTTGATGTTGGTAAAACGTCCCCTATGGTCCACCAGTGCTTGCAGCACCATTGAAAAGTAGCCCTTTCGGTTAATGTACTGGCTGGCCTGGTGGGCCGGTCTCAGGATAGGGATGTGAGTTCCATCTATAGCCCCACCGCAGTTTGGGAATCCCATCGCAGCAAAGCCATCTATGATCACCTGCACGTTTCCCAGGGTCGCTACCTTTGAGAGCAGTAGCTCAACGATTGCGTTGGCTACTTGCATCACAGCAACCCCCACGGTAGATTTGCCCACTCCAAATTGGTTCGCGACTGACCGGTAGCTGTCTGGCTTTGCAAGCTTCCAGAGGGCTATGGCCACTCACTTCTGGACAGTCAGGACTGCTCGCATCCGGGTGTCCTTGTGCTTCAGGGCAGGGGACAGCAACTCACAAAGTTCCAGGAAAGTTCCCTTACGCATCCGAAAGTTTTGCAGCCCCTGTGATTCATCCCAGACCTGCAGCACTATGCTTGTTTCCCGGGCCCAGAATCGCCGTTCCACAGCATCAACATGACCCATTGCCACCATGATGTCCACGGAGTGGGGTCCCGTGCTTTGCGAGAGGTCTGTGCCCCTCTCAGACTTAAAGTCCTCACCGCGCTGCCGTAGCCTCCTCGCCCGATTTCTCAGCATCTGCCTCTGAAAAAGGTGGATGATAAGGTGCGAGGTGTTGACAACGGCCATAACTGCAGTGATGATCGCAGCGGGATCCATGCTCGCAGTGCTGTGGTGTCCGCGCTGTCAATCACCAGAAAAGTGCGCAAACTGATTGCCCGCCGGCGCTTTCACGGAGGGAGGGCGGGAGTGACGGTTGAATGATGACAGTTACCCAAAACCACCCTTGACACATTTTTTGCCCCAGTAGGCATTGGGGGCTCGACCCAGAATTCCAGTGGGCAGTGGGGACTGCGGGAACTGTGCACCACTTCCAATGTCGACACTTGCCCCGTTAGTGTGGACTCACAAAGTCAAATTACTGTCCTTAGTGTGGATACACACATTCGACTTCGTAATATCGGTTCCACAAATTCGCTTTAAGTAAAATCGAACTACTCTCGTAGTGTAGACATACCCTAGGAGAGCCTTAGACCAGGCCTTGGAATTCAACAGAGCCAAGCTCTGATGCACCAGTTGGAGAAAGGAGTTTGAATCAGGGGCTGCATTGCTGAAAATATTCTGCTTGCAGACTCCTATCTTTGACACCCAGGGACTGTTAGAAGTTGATTCCTGCTGTCAAAGCAGTCCAGGCAGTTTAGCAGGTACCAAGCCCCAAACTATATAGATCAAAATCAGCATCTGGATTGCATCTGGAAGCAGATAAGCTGGTAGGGAAACAGGTGTTTTTTACTCCCTACAGCTGATTCCACTGAACAAGAAAGCAGCCCTGTGATGCACTAGCTGTAATGTCCAAGTGGTCTTCAGAAGTAAACCTATGTAGTGTCCTAGTCTTATTTATTATTTGTAATATGGTAGCAACTAGAAGCCCCAGTCACCACCCCCTATTATTCTAGGTGCTATACAGGGATATAGTAAAAGAAAGTCCCTGCCCCAAAGAGTTTACAGTCTTAGTTTTTGACAAGATGTAAAATGGATTAATTAAGGAAATGGAAAGGTGAAGAGAGGGAGGACTGAGAATAAGCATGGTTTTGTAGATTAGCTGCATAGTAAAATATACCATGTTGTTGGGGTCTAATGGAGACAAATAAGCAGATCAGTAGTCTCAGCTCACCACCTGCCTAGCCATTAATATCTAGTGGTGTTCTCTAGGGGTCACTGGATAAGAGTGTCTTGAGGAGGGATTTGAAGGATAAAAGGATAGTGGCTTCATGGATTGTTGGGTTGGTTTTTTTGTTTTTGTTTGGAGGGCATTCCATGAATAAAGGTGGGAGGCATGGACTACTGCATTAAAATGCTTGCTGGTCAAGTGGGCAATAAAGGATGATACCAGTGGAATAAAGAAAGGGGTGGCTGATAACATATTTGAACAGGTAAATATATCAAGGTTAGATTGTTTTTTTAATTTTTTTGGTAGGTTTCTGCCCTTGTCATCAATTTCAATACTACTCTGAAAAGTGACCCAGTAAAAATAGCATTAGGTTCTATGCTTATTGGCTCTCAATGATTTCCTATTAAATTTGCAGAGTTGACAAGTAGAGGATGACTCCCTAATCGCCAGTTCAGCTAAGTCAAAGTTGTGTTTTTTCCACCTCAGGAATTACCACCAGTAATAAGAACATAAGGACGGTCATACTGGGTCAGACCAAAGGTCCATCTAGCCCAGTATCCTGTCTTCTTACAGTGGCCAATGCCAGGTGCCCCAGAGGGAATGAACAGACCAGGTAATCCCCAAGTGATCCATCCACTGTCACCCATTCCCACTAATAAAGTTTCAATAGGCCTAGGTCTGCCTTTCGTTTTGGCTGTGCATCCCCCTTATATTAGTTGGGTAGAATGTTGGCTTTCACAACTGGAATGATTGGATTGGTAAAATTTGGTTCTTGCAGTTGGAGTTATGGAACTTAATAATTAACAATGGATGTGTCTGAATCAAATCCATCTTGCTCTCCTTTAGCTGTGCTTCTCTCCACAGTACTAAAAGGTAATATTGATTATTATTTTTGACACTAAAGTCAGCATGTGTAAATCTAAATACATACATCGGGGGTGGGGGAGGAACTCTTGAATAAGAAGGTCCAGTTTCATAGTCACTTCTACATAAATATTCAAAACCCACACCTGGTTGCATAACAAATACATATTTGCAGTCATATCTCATGTTAATTACTCAAATGGGCCAGGTATATTGACCATATCATCAATATGCTATTGAGCAGTCAGAAATATAGCTATATACTACTCAAAGCCCATTTTTAACATTTTTTTAGTGACCTAATTTTAACACATACTTTGAGTTTCATTTATTGATGACATTGTGGATTAACTCTGTGACAGACAGTATTTGATTTTTTTCAGTAAACTAGAAAAGTGCAGCTATTGTATTTACAATCCGGCAAGGTTCCTGCATGCAGATAACAGATCTGCAACAGATCATTGTCTTAGCAAAATATTGTGAATACCAAGCTGTAATGTGTGCAAAATATCCCAAGCTGTAAGTATTAGTCAGTCAGTCAAAGTTTTTCAGTATTTATCTTATCATTAATAGCACCTCTCTCTCTCTTGCTATATCCTAATTTTACAGCAATTTGAGAAGAGCATTTGAACTTGCAATACTGGAATGTCTCTGAAGAAAGTTTCATAGTGCAAAAATGTAGTACTTCTATTAAAAATGATGGTCAATCTGGTATGTAGTAGGGCTGTTGATTAATCGCAGTTAACTCAGAAGATTAACTAAAAAAAAATTAATCGTGATTTAAAAAATTAATCACGATTAATAGCAGTTTTAATTGCATTGTTAAACAATAGAATACCAATTGAAATTTGTTACATATTTTGGATATTTTTCTACATTTTCATATATATTGTATTCTGTGTTGTAATTGAAATCAAAGTGTATATTATTTTTAATTATAAATATTTGCACTGTAAAATGATAAAAGAAATAGTATTTTTCAGTTCACCTCATACAAGTACTGTAGTGCAATCTTTGTCATGAAAGTGAAACTTACAAATGTAGATTTATTTTTGTTACATAACTGCACTCAAAAACAAAACCATGTAAAACTTCAGAGCTTACAAGTCCACTCAGTCCTACTTTTTGTTCTGCCAATTGCTAAGACAAACAAGTTTGTTTACATTTACAGGAGATAATGGTGCTCTCTTAGTTACAATGTCTCCAGAAAGTGAGAACAGGCATTTGCTTGGCACTTTTGTAGCCGGCATTGCAAGGTATTTACATTCCAGAATTGCTAAACATTCGTATGCCCCTTCATGCTTCGCCCCCCATTCCAGAGGACATGTTTCCATGCTGATGACATGCGTTTAAAAAATAATGCGTTAATTATATTTGTGACTGAACTCCTTGCAGGAGAATTATATGTCCCCTGCTCTGTTTTACCCACATTCTGCCATATATTTCATGTTGCAGCAGTCTTGGATGATGACCCAGCACATGTTGTTCATTTTAAGAACTTAAGAACTTTAACTGCAGATTTGACAAAACGCAAAGAAGGTACCAATGTGAGATTTCTAAAGATAGCTACAGCACTTGACCCAAGGTTTAAGAATCTGAAGTAACTTCCATAATCCGAGAGGGATGAGGTATGGAGAATGCTTTCAGAAGTCTCAAAAGAGCAACACTTAGATGCGGAAACTACAGTACCATCAAAAAAGAAAATCAACCTTCTGCTGGTGGCATCTGACTCGGTCCGCACTGCTTTGGATAGTTATTGAGTAGAACCTGTCATCAGCATGGACGCATGTCCCCCGGAATGGTGGTTGAAGTGCGAAGGGACACATGAATCTTTAGCGCATCTGGCACGTAAATATCTTCTGACACCACCTACAAGAGTGCCATGAGAATGCCTGTTCTCACTTTCAGGTGACATTGTAAATAAGAAGCGGGCAGCTTGTTTGTCTGAGTGACTGGCTGAACAAGAAGTAGGACTGAGTGGACTTGCATGCTCTACAATTTTACATTGTTTTATTTTTGAAAGAAGTTTTTTTGTACATAATTCTACATTTGTAAGTTCAACTTTCATGCTAAAGAAATTGCACTATAGTACTTGTATTAGGTGAATTGAAAAATACTATTTCTTATTTTTTTCAGTGCAAATACTTGTAATCAAAAATAAATATAAAGTGAGTAATGTACACTTTTGCATGCTGTATTATAATTGAAATCAATATATTTGAAAATGTAGAAAACATCCCCAAATATTTAAATAAATGGTATTCTATTACAGTTTAACTGTGCGATTAATCACGATTAATTTTTTTAATCGCTTGACTGCCCTAGTATGTAGTTAAACAAAGGGAAGATTATACTGTATTATCCAGCATCTGTAATAAATACATTGTCCTTCATTTATCAATGGTAAGATTTGTTGGCATGCTTTTTCAAAAATGTTAGGAAAGATTGAGCCAAAAAAATGTTTTCAGATAGCATGTTGCAGTGGCTGGTTGGATCAGCCAGATCAAAGACACTGAAATCAGAATAAAGGGTTGCTATCTGATGGCACAAACTCCATGAATGTTTTAGCATCAGGTTCTGCCCTGGCAGAAGTCAATGGGAGGAATGTGAACAGATGTGAGGGCAGAATTTGGCCTCAAGTGTCTCCTAACATTAGGATAAATCTGCAAAACATAAAATTCAATGAGACTAAATTACTGCTGTATCTAGATTGCAGTAATACCATTAATAAGCTCTGAATGTTTGGTTTTTCTCCCTTTTATTCTTCTCCTCCTCCTACTCTAATGTCCTGCAGCTTCAGGATAGAGGGCCACATTCTCTCACCACTTTGCACCATGCTGGCACAAAGGGGTCAGCAAGTGACTGGATTACTGCAGCTGAGGTTCCTTTTGACACGCAGGGAGGAGGGACTCTTACACCACTTCCCCATATACACAGACTGTCTCCAGTACAGGAAGAGTTAGGAGGAACAGTCTCCATCTATTTTCAGCTGGTGGCTATCCTCTTGAGGCTTTGGCCAACAGCATAGGGTAGAGCAGCCCTTAGGGTGCCCTAAATTATGTCCGGATTAGCATTGAACAGGCACCAGAATTGAGTACCTGCAACTGCGTCTTTTGAGGTCCTCCACTCCCACACTACACCCAGTAGTCTGCACTGTAGACTTCTGTAAATTCTTACTGGCTTTTCTTTACTCTGGTAAGACAAGCTGTGTTTCTAATCATCCCAGCACAATAAAATGAAAGTAGGACATTTTCACAGGCACAAAGATGAGTTAGATGCTCCTCTCTCATTAATTTTCAGTGGAAGTTGGGTGTCTAACTACCCTTTGTGCCTTTAAAAATCCCCCACTAAAATATTGTATAATGTTAAACATTTATATAAATATTTGCCTTCATGTGCTATATAATTTAGTTGATAATATAGTGTTCATGGTTTTCAAGAACACTTGCTATTTTTTTCTTGCCTCCTTTTGATTTGTAAAACTATTTCTCCTTTTGGTAATATTCTTGGCATATTTTGCTGTATGGAGAGTTCATGCCTAGGGCACTGAATGAATTCTGTGTTGCATGCCCTTTATTTCCAATGTCTTCTATGTTTTCAGCATTTTTCAGGATGAAGCCCTAAACTATGAGTTTCAAAAATATTTCTGACTTAAAGAATTAGTGGCTTTAGATGCATAGAATGAATTTTGTAAGTTATACATTGTAGAAGAGTTGCTGATATCTTCTTAGAAACAGTTGCTGCAAATCAAAAACAGTTCCCACTCCATTGTCCCTTACCATATCAAATAACAATTGAAACAGCAACAGCCAATGAACATGGATCAATGATATCTGCAGCCACCGCATTTGTGTAGGTTTAATCCATTTATGTGAAAATCAAGTTACTGCTGGTCTGTTTTTCTTCCCTTTACTGGAAACAATTGATAACATTACTTCAGAAGAAATTAATCCAGAGAATTAATTAGCAAAATCTAATATCCAATAAGCAGTCTCAAGAAAGATTTCATGGGTGGTCAGCTGTGACATTAAATGGAAGGTAAGAGAACAAAACCCCTGAGCTGTGTTTTTTTTTTATATACAGAAATAACAGTGACAGAAAAGGAAAGGAGTAGTATGACTTTGGCTCTGGGGAGAAATAAATAAGACAATACTTGCATCACCACAAAAAAGCAATTGAGAGCTGAGTTTCCAGCCAAATATCAGCCTGGCCTCATTTGTGGGTGCAACTTCCACCCACAAAATTTCAGGGGTGAAGACTTGGTACATGCAAATATTATCACATGGATAGTGTCCTGATTTGCAAGCTCAAAACAAG
The DNA here is from genome assembly GCF_011386835.1 of Chrysemys picta bellii. NCBI lineage: Eukaryota > Metazoa > Chordata > Testudines > Emydidae > Chrysemys > Chrysemys picta. Next base: position 31,471,338 of record NC_088798.1, on the reverse strand, counting down.
CAGATGACTGTCCTATTTGTTGTTGTGATGTAAGTGTGCAGTAACACCCGGACACCCAAACTGAGATGAGGTCCCTGTTGTGCTGGGGGCTGTACATATAGATCCAGCTTCAACCAAGTGCTTTTAGCATGTGTTTAACTTTTATCACATGGGTAATCTCTTTCCTATTCAGTTAAGCACTTAGGGCCAGATTTGTAAAGGTGTTTAGGCACATAAAGATGTAGATAGGTGCCTAATGGGATTTTTCAAAAGCACTAGGCATCTATCTGCTTCTTCAGGGGTCTAAATACCTTTTAAAAACTGGGAGCTTATTGATTTAAATAGGACTTAAGCATATGCTTCAGTGTTTTGCTGAATTGATGCCATACATAATAAGGGACTATCCTTGTTCTGAATAGCTTACAGGGTCTAAGTGTTAATGGTTGTGCATTCACTTCAAAAAATGGGGAGATCTTGGCGAAGGTTAGCCTGGAAATTTAACCCTTTGTATGTAAATAGGGGCCCTTTGTAAATACTGAGATTCTCTGCTGGTTACAGTATAAATATAACCTTTAAGAAGGAAGCAGGAAATTTCCAGATATTAATTTCAGTATCTAAGGAACTTCTGCCCTGACACAAATGGATGGGAATCCCTGACCTAACTCTCTAGGCCAGGGCTTGTCCACGCAGAATGCTGCTGCATTTGACAGCTGTGCTCATTCAGCATGTGTGCTAACTCTTAACAACAATATACTTCCTAGCAGAGGTGATTTGCTTTGTTTTGATTTCTGGGCAATGCCTTTATTTACTGAAATGTCTTCAGATGTTTACCTCTTGAAATTGACAGTTTAGCAGAGTGAGTGAGTTAAATGAAGGATACTATGACTGTTGGATTCTGGATCGTTTATGCGATCCCAGGATCCACATGACTAATTACAACTAAAAATAAAGCATGACTAAAAGATTAGTCATTAGGAACTACTTGCCGTGTTTCTCATTCAAATTAGTACAGTCTTACTTACAAAATTAGGGTGTTTTTAAAAAAGATATAAGCTTACTGAATGTATTTAAATTACAAGCTAGTTTTTTCAGGGGAGAAAACCCTGAGGCATGTGTAAAACTAGAAGCTACATAAAGCAGAAGAATCAGATGTCTGCTGGGCAAATTGACAGAACTCATTAATCTTAGATGCAGTGTACTATAGAGTCTGTCCTTTCATGCACCTGCCCATGCCTAAAGTAATTACTTGATGGCACTATTAATACTGAAGAGCTTGAGTGGGGATAGGGTTATCTTCTCTTCTTAGTAATTGATTGCTAGCTGATTAGTGGACAACATTTTTCTTGCAGTATAATTGCCTTTGTGCTATTGTAGCCTTTCTAACCTGGGGGTTAGGCCATCTTACTGGTTTCGAGGCCTTGACAATAGCACCATAGCCCCGAAAGTAATGAACTGGAACTCAATCACTGTGAATTCCCCAAACAGTAGATGCCTTGTTAAATGTATTTCAATGATATCCTCTTTCACAACAATAAGGCAACAGAAGATTTGTTGGTTTGCCCCCCACTCTCCACCATGAAAGTACTTGCAGTAGCTACAATTCCAAAGTGAAAAAGCAGGCATTTGACATACATTCAATCATTTTCAGTGTGCATATAAAGCTGTTGCTTAAAAAGTATCAGACCTGTGGAATAGTCTCTAGTAGTCTGTGATATCTCACAGGATCTGCAAATTCATGGCTTCACTCCCCTGAGGAGCAAAGCCACTCAGTTGCTTTTGAGACTTTGTAAAATCTCAGTGTTTGACTTCCTAGTTGGTATCTTGTAGGCAGATTTGTGAGGCCTTTCTCTTCAAGGGATGATACCGTACAATGCATGTAAAGTAAAAGTTACTTTCAGTCAGGTAAGCTGGTGAATATTCTAAGCAAATTTTAATACAGTTATGCAATGAATACAATACCGTTTCTGTTAGAGGGTTTTGCATGAGCAGTTCTGGTTCAGGCTATAGGATGGCCTGCAGAGTAAAGCTGAGCTGGTTTTATTGCTATTAATAAATGTACAGCTCCATAGGTGCTGTACATTTATTGCACATTGGGTACAATAAATGCACATTGGGTTTACAGGCAAAGGTTTTGTTATGGGCAAACTGGCAAGGGCTCAGTTCTCTCTTTGATGTGAAGCTTTCCTTGAAATCGGGGGCACATCAGAAATATGATCCTGTATCAGACTGGTATCTTTGGGGCAACCGATACATTTTAATGACTGAAGGGAGTATTAATAATGAAATGAGTATTTATTTACAACGTTTTTTCTTTCTGGGTAAGTTTTAAAATAAAACTTCTCTTGCAACCCTTCTCTTGGACTGTTCTATTTTAAACTTACCTTGTTTTGCCTTCAGTGTAAGTATGACAAGGTAAGTGGGTGGGTTGTGTGCAGCTCTGGAATAAGCCAGAACACACAGCTTCATTTTGCTCATGCAGTTGAACTGAGCTTTCTAACAAAGCTGCTACAATGTTTTCTAACTCTCCACTGAGTTTGTAATTATTACTCCAAATACAATAGAATAGTCCATAGCTGTCCAGGTTCCTGTAATAGAGACTTTTTCTTCCTTCTACCTTGCATGGTGCCTGTTATTTCACACACCATTCTGATTAATCAGCAAGCCGCCTTCCACTGCTCCTGGCTCAGACATGTCTTACAAATATGGTGGGAAGGTGTTGGCACAGCAGAGAAATATGTGAGGTGTGCTTGAATGTCCCAACCCTAAACCACATGCTCAGATGCCCTCCCTTTCTACCACAGATGCCTTCCAACAAATTGTAAGAGACCACCTAATTTCCACCAATGGAAGGGAGGTTGGTGGCCCTGTTGGTCTCTACACCAGTGCCAGCCTCCTGGACTAGCAGCCACTTTTCCTGAGTCTTCAAACTGTCTTCTGTCTAATCCGCTGCCTAGCTTCAGGGAAACTGCCAAGCAGAAGTATACTTCTTTCTGGGGTGCTCGGAATCAGCCCTATTCCCACTTGGCAGCAGCAGAGAGAAGCCTCTTAGCAGTTCTGTGCTAAGTGATAGGGACAGGTGCACTGATGAACTCAAAGGGCCCTGCATGAGTCAATTGTTAATAGGATCAGCCATTGGGCTTTAGGAGGGGAGACTCAGCTCTTACTGATTATTTTTAAAAGATGATTTTAGCCCTTGTTTGAATGAAGCTGGTCTTAAAAATGTCAACTGATCGAGAGGCTTGAAGGAGACAGGCAGCTGAGCGTCACTTCTGCAGAGGGAAGGAACAAAAAGATCCCACCTACCCAGATAATACATACTTTCTATGTCAAATTTCAGTTCAGTTTCTGTTGTGCCCTAGATATTCATCTTGTTAGCCTGAGGATTTTGGTATGGGTTATCTCTGGACGTAGGAATTGCCATACTGGATTTCAGCAATTAATGTCTAGGGTAAAATGGGACTGTGTCACTTGAGCACTGTAGAAATGTTACCCTTATTTTAGTCCGGTGTCCTGTCTCTGACTTTAGCTAATGCCACTTTCTTCAGAGGAAGGTGCATGAAACTCCATATTGGACAATTTATGTAATAACCTGCCCATGGAGTAACGTCTTAAGCTTTGTCTCTTGGTGTTTGCTGATGCCCTGAATCATGATGATTTACATCAGACCTGATATCAAAGTAGATGAGGTCAAGGTGACTTCTGGTTTATTTTACTCATCATACCTGATGAAAGAAACATCAGAAAGACGGATGAAATGCACAAGTGTTTATTATATAATGAGTCCCCCTAGCCCGTGTGGACTGTAGGACTATGGAAAGCTTCATAAGGGAATCTAACCAGAATCACAATCAGGTTATGTTACCTTCATGTAGATCAGCTCAGGTTCCTGATGAGGTTGCGAAATCCAAGCTGATTGTTTTTAACCCTAACTGGTGGTGACCCAAACAGCGTGTTGGGTGTGCGTTAAATACATGGGGGATAATTGGAGCGTGCGACCTGAGACCACTGAGAGCAGGAAGGGGCATTCAGAAGTGGCCACCAAACACCAGAAGATCTCAAAAGGTTCATAGGGCTAGGGAGAAATACCTGCAAGGAGAGGCAGATTAGGATTTTTATGTGGGTTCGGGTTTGACTGCTGGTAATCACTGCAAATGGCCCCTGAAGGTCTGGCTCACATTAATACAACCCTTTGGGGTTTGTACAGCATGAGGGCCAAATTCTCTGATCCGAGTAGAGTCACATAAATTCCCTAAAGTAGGAAAACTGGTGGAGTTCTGTGATGCAGGGGAGGAGAAAACAAAGACCTTGGGCAAGGGCTCTGAGCCCTCTGCTTGCCCTTGTCTCTATTCCCATCTCATCCTAGCATTGTGCCTCTGCATCTGCGTGGATGCACCATCCAAATCCACTTGTGCAGGGGGGCTCAGCAGCTGCAGCTGTTAGTTTAGCCTTAAGGCTGATGGGGTCAACTATTGCTCATTGGCCTTCTACGGGCAGCATTTCACCCACAGAACTTCTCTTTCCACAGCCCATTCACCAGTCTAGGTGCAGGGACCACAAATTTGGCCCTTAGAAATGAGTTGGTGGGTCACAGCCCAGTTGCCAATAGGCAAGCATCCACATCACAAAGACCAGCACTAAAACTGACAAGTTGGCACGCACACTGACATTCTCACCAGGAAGACTATGGAGGACTGAATGCGCATGAAACTGAAGTATTCTCTCAAACATCACTTCAGGTTTTAGTAGAAGTACATTGTCAAGACAATGAGGAGAGACAGCCTCCTTTTATTTCTGGCAATCATCAATGTTCGCTAGGTGCTCTACAAACACAAAATAAACATGGCCCCAGCCCTAAGGCGTTCACACTCTGTTTGGCATATGGTAGAAGAGTTTCAAACTTCAGAGCTTTCTCTGCCATGTTTTATAAACACTAAAAAAATTCACACTTGGGGAGTGGGGGAGGGAAGGGGTGAATTGTAAGCATCCTTAATAAAGTGTGTCTGCATTATGATATAGTCATTCATTACATGATCAGATACTATTTTTTCCTCACAGGATCCATGCCTCGTTCAGTGCACAGGACAAATGGTGCTCACTGGACAAGGAGCTATTCAGTGTTTTGTTTTCTCTTCATTGTTCAATGTCTGGCCCCAGGCCTTATGTACTGCACACTATACAAACTCTGCTATGAAGATGGAATTATTAATTTCCTCATGGGTTTACCTGTGGGGCTCATCACTGCAGCATCTGAATGATTCACCAACATTAATGAATTAATTTTCACAACATCCCTGTGAGGAAGTATAATTGTGCCGATTTCACAGATGGGGAGCTGGGGTACAGAGAGGTTAACATTAAATGTATCCACTAATTTTGGGTGCCCAATCTGAGACACCTATGACCTGATTTTTCAGAGTGCTTATCATATCACACTTCATATGTTCACAACACAGCTCCCATTGACTTCAATTGCAACTGTGAGCATTCAGTCCTTCTGCAAATCAGAACCCAGAGTAACAAGTTGGGCACCCAGAAAATGAGAATCAGGGATCGAATCCAGTTCTCTGGGGCAGCATTCAGTTGTTTTACCCAGGAGCTCTTTCCTGCAAACCCCTGCCTCTTTCACTGCACACCTACCAACTTCAGCAACAAGTGAGACACAGGTCTGACATATTAGCCACCTCCATACACCATTTTTCTGAGCAGGTCCATACTTTTCACTGAATGAGGTAGGAGTACTGTAGAAAAGATAGTATGTGATCATGAAATTAAAGATACTATCATAATTCATATCCACAAGGGAGCTGAATCAATGTTGTACAAGAAATCTTAATTCTGGAATTTCCTAACTTCTGAGTGCTTAACTTTGCAACCCTAATGCCCTTTTAGCAAAGTATTTTTGTGTGCAATTTGGTAGCTTTTTAAAAAAGCAGATGGGAGGGGGAGAGCGATTCCATCATGCATTATATTGATATCCACATGTTTCATTAGCAGGGCTGGAACCTTTACATCAAGGCACTTCTGCCACTTAAGATAATAGAGTGACCGATAGGAATAGTAGGTTGTTATCCTCTGCATGGACTGGCCCCTAGAAGGAGGTGAAACGCAACACTTTGCCTGTGGGTTTTATAGTTGTTTGCTATAGCAGAGGAATGGGGAGACTTGGGACTCTTGGGTTCCATTCCAGGTTTCTGAAGGGATTGTGCTCTAGTGGTCAAAAGCCTGATTCCTTCTGCCCTGCCCTTTCCCCAGCCTGCTTCTGGCCCAGTCCTTTCTCTCCTTCCACAACTGGCTCCTTATCACGGTTCTTTTCCCTCTTCCCCTCCCCCCCCCCCCCCGGGGCAATGGGAACAGCAACAGGCATATCCTCTGCTCCAGTGTGATTCCTCCCAGCCAGATTTCAAGTCCCTGCTCCAAAGAATGTAGGTGCCATAGCTTCTTAACAAAATGCTTGTAAGAATATTTTTAATATGGGGAAAACAATATATTTTGCTCTAATCTCATTCTTGGAAACAGCTGAACCATGTTTGCTGGAATTAAAAAAATAAAATCAGCCCGAGGCAGACACCCGGCATGGAAAATTTCAGGCTCAACAATTAAAGTTTGACAAAGTTATAAGTAACTTAAAACAGGATTTTATAATGGGACGTGTCTGGCAACCTTAACCATACGTTGCACTATCAGCTTCACCTATAATAAATAATATTTAAATCTATCTAAGCAGTATTGTCCTTCGCTGTCATGTTTCTTGTGCTGAACTTCTTGAACACTGAGTCTGAAAATAACAAGCTGAGCTCATTAGTAGATTAGGTGCTGCAGTGAATCCATGTGTTCTGTATGAGTTCTTGTTGTGCAGCCTGATAGGGTTTCTCTTGGAGAGCAATTACATCTGATTGACATATTTTCATGTGCCTCCAGCCCTGACTCTTTCTTGCTAAACAGTTCTAGATCAAGGACAATGACTTTCCTACTGCCATTAACGAGAATCAAGATCCCAGAGAAAAAGTTAAATACCTTTTAAGGTGCAACTTGAAACAATTTATAAAATATGTATAAAGAGGAATATCTTTTGGTTTCATGTTGTATAGTTGTTGAAAGTCAAGTAGAAAACACATTTAATAGATTGGTATGCATTAAAATTAAGAAACACTTTGGCCTCTGTTGTAGTACTGCAGAGAAGGAACACTAAAAGAGAGGGCCAAATCCTGCCACTGAATGTTCATGTGGATCTCCCATTACATTTAACGAGTTGTCATGATTTAATGAATTTGTTGTATACAGAATACCATGTAACAGCTTAAGGGAACATATATTCACTTGCTATGCCTTTGTATATTGTACCTTACAGGCTTGAATTTGTGCCCACAACTCTCACTGAAGTCAGTAGAAGTGTGCGTGAATATCCAACAGAAGAATTTCAGCCATAAAGTATGTGTAAGCAGTAAGCACAGCAGCTAACACTAACAGTGTAAGCAATGAGGTGTCCTTCCTGTGGCTGCCTGCTTGCCAGCTAGTGATGGTGGTTTCAGATGTGAACTGCCTTACTGGTCATGCTCTGGGCTTGTAAAAAGTTTAGGTGTGGCTGGCTAAGGGAACCGCCATTTTGTTCTGCTACATATGTCTCTCATTTTTTCCACTCACCACACATGGTGCAACTTCCTTTTCATTTCACACACATGCTTGGCCAGGCTGATGCACTGGAAACTTCTTCTCGAAGACTGGTATTGACCATTGGCTCATCCTGTCTGAATGTAATGTCTGTTATCCATGTGTGTGGATGTTTTACTGATGTTTTCATGGCAACACTGTGACCTTTTATTTTTGGTATTCATTGTTGAATGCCAGTACTTGAGATTGGCTAATCATCATAGGAGGTTTGGATGAATGTCTAACTTTTTTATTCAGGGGAACAGGTCTTCCAAACCAGGTGTCGCTGGCAAACGTGGTGGTAGAGAGACAGCATTGCATGACAGCTAGCGAATACTGTGGTTGCTTGCTTATGGTCCCAATTCTCTTATAGGACTGAGTGATAGGTCTAAACCAAAACTCTGAATTTGAACACACCCAAAGTTACAGAAGAGTTTGAATTCATATTGAAATGTTTTGGTTCATGCCTATGTCAGCACTAAAACATCTAATTAGAGATAATTTATATCAGCCCTTCAGATTGGAGGTTTATGAGGATGATAGTCTAGGGATCTCCCAGAGGAAGTGGATCACATGGTCCTATGTTAGGAGCAGAGGTGGGCAGGCATGATCCAATAAAGGAGAATTGGGGTCTTTCCTGCTGTGAGGGCTATTCATCCATGATGATGGTGATTTGTTATTTTTTTGTTTTGATATTTATGAATAAAGATGCACCCTATGAGCTAACTTGTTGAATTTGCCAATGACAAACAGGTCAGAATGTGTCACTTGGATTTTAAATTACTCAAAGGGCATGTAAATGCACTGAACAACTGCAACATCATCATAATTTCTATTTGTTATTCATTTAGACCACTTGTTATAATAAATACAAAAACATGTAATTGGCACTTTTCATAAAGTGGTGTCCTTTCGGTCTATGTTTATTAATATGAATGCTATGTAGTATGTATTTCCAAAGGTTTCTCCTTGTTATCTAGTAAAATCTGAAGTGTTTTACATCAGATGGATGAACTTAATAGTCTCATAAGATCACTGGAAAAATTGCTGTGTGTGTGAAACTGCAAAAGTACTAAGTACAATTTCTTGGGAAAGTCTTACAAAGGGACTTGTCTGCATGGCCCAGCAATGTGCACTAGAGGGGTGTGATTTCTAAAGAGCAGCAGCATGTCACACACTAGCTGGCCTATGCAGACCCTGCTGGTGAGCACTAGACATTCCCTTGGGCGCATTAATGTAGTTCTGTTAGTACACACTAGGAAACTTTTAATTCTTGCCAGCAAGGTCTACATGGGCCAGTTAGTGCATGACACATTGGTGCACTGTAGAAATCGCACCTGTCTAGTGCACATTGCTGCTCTGTGTAGACAAGCTCTACAAACTTGTCTACACATGCCACAGCAGGTAGGGTACATGTAGCAACAAGCCACAGTGAAAGACAGGCTGTGTCCACACTCCCTGCAGTGTGTACCTATATGTAGCAGCAGGGAAAGGTTCTGGCAGGGGGCAGGCAGTGGGAAAAGGCTCTGGCAGATCCCTGCTGTATCCAGGGGTGCTGAAACCATTTGTATAGTGCTGGTGTTGAGAGCCATTGAACCAAACTGTAAACCTTGTATCTAATGGTGGCAGCTCCCCCAGGACCCCTAGTTACAGCACCTATGGCTGTAGCCTGTATCCCTCCCGCCAGAGGATTTCCCCATTGTCAGAGGTTATAATTTAACATTAAGTTATAATTTAAATGGATTGAGTTCTTTGGAGCAAGGACTGTGCCTCCTTTTATGTTTGCCACATTGTGGGCACTACTGAAAACAACAGCAACAGCAATTACTCCTCTTAAATCAAATAACCCACTATCCTACCCCACCTTTGGATTTCCCGGTACATCTGCTCTTCTGTGTGTTTGTCTTTTAGATTGTATGCTCTTTGGTTCAGTAAAGTCTTTATTTTTGTGCATTATAGAGTGCGGCATCGCTTGTCCCAATAAACAGTATGTTTTTTAAAAGCCACTAGAGCTCATCTGAGATTTGGACGAGCACATGAAACAAAGTCTCTTGTTTGGTTGACACATTTGTTATCATATGTATATTAGATTAATTAAATCAAATCCTTACACTCCCTCTCCCAAATTTCATAGAATATCAGGAAGGGACCTGAGGAGGTCATCTAGTCCAACCCGCTGCTCAAAGGAGGACCAATCCCCAGAGAGATTTTTACCCCGGTTCCCTAAATGGCCTCCTCAAGGATTGAACTCACAACTCTGGGTTTAGCAGGCTAATGCTCAAACCACTGAGCTATCCCTCTCCCTCATTGAAAAGTGACTAACTAGAACAAATGCAGGCAATTCTGAGTACTACTTCCATTGTAAATTCTTAGGGGCCAGGGACCATGTTTTTGTTCTGTATTTTTCCAGCGCCTAGCACAGTGAGTCCTTGTTCATGACTGGGACTACTAAAATACAAATAAATAATAATATGCCTTATTTTATTATTTATTGTGTATTGCAAATATTTGTCAATCATTTCATTAAAAAAGATTGCATTACAGTTTTAAAAACCCCACAGTGGTGAGCTAATGTTTGTTAGTTTATTGTAGATATATTACTCCTGACAGAATTCTGCGCCGATGTAGTGGCACAGAATTCATATGGACCCCATATATCTGTGCCCCCTGCACAGAAAAACGCAAAAGAAATCTGGGGGACACACACACATCTCTTCCCCAACAGCCCGGGCAGCGCGTCTGTTCCAGTGTGCCTGGAGCAGCTTCAGATACACAAATCACTGCAGGGGCAGGGCGTGAGTGCCTGTGGGGGAGATGTTGATCACCGTCAGGGGGTGGGGCTGGCCAACAAGCGAGAGAGACTCTGTCCTTCTCTCTTGATACTGTGGCTTGAGGGAGGTGGAGGAGGGTAGGCCTTTTTGTGATGCGGGAGGAAGGCTCTGTCCCCGAGGCAGAAGTGTAGCAGCCTGTCTGCCTAGTAAAATGTAACTTCTTGAGAACTGAAAAACAAAACCCACTGAATTAAATATTAGGATCATGTTACTGAAAATTTAGTTTTTAAGTTACAGAAAATAGCTTTTGTGTAAAAAACAAAACAAAACAAAAACAACCCCCCCCACATTTTGTTAATGTGGATGGTTAATTGATCTCATTATCTGAGGCAGAAATGTAGCAACCTGTCTGCATAGTAACATTGTTAATTAACTGTTAGTTATTGTTAGTTAACTGTTCCCATTATCAGTCAGTTCCCTCAGGAGCATAAAAACCTGTAGAAGTTTTAAGGCCCCTACATTGCCAGAGTGACGTAAAGCCTTATAAATGACAGTAAGGGAATCCGCTAGGAAGATCTAGGCGCTTTCTCACTTTCATGTGCCAAAGTGGCACAATGTTAGATTTTACTTACCCATTAAAAAAAAAAGACTTTTGAGGGCAAATAAAACATTTACCAAGCACTCAATAAAATGTCAGGACAATCAGAACCAAGCACTTCCCAAAGTACCCAGCTAGGTCCAGGACAATGATTAGCAAAACTGTATGACTTTCATGTCATTTAAATGACAGTCTACTTTTTTTTTTCTGTTTGCTGTTCTGTAATATAATTTAAATGAAAATCTAAGATTTTAACTGGAATTCAGGGTATTAGTTAACAAGTATTTGTAACTTAACTTTCATGTGTTTAGGAAATACTGAATAGTTATTGTGACTTTTTTCTGTATTGTAGTTTAAATAACTTACCAAAACAATTGAAACTGGTGTGATTATATTGCATTATTTTGACTAATACAATTTGAAGAATTTTTAATGTTTTGACACAGAATCCTCCCAGGAGTAAGATATGTACCATTTTAAGAATTTTTAATATCTTCAAAAAAACAACTGTGTTTTCACGAAACTAACCATTTTCCCCACTGTTTTCAGCAACCTCTTCATTTCAGCTGTCTGTTGTTACACACTCTCACCACTCACCCATGTGGTGGAGTTACCACTGTCTTTGTCGAGAGAATGCCTGGTAAATTTTGTTTTTTGTTTGGTTTTGAAATGCAAATCACCAGATGACAAAACTGTTTCTATGCAATTTTATTCCTCCAAGAGTAATTTTAAGAAAATGGTTACTTCTCTCTGTTGATAAAATTAACTGCTTTTAACAGTGATTAGCAAATATAAAAATATCTACCCTAGCAAGGAATTGCGTTTGGGAGCTTTTCAATTTCCCCCCCTAAGCATTTGACTGCAGAACTTAATTAACTTTCTTTTTCATCATAAATTCCAATGCAAGCAATGACCATTGAGTCCTCCACCACTCCTACATGTTCACTTATGATGAATTGTTCTTTATGCAGTTAACGTGGAAGCAGGTGCCCATATGAATCTCAGGGACTATACTATCCACAGGGCTGGCTAGTAATGATCTTTTCACCATAATCACTTTCCTTATTCTGTGTTTTACGCTTCACTGAAATAGGGAGATATTTATGGCAGAATGAGTGGGTTACTCTCCTCTAGCTTTCATTGATGCTAATCTCCTTCAAAATGATTTGCATGGAGATAGGTAGGTGCCTTTTTTGCCCCTATAGGAAGACCACTCTTATTGCTGCACTGTATACAGAACTGTCACCCCGTGGCTTTTTCTCTTTTGCTCTTATATTTGTAAACATTTAATTTTCAATATTGTATTTCTAGATAATATTTGTCCTATAGGCAGGACTGATAGTGCTGCGCTGTCTAGTATTAAGGCTCCCCAACACCTCCCATTATAAGACCATTATAAGAATGAGGCTAGGCAAAATTGCTGGAGAGCTTTTTCGTTGAACTGATCTACCACTCCCATGCTTTGGAGCAGGACTAGAAATTTAAGGGGAAGTGGGCTTTGTGTGAAGAATGTGCCTTTCACCCTCCATCTGAAAATCTGCCCAGGTTATGAGACTTTGAAATATTACACTTTGCAAATGCTCAGTGGAGACTTCTGAATGAGGACCTAATTCAGTGAAGAGACGGGACCCTTCTCTGAGAATGAATCAGGGTTGTGTAGTAAAGGAAGCTGCCTCATTTGTTACAGAAGTTGGAAGGTGTGTAGTGAATGAGCACGGATTGCAGGAAGAGAAAGGACAATGTCATGGTTATGCCAATTGAATGCTGCCCTGGAGAAGTGGATTCTAGCCCTGCCCCTCTTTCTCAAACATCCTACGTGATGATAGGCAAGTCACTTAGAGCAATCTTTTCATAGATGGTTACTAATTGTGTGTTCTTTTCTGGGTCTGAACGTGAGGCCCTGGAGCCTGATTTGCAGAAGTGCTGAGCACTCTTCTCTGCAACTGAGGTCAATAGGAGCTGTGCTTTTGAACATATCAAGCAGTGTATAATGATAAATACTCTGAAAATTCAGGTCCTAGGCATCTCCAGTTGGACACCCAAAATTAGTGGGTAGATTTGACTTTGCCTCAGTTCCTCATATGTAAAATGGGGATAACACCATTCTCTCACCTCACAGCTGTGTTGTGAAGATAGATTGATTAATGCTTGTGAAGCAGATGCTACAGTGGTGAGTGTCTTTAGAAAAATGCCATAAGGAAATTAATAATTCTGTCTTTAGAGCACATTTTGAATAGTATGCAGTAAATACAATGGGGATAAAACAAAATATTAAGTAGCTGCTCATTTAGAGATCAACATCTATTCTGTGCACTTAATTAATTTTAATATTTTACATACACTATTTTAAATTAACTATAATGTATAATTTTATTTTAATATAAAAGTCTGGATAAAATGTTTTAATTGTCCTGAATCAAAATTTGTCACAATTGTAATTTCATGGCGGATTTCAAAATTTCAGTTTTTCATTTTGATTCAGATAGATACCCCCCTTAAAATATCAGAATTTGCTGAAGAATAGTAATTTCAGTATTTACCAGCTCTAATTTAGAGTGTGATCTTGCTCCAAAATTTTCATTGACTTTATTGCTATAGGATGGGTTACCCTACTGTAGATTTGTGTGTCATCTTGTAGTAATGACTTCCTATATTTATATATGTGGTTTCTTTTCTTGTATTGCTTCCTGTATTTCCTTGTCCATCCACATGCACCTGTGTATCCATTTGATGAGCTCCTAGGAACCTTTGAGCACTTCTTACTACTCTTCTGTATGCTTCTGATTCATTCCTAGAAGGTGTGATTGGTAGTTTTCCATCTCTCTTCTTTCTCTCCCCCCCACCCTCCCCGATAAGATTTATCTAGGTTTTAATTTCAAACAGGGGCTTGATATTGCAAGCTGCTGAGCACCTTCAACTTTCACATACATCAGTAGGAGCTGAGGACACTTGGCATACCCCAGGAATCACTCTGTACCCTATTGAATCAGGCCCTGCATTTTATATCACCCTTTTAACAATGTTCCTTTCCATTTTTCCTTTCAACCACATCCTTTGTGTCACTTAAGCAAAAACTCTCTGTTGTAATGTAAATATATTGTAATCATTTCACTGAATTATTTGGAAGAGTAATAACAAAAGTTGTGTTCTTAAGTGTTATGAAAGAGAATAATTAACAATCTTGAAAATGTAATGAAGTAAAGAGGGCTGAAATAATATGCCTCTCCACTGGAAAACAGGGGAAGTCATAACACTTGAAAGCTCTCATAAGGTAAGTTCTATAATTTAAAACAATAGCTGGGTTAATTTCTTGTATTATCCAAGATTGTAGATTAAAGCATTTCATTTACCTTCTGTATATGATTCATTACTTTATATATCTCTAACTTGTCTGTACTCTAGAATAAATAGCCTTAAGGTAAACTTGTCAAAAGCATCTAAATCCCACTTTCTAATCTTAGTTAAGGCCAGATTTTTAAAGGTATTTAGATGTTTAAAGATGCAGATAGGTGCATAGTGGGATTTTCACAATTGAAACCCATGAGAGTTAGGTACCTATCCTGCATAGGTACTCTTGAAAATTCCAGTAGGTATCTGTCTACAGTTTTGGGAGCCTAAATATCTTTTGAAAATCTGGCCATTAGGAGCCTAAGTGTAATGGGATTCAGGCTTCTAAGTCAATGGGATTCAGGCTTCTAAGTCAGTTAGGCACTTTTGAAAATTTGACCCTTAATCTTTTCAACTCCATATAAAATCTTTCCATGCCTCTAATAATTTTCACTGTTGTTTCCTGGACCTCTCTTGTTTCTGCCATACTTTTTGAGATCAAGTTACCAAGATTTAAGAGAATATTTAAAGTGAGAAAAGTACCATTAGATGACATTTTTCACTGTTGTTCTTTATCCCTTTAATAATATAGCTATCTTTGTCTCTCCCTCAATATTTGTATTTTCCTAATATCAATGCCAGCTATTAAGAAGAAGTTTTCACTGACTTGTCCACAAAAATACTTAGGTCTGTTTCCTGAGTAGTTGCAGCTCTTTTAGAATGCAACAATGTTTGTGAGTGGGATAAATGGTGAAACAGGGTGTATTAGGCCTAGAGGTCTCTTGCTGGAGGCCTCAGGGTTCTACCACACACTGTCCCAGAAAGGAGCAGTAGAGAGATTCTCCAAGCAGCCTAGAGTGGCTGCAGGGAGCAGCCAATCAGGATACAGGAGGGCGATAAAAAAGGAGCTGCAGAGTCAGTCAAACATTTGCTGCATGGAGCCTGAGGAATGAAGGCAGTGCACCTAATGGGCTGAAGGACTACAGCACAGTGGCCAGACAGTATCTGGCAGGGACCGGGGGAACAAGAAGGAGCTCTTGGCTGGCTGCTGGGACTGAGTGCAAGACTTACGCCCAACAGTAAGGGTGAAGCATTTGTGAAGGTGCAGGGGGTGTGGGAAAGTGGCTCAGAGGACTGGAGCAGAATAGTGAAGAGTTAAAGAGGACACATTTCAGAGTAACAGCCGTGTTAGTCTGTATCCGCAAAAAGAAGAACAGGAGTACTTGTGGCACCTTAGAGACTAACAAATTTATTAGAGCATAAGCTTTCGTGGACTACAGCCCACTTCAGTGGGCTGTAGTCCACGAAAGCTTATGCTCTAATAAATTTGTTAGTCTCTAAGGTGCCACAAGTACTCCTGTTCTTCTTTTTAAAGAGGACACAGTGGCACGTGGCTGCTATTCATAGGGTCCTTGGGCTGGGACCTGGAGTAGCAGGTGGGACCGGGTTCCTCCCTGCCCCCCATTAGCCACTGGGGAAGTGGCCTGAATATTGAACTATGATACACCCCCAGAAGGGAACCTGAACTTCTTAGTGGCCTAGCTGGAGAGCTGGGTCCAGAAGGGCTTGGAGAGGGTGAAACCATATCCCCAGGGCTTCCTCCCTGGAGGCAATGCCTCAATACCAGGGCCGGGACTGTGTAAAGACTGTGAGACTGCTTAAAGTCTGAGAGGCATTGCAATAGACCGCTGTTGGACTAATAGCCTGGAAGGGATCAGCTTTGTTTATTTCACATAAAGTTTGTGTGATTCAGCTGGAGGGCTGAGTCACCAAAACTGCCTGAGAAACCCTTGACAGATCACCACAAATTGAGAGAGGTGCATATGCACACTCAATCCAGAGGGCACTTGCGAGAGGTGGGTGCCACCCTGTTACAAGTGGAAACAGTGTTCACTGGTGGAGTTCCTCAATGCCTAGGTTTAGTTACTTAAGAGGGACTCTGGGGGGAGGATTTTGGCCATAATTGTTTCTACTACTCTTTTCAATTTCTGGCCATAAAGATTCCTGTTCCACCTTTGTTCAGTTTCTTGGATGCTGACAATCTTTCTTTTGATGTACTCCTACCCCTTTCATTCCTGTTTTTTTTAATAGTCTATATATCTCTCTATATTCAGCTCCTATAACCCCAGTATGTTTGTCATGTCCATGATCTAACTATCTTATTCTACAAAAAGAACAGGAGTACTTGTGGCACCTTAGAGACTAAACATGCACTTTTTGTCCTTTTGTTTCTTTCTGAAGCACTAACTGCATACAAGTATTGTAGGGCTTGCTTTAGAAGTAATGCTGTTTACTTCCCATGCTATCCATTTCCTTTTCTCTCATCTTCCTTGTCTATCTCTCCCTCCTCCCTAAACTTGAGAAAAGATTCAAGAATTATAGCAGAAGAGGCACTGCTAGCTTCCTTAATCACCGTTGTTTTTGGTTCAAAACCAAAGCAAACCATAATTAAATCAAGCTCAAGTGTCTGTTGCCAGATTGCAGATGAACATTTTAATTATTAACACATTCCAATGGGGGGGGGGAAGCAATAACTACTTGAAAGTATAAATAAACTTGGTTGCCACGTTATATACATGTGTCATTATTTATCACATGAAGTTGCCAGATTCTGTTCCTGTCGTGAGAACATCCCAATGGAACTGTTCGCTGGTTAGTGGAGGGTTAAACTGAAGTAATGTTTGGCTACAGGTTAGGAATATTATTCCATTGCTAAACAGAAGGCTACTAGTAACAAGTAAGATTTGGAAACTCATTGAATTTTTCACTCATCTTCCTGTTCTAACTATACTTTGTTTATCATCTCACATTCAAAATAAAAGCAGGACATAGAAGAACAGTAGATGTCATGCTGAGCCCAAAGCATCATCAAACAATAGGCTTCTTCATACTTAAAGGCTTCTCTTTGATCTTCAGATCGACCCTTAAAACCCCCACAATTAATGCCAGAGGAGTTTCTGAATTATTTTTCATAAGGACATGCTAAAGTGGAAGAGTTGTAAGTTTTTTGTTGTTTTTAAAATCACATTTACATGCCAAGAAAATGAAAGTCAATTTTTTTTAATGGATGAAAACTTAGCTTGTTAAAAAAGATAGTGGATAATTTTTATGTGCTTCATTTATACCGCATCATAATGATGCGATAAATGCAGTCTTTACTTGGGAGAGGTGCTCTGCTTGCCTCAGGTTCTTTTTAAAGATCAAGGGAGCTCATGAATTCTTGTGACATTACCTATAATATATTAACATGAAGTAATAATCACTAATAATACTTTCTTAGGAACTTGTACTTAAAACCTGACAATCAAAACAGAACAGCAATGGGTTCAGTATGTGATGTAGTTTTAATTGCACTTAAGAGAACCTATTTCCTTTTACCACTTTAAAAACAAAACCTAATTATTTCCATTGGGGCAGTATAGCAGTGAGCTTTGGCATAAGCTGAGGTTAAAAAAAAAAAAAAGCTTTTATTTATTTCTTTAGAGCTTGGTGCTTTACTGATTTGCAGTATTTGAAATGCAAGGAGGAGGTTCCAGTGGCTCCTATTGTGGCAATCTGTGATTGGACTAGCAGGGAACCCAGTCTGAAAGAAATGACTATGCTCTATAATGTCAGCTCCATTTCATGTTCTATAGGTTTGAGTAATACAAAACTCAGATATGGCCATATATATACACACACAATAGATCAAATTGCATTCCAGGCAGGGCTTGTACTTTTGTTCACACATTGCCTTGCATACAGACAGAGCTGGTTTTTGAGCTGCAGCTTTCCTCTCCTTTCCTTCCACACCCCCACTTCCTCCCAAACACACTCACCTGGAGGAACAAGAATTGTAAAGGAGAATCTCAGGTTTCACATATTTTGTTTTAAGTTAGTTTCTAGCTCTTTTCCTACTGCAGGAAATCGTTAGAAATGTAAATTGGTATGAAGCAATTGCTAGAGTTAGAGGAGCAAGGAGGTGGGCTCCACTTCTGCAGCAGGAAGGTGGGGAGGGAGAGAAGGTCTGGAACCTAAAGATTCCCCCCTAATAAACACATCTTTTATATATAAGTGAGTTAAAGTTCCTTTCACTAATCCTCCCCAAAATCGTTCAGACTGAGTCTATGCATACTGCTGTGTTCATAATGAACAGGAAGCTGTTAAATCTTGGTGGTGATGGAGGTAGAAAAGAATTGTTTTATAGGCCCACCCTCCAAAACTTGTTGATTTGGTGGTCTAATTCTGCACTGTTCCAGGGTGTAAATCTGAGGTAACTCCATGCTTACAGCATTGCAATTAGGAACAGAATTTGGTCCTAAAATGAATGAATTTTTTTGTGGGACACCCCTTAAATGTATACAGAAATGTGACTTAGTGAACTCTTTGGTGTGTTTAGGCTCAAGACTTGTCAGTTGATGTCAAGGTCTTTAAAAATAGCATAATCAAAAATGTAATGAAAAGTCTAGGGAACTCACTCTTCAACATGTTCTGTATCTCCCTCTATGGGTATGTCTACACTGCAATTAGACGCCTGCTGTGGGCTTGGGTTAAGGGGCTGTTTAATTGAGGTGTAGACATCTGGCCTTGGGCTGGAGCCTGGGCTCTGGGACCCTCCCACCTCACAGGATCCTAGAGCCCAAGCCCAAATGTCTCCATTTCAATTAAACAGCCCCTTAACCTGAGCCCTGTGAGCCTGAGTCAGCTGGCATGGCCAGTTGCAGGTTTTTAATTGCAGTGTAGACATACCCTCAGCCTGATCCTCAGAGCATCTGAGACTGCCACAGTTGCCAGGTTCAGGACTTAATCCTTTAGCTCAAGCTGTAGATACTCCTGCTTTCACCTATGGAGATCCCTGGTTTGAACCTTAATGCTGCTGAAGATGATGGCTTGTTACCTCTACACTTCACTCATTTTTGGTCATAAGAGAAACACGTCTGTCTGTCATCTTGGAAGAAACTACTAGCACTGAAGAAACTCTTCCCCACCAATAGTTTTGAATTTGCTGGGTGTGACGGGGTCTGCTTACCCTGCACTACCCAGGGCCGACTCCAGGCACCAGCCCACCAAGCTTGTGCTTGGGGCGGCACCTGGAGGGGGGTGGCGCGGTGCTCCGGCTCCGGCCGCCGGGGAGAGCGGAGCCCCGGCTGGGCTCTCTGGCCTCCCCCTGGCACTCTGGCCACGGGGGAGAGCGGAGCCGCGGCGGGCTCGCCACCCTCCTCCTGGTGCTCTGGCCGGTTGGGGAGAGTGGCCCGCGGCCGGGCTCGGTGCCCTCCCCTGCCGCGCTGGGGGCGGGCGGGGGGCGGCGGGAGGCTTTTTTGCCCTCCACCCGGCACTCTGGCCACCCACTCTGGCCGCCGGGGAGAGCGGAGCCGCAGCGGGCTCGCCGCCCTCCTCCCGGGGCTCTGGCCACCAGCGGAGCCGCGGCAGGCTCGCCGCCCTCCCCCCGGCACTCTGGCTGGTTGGGGAGAGCGGCCCGCGGCCGGGCTCGGTGCCCTCCCCTGCCACGCTGGGGGCGGGCGGGGGGCGGCGGGAGGCTTTTTTGCCCTCCACCCGGCACTCTGGCCACCCACTCTGGCCGCCGGGGAGAGCGGAGCCGCAGCGGGCTCGCCGCCCTCCTCCCGGGGCTCTGGCCACCAGCGGAGCCGCGGCAGGCTCGCCGCCCTCCCCCCGGCACTCTGGCTGGTTGGGGAGAGCGGCCCGCGGCCGGGCTCGGTGCCCTCCCCTGCCACGCTGGGGGTAGGCGGGGGGCGGCGGGAGGCTTTTTTGCCTGGGGTGGCAAAAAAGCCAGAGCCGGCCCTGGCACTACCTCAGACAGGGTTAAACCCATGGTATTGACACAGAATTCCCACCTCCCTGGCAAGACTGGACATGCTCCAAGTGCTCTAGTAGTATAAAAGGAGGGAGACCAGCTCATTCTGGGCTGGAGGCTGCAGGGGAAGGACCTGCCTGGGAAGCTCCTGCGGAGGGCCAGCCACAGCCTCTGACAGCACCGGGAATCAAAGCCGTCCACGGCCTGCCTGCACTAGAGGAAATCCTGGAGACGACTGGCCCTGCCGAACACAGAGGGCCCGACATCTCATGGGTAACCCCAACACAGACTCTGGTAGGAAATGACCCAGGGAGGGTGATGGAGTGGTACCTCCCACCTGGGGAAACTCGGCGTGTTTCGGTGGAGTTGGGTGGGCCCGGACCCCGCTACCGGGGCTGCCCCACCCCATAAGCAGCGCCCCAATGCTTTGTAGACTCTGGCTGCTAGGCTATGCTGTCCTGCACCCAAGGGCAGCGCTATAGACTCTGGCCGCTAGGCCACACTGTCCTGCACCCAAGGGCGGTGCTATAGACTCTGGCCAGTAGGCCACGCTGTCCTGCACTGAAGGGCTGCTTCATAGACTGTGATGGATAGGCCACGCGGCCCTGACCCTAGGGGCGTGGACCATCACACTGGGTTTTGCAGCATTCATGAGGCTCATAGTTCAAAATCCTGTCAAAACCTGATTACGCTGGGAGCTGTGTGTTTAATCCTGAAAAAAAGCCCAAGAGTTGAGATTTCTGTTGTGGAATATAGGAAATATACTAAAATATTTCACAAAATTTGGAGAAATTCTCAGTATTAATATGGTCACTATATATTGTGATTTTTGTTGGTGTTGTTCTATTTTACTGAACTCCTGCCCTACTTCTTTCATCTTCCAAAACTTTACCTCAGGGACAGAAACCACTCAAGATAACAAGAATAAGATTAAAAGCAAGGACTGGCTCCTGTTTCTCTTTTGATACCTGGTTCTTTCTATGTGTGCTCAGATCTTGCTTCACAGTCAAGATGATTTAAGAATAGCAAATATTCACTGTTAAGATGGATGTACTACATTATTCATTGGTAATCAACAGAAAAGGATGGATTGTCATCCCTTACGAACATCGATTAGTATCTTGTACCACAAGAGGTTCTATTGACTACAATGAGAAGCCTCATAGTGAAACTTACTGTTCAGTATAGGCCAGGGTATCAGTCTGGTCTGAAGTGCACAGTAGTTGGTCATCTCTTTACGGATCTTTTAATGTTGGATTGTCCACTTAAAAAAAAAATCCCCCATCATCACTGCTCTGAATAGAATGCAGAGCATCCTGTCATCCCATTACCTGCAGGCAGTTCATATCTGAATAAATACAAAAGTGACAAACAACCTTTGAAGCACGTGTTAACTTTAATGGCTGCCTTATGCTATTTTGAATGTTACTGAATCTTCAAGGTCACCCAGTGTCCTCAGTATTCCCATCAGAGCTAAGCGGTAATGCTGACTTTTTTGACAATGTAGAGCAATGGTAGTCAATAGATGGACCGTGGGTGGAATCCAGACTGCCAGACGCTTTTGAACAGACCCCCAAATCTTTTTATTTATTATTGTTATTGTGGTGTGAAAAATGTTTCTCTGGAGACTGGACCTTGATTATACCATAACCAAGAAATTTGGACCTTGACACAAAATAATTGACTACCCTAATGTAGAGCTTTAACTAGTGCAAAAGAGGGGTTCATCAAAACTTGATCCTCCACTAAATATTATTGCATTTGTAAAGATAATATTAATACACATTTCTAATGCTCTATGGATCACTATCTGGCAGCAAACCAATAATAGGGTATAGAACATTAAGAACTAAAAGGGGTACTAATTCCCTTGGGTTTATAATTGTTCTTCATTACAAATAGCTACCAAAATAGGCTTGAGCTGATTCACAGAGAATTAAATAGATTTGGTTTAATAATATCTTCAGGTTTCTGTATAAATTATGAATGCATCTTGACTGTTAGAAGGAGACATTGACATTATGAAACGGTAATGAACAGATCTTCAAGAGGAAAATAACCTCAGCTGATCACCCCATTCAAAACCTATTAAGGTCTGATGAAATGAAAGGTTTTTTTTCTCCCGTGTGTAGATGTGCAACAAGTCATAAATTGTGGACTTTAATAATATATTTTTTTCACAAGCAATAACACAGCAATTAGGAAATGCTCATTGAGGTAGAAATAATGGTAACTGCTGTGCAGATTAGCTTTGCTGAAGGGAGCTCTCAGACATACAGTAAAACAACATATTCCAGGTTCTTGTTGGTGTATAATTTCTACTTTATTTACTTATCATCTCAGTTAAAGAGGACTCCTGGCAGTAATGAGGCTACATAAATGCACATCTAATACTATAAGATGCTGCAAATTATATAAAAGATAAATCTAATGATTACCTATTATAATGACAGTGCAATCTTGTCTGTACTCATGGGGAAATTGTACAGTTGTGAGAAGCCCAAGACTGGCGAGAATGCCATTGTGCAAATGTATTCATTATTTCTGAACCTATTTTGCTTCTGCACGGTTATTGATAGGAAATGTGTAATTCACTTGAATGGGAGCCACTTACACAATGGTTCACAAACCTTTATCTAATACAACAGTACTCATGAGCTGCATAGTAAATATGCAAATAACAAGACTGAAAATGTGGGGGTTTTGCTGGAAACTCCCCAGCCTGGGTTAGTGTGTTTAAAAAGGAAGAGAACCCAATGGTCGCTTCAGACCTTTTTATACTGTAGTTGTCTTAAAAGTAAGCATCTATAAAATGCTATATACTGCAAGGTACAGTACAAGATGGCATCATGTTAACTCAGGTTATTAGGTCTCAGAGAACCCCAGCAGAGCTACTATCTTTACTTTCTGCTAGAACTCTGACTCAGATTTTTGTGTTTGTAGAACATTTCAAAATGTTTGTCAAACAGCATTAGTCAGGGGAGGAAACAGGAAGTTATTTAGACTGTGCACATACACCTTATTTATATTTTTGGAATAATATAAATCAGCTTTTAAGTCAAACAAATACTATAGAGATGTCTGTTCTTTTTTCCTTTTGTGCCAGTCGGTAACTATTGTATTCATGCAAGCCCGATATCAAAAAGCATTACAAAACTAAATAGCTATAGCAGAAGAAGCAAAGACAGTGTAGGGCATCAGCCACATAATGTGATATAAAGACATTGATAGCATTCTGGAGTTAATAAATATCTATAAAGCCAATAAGCGAAAGCAAACCAAAATCAAGATTTTTAAAAAATGAGTGACTAACGTTAAGCTCCTCAAGCCGTATTTAGGCATCTAAAGAAGTGGTGTGGTGGGACAGATTCTCATGCCAGTCAGGAAGGGGATCAAGAGGTCCTTTAGGCACAATCCGCTCTAACCTGGTGTACCTGTGAGTCCTGCCCCACCTGAAGAAGGGTGGCTCCTTCCAAGGAGGGATCCAAGCTCAGAAGTGGTGCCATTCAGTGGTGACAAATATAAATCACAGAACAGGGATTGCTGGTTAGGAAAGTTGCTGAAGATTCTCTGTTGCCTGGTCCCTCTGGATTAGTACAGGGACCTTCTTCACTTTGTTTTTCTCTTCTTTAGAGCAGAGAAAGCTCGGCCTGAGCTCCCTTCGGCACATAGCCCTGCCTCAGAGACTACTGACCTGTTTCCCCTGTAACAGGAGTGGGACAACCCTGGACTCTTTTGTGGACTGTGGGACTACTCAATTTTGCCTTTTCATTTGGACTACTGTTAACCCCAGAAGAGCAGAATGAACCATCTCCCTGATACTTGTAGCTGGAGGGAGACAGCCCTCTTCAGACTGATTCGATAGTGACCCCCTTCCCACTGCAGGAGAGAGCTGCTGGGGACAAAGGAAGCATCCATAAATACCCCAAGTGGGCACTCTAGAGGTGAGGCCTATGACAGCATCTCATGAGGCTGTATTTTAAAGAAGCCTTATTGAGGGCGCAGGAACAGACCATCCTGATGTGCAGAAAGAATAGCAAATCTGGCAGGCGACCAGCTTGGCTTAACAGAGAAATCTTCGGTGAGCTTAAACACAAAAAGGAAGCTTACAAGAAGTGGAAACTTGGACAGATGACTAGGGAGGAGTATAAAGATATTACTCGAGCATGCAGGGGTATAATTAAGAAGGCCAAAGCACAATTGGAGTTGCAGCTAGCAAGGGATGTGAAGGGTAACAAGAAGGGTTTCTATAGGTACGTTAGCAACAAGAAGTTGTTCAGGGAAAGCGTGGAACCTTTACTGAATGCGGGAGGCAACTTAGTGACAGATGATGTGGAAAAAGCTGAAGTACTCAATGCTTTTTTTTTTTTTTCTCCTCGATCTTCACAGACAAGGTCAGCTCCCAGACTGGTGCACTGGGCAGCACAGTATGGGGAGAAGATAAGCAGCCCTCAGTGCTGAAAGAACAGGTTAAGGACTATTTAGAAAAGCTGGGCATGCACAAGTCCAGGGGGCCGGATGCAATGTATCCGAGGGTGCTGAGAGAGTTGGCTGATGTGATTGCAGAGCCATTGGCTATTATCACTGAAAACTCGTGGTGACAGAGTGGCATCCCAGATGATTGGAAAAAGGCAAATATAGTGCCCATCTTTAAAAAAGGGAAGAAGGGGAATCCAGAGAACTATAGACCAGTCAGCCTCACCTCAGTCCCTGGAAAAATCATGGTGCGGGTCCTCAAGGAATCCATTTTGAAGCACTTGGAGGAGAGGAAGGTTATCAGGAACAGTAAACATGGATTCACCAAGAGCAAGTCTGACCAACCTGATTGCCTTCTATGATGAGATGCCTTCTGTGGATATGGGGAAAACGGTGGACGTGATATACCTTGACTTTAGAAAAGCTTTTGATACAGTCTCCCACAGTATTCTTGCCAGAAAGTTAAAATAGTATTGATTGGATGAATGGACTATAAAGTGGATAGAAAGCTGGCTAGATCTTCACGCTCAACGGGTAGTGATCAATGGCTCAATGTCTAGTTATCAGCCAGTATCAAGAAGAGTGCCCAAGGGGTCGGTCCTGGGGCCGGTTTTGTTCAACTTCATTAATGATCTGGATGATGGGATCGATTGCACCCTCAGCAAGTTCACGGATGACCCTAAGCTGAGGGAGAGGTAGGTATAAGGTCCAAAGTGACCGAGACAAATTGGAGGATTGGACCAAAAGAAATCTGATGAGGTTCAACAAGGCCAAGTGCAGAGTCCTGCACTTAGGACGGAAGAATCCCATGCGCTGCTACAGCTGGAGACTGACTGGCTAACCGGCAGTTCTGCAGAAAAGGACCTGGGGATTACAGTGGACGAGAATCTGGCTATTAGTCAACAGTGTGCCCTTGTTGCCAAGAATGCTAAGGGCATATTGGGTTGCATTAGTAGGAGCGTATCTAGCAGATCGAGGGAAGTGATTATTCCCTTCTATGCGGCACTGGTGAGGCCACATCTGGAGTACTGCATCCAGTTTGGACTCTCCACTACAGAAAGGATGGACAAATTGGAGAGAGTCCAGCGGAGGGCAATGAAAATGACTAGGGGTCTGGGGCACATGACTTATGAGGAGAGGCTGAGGGAACTGAGCTTATTTAGTCTGCAAAAGAGAAGAGTGAGGGGGGATTTGATTGGAACCTCCCTTCAGGTAGTTGACGGCTACTAAGAGGATGGAGCTAGGCTGTTCTCAGTGGTGGCGATGACAGAACAAGGAGCAATGGTTTCAAGTTGCATTGGGGGAGGTCTAGGTTGGATATTAGGTAAAACTATTTCACTGGGAGGGTGGTGAAGCACTGAAATGAGTTACCTAGAGAAGTGGTAGAATCTCCATCCTTAGAGGTTTTTAAGGCCTGGCTTGACAAAGTCCTGGCTGGGAAGATTTAATTGGGGTTGGTTGTTCCTGCTTTGAGCAGGGAGTTGGACTAGATGACCTCCTGAGGTCTCTTCCAACCCTAGTCTTCTATGATACTATGAGAGATGCTGGGTGCTTAGCTGTGTTGAAAATCAGGCCACTGATTTAGGCATTTCTATATGGATTTACTAACTGTAAGCACCCAGTTTTGAAAATGTTGATGTAAAAGAATAGGCAAGGGAGAAACCAATTGTTTTAAAATGAGATCTTAAAGATGAAGGTCAATGAAATGGTGGTCCCTGCTCCAATGGTGGGGAGACTATATGGTGAGGTAGAGGCAAGCACTTGTTAGATTAATGGATGGAGCAGAGAAGGAAGTAAACCTAGATAAGAGCAATGAGAGAGGGCAGAAGAAATCCATGCAAAGTTTTGAAAATGATGGAACTTTGAATTAGTTCCTGAAATGAATTAGCGTGAGTGGAGATGTCATATTCCTTGGTACATATGACAAGATGCATACATTGGCAACTAGTGAGCAGGGGTTTGAGGGTGCCAAAAGAGAGGATGTTTCAGTAGTGAATCTGGGAGGATGTGAATGGTAAATATTAAACATTTGATATTAGAGAGGAGGTAAATGTATATGAAGGAAGAGAAGGGGTGTAATAGTCAAAAAGAGGAGACAAATAGGTGCTTTGAATTGCTGAGGGTGAGGGTTATAACACAGTTGTGTATGAGGTATCCCCTTTTACCCAGGGGAAGCGCTTACATCTCCAGGACATTTATTTGACAGTTACATGTCCTTTTTCCAACGTTTGTTTTGTCTATTTAGATTGGGACAGGGACTGTGTCTTTTCTACTAGTGTTAGTGCAACGACTGGTGCTCTCAGACCCTGGTCTTGTTTGGTGCCGCCAGGTGCAAGTGTTATACAAACAATTAGCAATGTATTGATGGAGTATGAGACACAGACACTAATTCACATGAGCTGATGGTAAAAAGGAGGAGTCTGTTCAGTGTCAAGAGTCCGAGCAGCTGAGTAACATCAGCGTAAAATGATGTGTATAAGGGTAAAGATAGATATAAGGTTAACAGGAAGGAGAATGTAGATTTTTTTTTTTCAAAGGGCTGAGAACTGAATCTAATGAATTTCATAGATGGGGGTCTTCGCACAGAGATGACCCCTTTCCTTTTCCTACCTCCCCTGGACCTTAAATTAGATGCGAGTGGTTGGCTCATGGAGATGACTGAAATGTCATTCAAACTCATTCCTTCCTTTGCCAATCATAAAAGACAATTGAGTACAATTCTGACCCAAGTAAGTTTTCTGGAGCCACTTGGCTGCAGGGTGACCACACTGATCCTAGAACAGTAGTGCTCAGATAGGTAAACAGGTGGGTCAGTGGTGCAGTGACTCATGCAGTGGTGTGTAACAGTGGGAGGACTTCTCACTGGTTTATTAAACTGGAAGTGGGATTGCTATGGTTGAAGAGTGAGCCAAGCCTCTGATCTTTGTTTCTACTTAAGCTGGAAATAAAAAGCTTAGTAGAGGTCAGACAATAGGCATTGTAACGGGGCGGGACTCACCCCTGGGGCACCTCCTACTGGTCGTCTCAGGGAATTAGCTCTTTTCAGTGCAGAGCACCCTCTGCAGGCAGGTGTCCTGCTGCCGCTAGCCCCCATGTCCCTCCCAGGACCCCGGTGCCCTTTTACCTGGGGTGCTGCCCCTCCAGGCAATACCCCACAGATCTGGGTCTTCCCTCCCCCAGAGAACCCCCACCCTCTGTTCCCACCTTACCTCAGCCTATGGGCTACTGCCAGTCACCATCTAGCCACCTTTCACTGGGGCCGACTGCAGTCTGTATAAGCCAGTCATCCTAGGCAAGGTTTTTTTTTTTTTTTTTTTTTTTTTTGACCTGCTGCCTTTCCCTGCAACCCAATACCTCCAGGGGCCTTGTACAAAGCTCCCCAGCTCCTCTGGCTTTTCCCCAGCCCTGCTTCACTCCAGTACCCTTTAGCACTCAGGCAGCTAGGTCCATCTCCCTCCTCAGCTAGAGGGAGACTCTTTCAGCCCTTGGCTCACAGCTCTTTTATAAGGCCAGCTGTACTCAGTTTGGGGTGTGGCCTCATCTGCTCTGCCAATCAGCCCAGCTTTTCCCCTACCCCAGCCCTCTCCCAGGGCTGTTTTAAGCCCTTCCGGGCAGGAGTGGGTGATCACCCTGCTACAGGCATATTTAGCTTTTCATCTTACCTCTACTTAGCTTTTCATTGCTAGTATCCTTAACCCAGGCCCCCCGGCTTCCCCCCCAAGGTATTGGGGCTGGACAAGGCAACCACACCCCTTGAGTGCTGCCTCTCTGTCTGACCCCCTTGTCAGTATGTTCCCTCAGGTCACAGGCTGCCTTTTTTTATCCATTTCAAAAGTCCTTTGTTTGAAAGTTCTCATCCAAAGATATCCTAAAAGTTTCAAGCAGGGCTCCTGCACCTGCATTTCTCCTGCAGGGAGCTGGAGGTAATATTTATACATTGGATTCCTGGTATTGTTCATTTGAGCATCAGGTAGTTGAATTCTGTATCCAACCATTGTTTTGGGTCTTGCAGGATTTAATCCTTACACACTTGTTAGCCAGCAATACAATAACCACCAAACCCCTAGATAGTACTGACATAGATATATAACATCAATAGAAATGAATGCATGTCATTCCAACATTCTTCATGGGGATGCAAATACACTGCCCCTACATTGATTTTTAACTTTCACTAAAATAGAGTTGTGCCAGTTTTGAACCAGAATAATTATATACATTTAAGTCGAGATATCTATTGATGGAAACAAATGTGTGCATGGATACATGCCAGCTCCCATCAAAATAATGAGCTATCAATAAAAGTTCTGTGTGTAGGCCAAAACTGAGTATCATCAGCAAAGTTTAAAATGTGATCCTACCCTGAAAGGTGTAAAAATGAAGTCGTGAGGCTCTGTGTGTGTCAATGATTTGCAGACTGTCCGCTCTGTTAACAGATATCCTGTGCTGATTTTTTTCCTTCCCTTACCTATAAGCCCTGCTAACATCCTGGGAGCTGAGATGGGGTGCTTATTCTTCTTGGATTCTTTGCTGCTTGCTCATCATCACTAGTAAATGCAGGCCACATTCTGCCCTCAGTTATACCTGTGCAATACCACTTTCTTCACTAGGGTTGCCCTGTTGTAACCAGTGGAACACAGTCAACAACTCTGGATGATGCACAGTAGGGAACAGAATTCAGTTAGTTCTTCCAGAACTGCATTGGCTTTGCTGCCCTAGCTGGA
Source organism: Chrysemys picta bellii (assembly GCF_011386835.1). Classification (NCBI taxonomy): domain Eukaryota; kingdom Metazoa; phylum Chordata; order Testudines; family Emydidae; genus Chrysemys; species Chrysemys picta. The sequence continues at coordinate 31,442,025 of NC_088798.1, read as the reverse complement.
GTAAAACATGGTAATAACTTGAATCACTTGCGCATATATGATGGAGTATAGACAGAGTAAATCTAATAAGAGAGAGAAGGTGCTACTTTTAACAATTACTTGGTAGACCACTCACATTTTAATCCACCAGAGTCTAAGTTGGCTAGAATTTGTATTAGTTTTAACTTCATTGCAACTAAATTATCCTACTGTAATAATTTCATACTTAAATTATCTTAATGAATGTATCGTAGAGTAATGCTAATTAAAATCTCACTTTGATTACAGATGGACAGTATGGCTTATAGCTAATGATGCACTATTGATGTTGAATCATCCCAAATGATTTTGACCAACTCTTCAGTAAACCATTTGCACTGTAACTAAATGAATCCGTATCAATAATGGCGCAGCACTCTCTCCCAGCAGTACTTCCTGTTCCCAGTCTGCTGTTCAGCAAGTAAAAGGATGCATCAAAACTGGACATGTCACACAGGTATTCTAGCCATATGTTAAGATGTAAACTCAAACCATTGAATACAGTTAAGTTGGGGAAGGATTTGTGAGAGGAATAATGAATGTTCAGACTGAAGGGGAGAACAGCACAGTGTGTTGCTAAGCATAGTAACATGACGGGTCACATCACCTCGTGGAGCGGGTCCTTCACCACCACCATCATGTTCCCGTTATGCCTCTGGCGTTTAGGGCAGCGACGAAGCTCCTCCACTCCTGTATTTCTGGCAAGTCTTTCAATGGTTCCCCTACTGTGCCCCAGGTTTTTCAGCTCAGCTTCCACAGTTCTTTGCCATGTTGTTTTTGGGAGGCCTCATTTTCGCTTGTCTTCAGGTGTCCATCTTATTGCTACTCTGGTGATGGAATCAATTTCCATCCAAAGCACATGACCAACCCATCTCCAATGCCTCCTGGCAATGATGGTGCTCATATCCTCTTGGCTGCACTGTGTCAATAGATCTTGGTTTGTGATTGTTCTGGGCCAAAAGATAGAGGATTTCTCTGAGGCAGGTTGTATGTAATGAAAACAGTTTGGACATGTCATACTTTCTCATTCTGCACTATAAAGTAATGTTGAAAGTACGCGGCTCTGATAAATCTTGAGTTTGGTTTTGGTGTTGTATTTTGATGATTTCCAGACTATATTTAAGCTCCTGGAGGTGTTCCTGGCTTTATTGATTGTGTTCCGGATGTGTTGGCTTGTTCCACCGTCTTGGCTGATGGTGCTGCCCAAATATGTGCATCTTTCTACATTGGTGAGAACATAATCCTCTATCCGATATGACCTATGGCTATTCTTAATTTCTTCTGGTCCAGGTCTGTATTGCTCATTTTAATGTTCATTGTCAATGTAGAACAAGATACCAAGATTTTCCTGTATATGCGTTTTAGAGGTTTGCAATGCATTGCAGGTAGAGACGGTCAAAACTTGGGATTTCTATTCATGAAAAATTCCAATATTTCAAAATTCCTTTTAGTCCTGAATCCGAACAAAAAGTCAATTTCCTAAGAAATGAAAATTCCGAAAATTTTTGTTTCAGAAATATTAAAATGATCTTATTGAAATATTTAGTTGCAATAAGGTTGAAGCTTATTCTTTAGATTTAATATAAAAAGTCAAAATGATAATTTGAAACAAGGAGGTGTGGTTTTTTTTTTAATCTAAAATTTAATCAGAATTGTTAAGTTCCCACAACAAGCTTTGATGTTTGTGGAGTCAGCATTTTCTGATGGCAAAAAGTTCCATCACACAAATTTTAACCAGCTCTAATTGCAGGCTATGTGCAGCTATACAACTGTATTTGTGTATGGAATTAGGGAAGCCCACTGAAGCGAGGTGCACATACAGTATGTGTTTGCATGTTTGCTTGTTTTGCACCTCTCAGAAATCACTGCACCTAGGAATGTCATGCAAGTGTAATTTCTCAGAAGCTTTGTGTGGGTGGACAGTTTCCAATCTAGTTAGGAAATTTTAAGGTAAATAAAAACTTTGGTTTAGATCCACAAACAGACTAAGGCACCTAAGTTCAAAATTTGGATCCTCAAAATGCTCACTCAGCTGCTGCCTGACCCTGTAGGTCCCCAAGTCCTAGGAGGCTACATTTCTGCCACTGGGCATGCAGACAGCCCCCTAAGTCCTGACACCCAGAAGCTAACCCCAGCCCCAGTGGGATCCTTGAACCAGGTGTTCCCCCTGCCTTTCTCGCTCCTAGGGCCTAATTCAGTAGGCATGATTAAAGCTTGCACAAAACGCTGGTGGTGCTGCTGCCCCTCCACCCCCCCCCACTCCCTTTGCGGTGTGGGGCTTCGGCCACACCACTCCCCATGGCATTTCCTACTGGCTAGCTTAGGCAGCTCCCTGTGTAACTTTCTGGTTCTTTGTGGATCCCATTCATAGGTGCCTAACTCTCCCCAAGTATTGTATAGGGAGCTTGGGTGCCCAACACAATGCTATGGATTCCATTAGGTAGCAGGGAGCCTGAAAGTTAGGAGCTGTAATGCTGATTCTACGTTCCCTTAGTCTTTGTGAATTGAGCCCTTTAAGATGGATTTCACCATCATTATATTGGTTACATCTCAGTGGTATTACTTCTGATAAACAACTGTGTAAATGAGAGGACAATCAAGCCCCTTCACTATAACCAGTCAAGATAAATGAAGGCCAGTTTATATGCTACATCAGAAATGTTTCTAAACACTAACTTCCAAAATGCCCTTGGATTAGGAGGAGGATACTTTCAGGGAACAAGGGGCAAACTGATACATGGGCTAGGTTCTAACAGTACTTCTTTAAGAGAAGCTGGAATCCTACCCTCTCAAAAAGAGGTATTGATAAACACCTCTGTAATTAATCCATTGTCTCTCTACGAGAACAACTTGAAGAACACTGGCCAAACTTGCATGTGCTAGATTGAAGCACCTCCAACAGCTCACTAAATTGTAATGGATAAAGAGAAACAGAAAAGACTCCAAGGGTCAAGGTAGTAGCCACTGGGAAAAGGCTGCCTGGGTGCTAATGGATAAGGAAGAGGATTCTGTCTCCTCATCATAGCATTGGTCACAAGCATGAAGCCAGTTTTCTCAGGCTTTGTGGGGAGGTGGGAGCTGATTCCCCTTTCTATTTGTCCATCTGTGATATGGAGCTACATTATCAAGCTATGTATGATTTCAATAAGGTGTGACAACGTATCAGTACTGTGAGCTATAGATTACACCTGTATGTTGTGCCTGACTCAACCTCCAAATGATTTCAGATCCTGACATGGTTTATTTCATTTCATAAAAGAGAACAGAAGGCCATAGGATATTGGTGCATGCAGGTGTGTGTGTGTGTGTAATATATATAAATGTATGTATATGGCAAAACTCATAAAGTCATTTCATGACCATGATAATCTCGGGGAATAAGTCAATTTTATCCTAGTCGGTCACCCAAGGGAATTGATGGAAGCCCAGTCACTTGGGACTTTTAAAACTAGACTGGACAAAGCACTAAGCTAGTGTAGGGAGCTATCCTGTACTAGCTGGGGAATGGCAGGAATGACCATGTAAGTCATATCTGTAATGATCTATTCTGTGAGTTGCTGCTGCACAGAGATCTGTTTGAGTGTATTCATGTATCCTGGACAAAATTACGTACTCCATTTAGAAAAGAAAATTCCCACCTTATTATTATTCAAGGTTAAAACCTGAGGCCACAGTAGACCATAAATGGATAATCTGCATTACAATGAATATTTTCTTTAAAAAGTTTTTAAAATGTTTTATATAAATGATACAATGTTGTTGTTACATTGGTTACATTACACTTATTTTTACATTAATTCTTAATTGTGCTGATTTTTTTTCCTTCTGAAAACATAATTGGAAACAATATTTTCACTCTTGTTATAATTAAAATATTTTAATAAATGTTTATTTAGATACTGTGTCATGGAAGGTTACAGTTTTGGCTGGCTAATGTAATGTAAAAATCAATTAGGTACACACAAATATCTATTTTTAATTTAAGACTAGATCTCTGCCTGATATTACTGCTGCATAGCAATATACTTAACGTTTTATTTCTTTTAAAATAACAACCATGATTAATCTTGGACATGCTGTAGAATTTACCTATTCATATATTCAAAGGTAATCTGTTTTCTTTGAACGTTGCTTTTGAATTGTCATGTTGCATCATTTCTTTGCCACCACGTCTTCTGCAAACATTTGACTGAAATTTATACCATGCATCATGTACAGTACTCGGTGTTCATTTGTTTCATGCACACATCAGAATGCAAACATAGCTACACAGTTTGGCTGCATATGTAAGTCATGTAAGTAATCCTATAGAAAACAATGCAAAGATTTGAACATTGTATGGCAATCAATAACATCTCTGCCAGTGTAAATATATTCTCCTCCCCCATCCCCCCAATAAATCATTTCCAGACTGTCAAAATGGATCTGTGCTGGCAAAGAAACAAGGGTAATGTTTCAATTTTCTCCATCTGGCAAGATATTTTCTGTTTCTCTCCCTCCTGCAGTTATTGAATTTATATGAAAAGCTCCATATTGTATAACTAATAAAGGTTCTGTGTGAGAGGATAGAGAACAATGCTAAACATGATAGAGACCTGCCTTTGACTAAATCTCAAGCTGTATGTGATATAAAGCAAATTCTGCCCTGTTTTCATAGTTCAAGAGTGGGCATATGAGGACACAGAAGGCCCCCTATAGAACCAATTAGAAGTGCAGGACTTCTGCCTAGGGCCAAAGAGCACTGGCTTGGTACGGTGTGTACTGTCTGGCCCCAATGGGGTCACTGCCTTTTTGCTTTCAGGCATAGTGGAGAAAATTAAGAAAATAATTATAAGAAAATGTTTTTTTTTTTTTTTTTTTAAATCCCAGTTCTTCCACCTTCTGGGCTTCCCACTGTGTTCTGTCTGCTCTGTGTCTGTCTGGTTTAGATAGTCTCTGCCCCAAAGAGGGTACAATCTGTTTTGCATCTTGATCAGTGTCAAGCATATTATTAATGGTTCTTATTTTTTAAGTGTTCCAGATGGGAGGAAGTGCTTCTCTACACAACTGATCTGCATGCCTAATAGCCTTTTTGAATATTGCTTTATAGTTCTATGGCATCTCTTCCCCCTCCCTCTCCCCCCGCCCACCTGCCCACCCGCCAAAGTGCTTCACAAACTGCATACGGGAGTAGCCCTTGAGGTAAACGGAGATGGTGACGTACAGGTGGCCACAATCCATGGTCTGTCCCTGTGGGGATGGTAGCTCCACAGGCAGCAGAAAATAGCTGGATATGGGGGCTGGCACAGAATGTAGGCACCCCATGAATGGTGCACAGCTCAGCTCCGTGGGGCTTCCTGCATACCACTGCAGAGGAACATGAAGGGGTGAGTCCTGGGTGGATTAGGGGAGGAGCTAGCAAAGCAGCAGGATCCTCTCCTGGAAGGATAGACCAGTGTGAGGGCCTCCTTATGTTACTCCAGTGATGGGGCTGAAGTCGCCTCTAATGGAGCTACCCTATGACCTCTGCAGGAAAATTCCTTCTAGAGCTGGGGGAGATATTTTGACTGAAACTTTTTGTGAAGAACACAGGTTGAGTAACACTACAGCATTTTGCAAATTTGTATTGATTTTGCTACATTGTTTCAGTCAAGAGGGGGAAAAAAACCCTTAACAATAGAATCAGAAAAAAATTCTAAATGTTTGATTTTTTTCAAAAGGAAACATTTCAGGGTTTTGGTTTGAAATGGCGTTTCACTTCAAAATTTCCTTTAATTTTATTTAAAAAAACTAAAAATGGTTAAAAATGCTCAAAATCAAACTGAAGCACTTCATTCCATTCAAAATGAGTTTTGCTTTTTGATCAGAAATTTGGAGAGATTTTTTGGTTTGACCTGAAATTATAATTTAAAAAAATTGGTTTTGAATTGCCAGTGAGTTGAAAAATCCATTAGCCACATCACTCTAATTCCTTCTGCCTGTGCATTCCTTACTAATGCCCAGCATGGTTATTCAGTCTGGAAAAGAGGCTAAAATCCCCTGCCAATCACAATGTTGCCAACCCTAGGTGTTCAAAACCAAGATTCAGGCCCCCAAAATCATGAAATTGGTTTAAAAATTAAGATTTTTCTTTTTAAACAAAAGGGGTCTTTTCAAATTGCCTTCTAATTTTTGAGCCTTTGGGATGCACTGGCTTGTTTTCTAACTATTATCCACATCCATGAGGACTAAAAATTTCTTTCTTTCTTTTTTTTTTTTTTTTTAAATGAATGCTGAGAATCTGTCATATTCACATGACTTCTGCAGTTGTGGCTTTAAGAAAACTGGCAAATATCACAAGATTCATGATAAAACCGTGAAAGTTGGGAACACTGCTTTGTGCTGTTCTTCCATTACACCCTGATCATGGCAAATGCTGGTTAGCAAAAATGTATTGGTGATTGTTACATTCTTCCTTATACAAGAAGAAGAGGGAGACGTTCAGTCTGAAAGAGAACAAAACAAGAAAGAACTGATATAAATTCCCCATAAGAGAACACTGTTTGTATGCCATCTGACATTCATCACTGAACTCTGAGAGCCAACCCTGCATGTAGGGAGAGTGCTTTGAAATTTAAAAGTGCAATAAACACTATTCTCCCCTCCCCCCTAAAAAACGGCATTACAGTCTTATAGCTAAATACACCAGAATTCTATTTAAAGCAATAGACACGTTTTTAAAGATCTTCACTTCACACACAATACCACTCTAAAGGTATCTCTCTCAGTGGTAGATAGCTACCAGCCAGCTACTACGCAACATTTAAAAAACTGAGGGGGATATTGGGACAAACTTTTACTCTTACAAACATTTTCCTTGGTGCACGTGCAGTTCTGTCAAGATATTGACAACCTTTAAAATCTCATCCAAAGGACCCATGCACAGTGTATGGAACTCATTGTATCCATCTCTAAGGAATGGCTGCTGGGCTTTGAACCTGTGTTTCCAGGAGTTTGGATATTTCACATCTCAGGCTTTGTACCCTAAGTCCTCTCTCCTTTGCAGCATGTTACTGCTATTGTTTATTACTTCGATTGTAGTAGTGCACCAAATGTGCTAGGTACCCTCTGCCCCAAAGAGCACACTATCTAAATGGTGGGATTATTCATCAAAAAGCAAAGTTACCGTCACTTAGACCTGTGTATGTTTTCAAGTGTTTCCCTAGCAAATACTGAAATGTACTTTAACATATAGGAATCTTATGTAAAATCCTAACTTCATAATGACATAAGTAGTGGGGCATTCATTTTATCCTGAAACTCTGGTCTCTGCTTTTTCCTTGTAGCTGTTTGAGAAGTCTTTGTGCTTCTTATTTGTAGTGATGTTCATTTCTGCCGTGTCTGCTGCTCTGTGGTCCAGCAGTGACTGGGAGCACTTCAGAGGCAGTGCATTCAGTTGTCACACAACAGCATCTCTTCTGGCTGATAAAAGGGAAGTATTAATAAGCTCTGAAAAAGAGTTCTATCCAGGCTTGCAGTGCTGTTCATTAACATGTTAGTGAGCATCAATGGATGTCTCCAAAATGAATCAAAAAGCAGCAAGAATAGAACTACTTCTTCCCAAACAAAAAAAAGTTGTTTGAAGAAAAGTTAAATTCAAAAGGATGTTTCCATTGTGCAGTATGGTTGACAGCTGGACAGAAATGCAGACATTTGAAAATGTTAATGGAACTTTTTAATCAAAACTTCAAAAATGTGATTTTTTTTTTTGGTATTTATTTATTTTTTTGTGACCAGCTCTATTGTGAAGGTAGCAAAGCACCAGCTTTTACCTTTTCCTGTTTGCACAATGTATGCATTTCTTATTTTCCCTCCAAAAACACGTTTTAAGTCATATATTTTCTAGAGGAGAAAATATAAAATAGAGCTTGCAGTTGTGAGCAACTGCTTTTGAAACAGTGCATGCACACTAGAGAAGGATAAATGTTTGAAACAGATGTTTATTTCAAGCTTCTAAGGAAATATAAACAGAAAAGATCTTAATTTTGAAAAAAAAAATTTGTCTTTTTCAGTAACAAGACAAATGAGATTTCTGGTTAATGTGATGATTATAGGCAACTTTAGGATCTGTGAAATGCATGGACCCCAATTAGATGTGGCTCAAATTTGCAGGGCAGGCCTGAATTTATTTTCAGACTGTGATAGCTGCTGCTCTCTGAAGACATGTTCAAGGAAAGCACTTAAGCAGCCAAGCACTGAAGTCAAGGGGACTACTTGTGTGCACAAAATTAAGCATTCAGTTAAGTCCCATTAATTTCAATTGGACTTGAGTATGTGCTGAAGTTCCATTGAAGTCAATGGGACTTAAGTACATACTTAACTTTAAGAATTTACTTAAGTTCTGTCCTGAATAGGGATTGACTGAAGCACTTGCAGTGGTGCTGTCCTATCTTTGTGAAACATTTAGGCTGTGTGACTATACATGAAGTACATGTACAGGGGTTATTGCTATGCAATAATTCATACTTGGCTTTATTGCTAGTCTTGCTAATACCATAGGCTGAAATACTGGTAGATTCTTAATAAACCCACTGACTGGGATAAACCCATAAGCAAAACACTTGAAGAAGCTGTGGAAAGAAATGAAGATACAGTGTCAGTGGATCAGAATGCTGCCACAGCTGTATTGTTCTCTGAATGCTGCAGATATGCCAAGGCATACGTGCGACATTTTATTTTCAAAGTAGCAGAACTTCACCTTTTGACAATGTTCCATTACAATTACTTTATTTCTAACCCACACATAACGGATGCAGATATGTTTTCCTGATGGATACTAGTGCAATGGAGAATGCCTGTCTGTTCTGACTGGATTAGAGAGCAAGTTTGCTCTGTGTTTTCTGGAGTCCGAGAAGAGTTTGTCCATTTTTTCCCCATAAGCATACTGAACTTATTCGAACATGCTGATTTCTGACAATTTTAAGTTTTTCTCATTTCTTTTGTCAATGCATAATGATGAACAATCAGCAATTTGATGAAAAGGCAGAGTTTATAAAAATTGCTGTAAGATGTTGTTGTTTTGCTTAGTGAACAGGAAATCTTGTTTTGTGGAAACAACAGATCCAGGAGATTTCATTTAATTTTTAAGTTTCTTTGCTCTGCAGTGGGCAAGGTTATCTTCGCTACTGCCATTTCAAATTCTTTGCTTAAACAAATTTCATCCCAAAGGAAATTTCAACAGGTAGGTTCTGAACATGACAAAATAGGTTTTATCATAATAGAAATGCTGCTAGGTAGTAGGTACTCTACTAAGACACAGTCATAAACAAACTCCATGGAACCACAATAGGGCAACATATGTTAGAAGGAGGATTTTAATTTTTTTATGTGCTGAACTTTGGTAAAATATCTTGAATTTTATTCAAACTATTTTGGGTTTTAATTTATTCAGTCAAATGTCAAGCCAGTGTTTACTCTGTGGATTACATTCATGGTCACTGAAGAATCTGCTAACATTTTGATTTCTAATTATTGTTTTTTAAATCCATGTGGTGGGATTTTTGCATGTTAACTCCTGACCACTAACCAGTTGGAAATACGATTTCATAAGCATTTGGTGCAGAAAGCTGAGAATCCTGTGTGCATGTCTAGTATATTTGCATATCTTATATTCTGCATGTCAGAAGTTTTCCTGATTATATATTATATTTCTGTTAATGGTTAAGGGAATCATTGATGCATGTCATTTCATTCTTCATTACTGAGTGTCTGATCCAGCACAAAATAACTCCATGCTTCAGAACCATATAAGTAGAAGGCCATGGATGCTGGATCCGTGACAGAAAGTCTTAAGATACTTAGCAGACCCCAAAAGTCCCCACAGTGGGGAAATGAAAAGTTCTGGGCAGGAGAGCTCATGCAAATAAGCACCCAGCTTTCCTTGGGCTGCACCTCCCAGTTCTGCACAATCCCAGGGAGAAGAACAGGTATAATTCCCTTATGTAATCCCCCAGTGAGCAGACCAGGATAGGCCTTTGAGGTGCATTTAAAAACAAGTTTACCTGGAGACTGAGATGAAACCGCTACAGGCTGGGGACCGACTGGCTAAGCAGCAGTTCTGCAGAAAAGGACCTGGGGATTATAGTGGATGAGAAGCTGAATATGAGTCAGCAGTGTGCCCTTGTTGCCAAGAAGGCTAAAGGCATATTGGGCTGCATTAGTAGACGCATTGCCAGCAGATTGAGGGAAGTGATTATTCCCCTCTATTCGGCACTGGTGAGGCCACATCTGGAGTATTGCGTCCAGTTTTGGACTCCCCACTACAGAAAGAATATGGACAAATTGGAGAGAGTCCAGCGGAGGGCAATGAAAATGATTGGGGGGCTAGGGCACATGACTTTTGAGGAGAGGCTGCGGGAACTGGACTTGTTTATCTGCAGAAGAGAAGAGTAAAGGGGGATTTAATAGCAGCCTTCCCCTACCTGAAAGGGGGTTCCAAAGAGGATGGAGCTTGGCTGTTCACAGTGGTGGCAGATGACAGAACAAGGAGCAATGGTCTCAAGTTGCAGTGGGGGAGGTCTAGGTTGGATATTAGGAAACACTATTTCATAGGAGGGTGGTGAAGCACTGGAATGGGTTACCTAGGGAGGTGGTGGAATCTCTATCCTTAGAGGTTTTTAAGGCCTGGTTTGACAAAGCCCTGGCTGGGATGATTTAGTTGGGGTTGGTCCTGCTTTGAGCAGGGGGTTGGACTGATGACCTCCTGAGGTCTCTTCCAACCCTAATCTTCTATGGTTCTATGGGACTTTCATCTTTTGTGTGCACTGAGGAGTCTTTCCGTTCTGCTGTTTGATGATCTTGATGTCTTCCTCCTTCTGACTCCATGGGCCAAATTTTTTAAAAAGCAGAGGCTCATCTTCACATGTAAACAGGTTCATGCTATTTGTGCCTGCAAGTACCATGGTTGTGCTCTCAAATGGTCATTTAGGTGCTAACTAGGCAAGTGTGCATGCACTATTTGCACAGGCAGTCGTGGTGTTTACACTCTCAGATGCAGACGTTCATGTATGCAAGCACCATATATATATATATATATATGGGACCAAATATATTTGGTCATCGTGGATCTTTATTCTCTGTGACTGACAGTTGGAATGGAGCTGCCAGACAGGGAAAGATCAAAACTGTAGGCTCTGGCCTCTTTAATAATATTCACCACCTGACTTACCCAGTTCAGCATTATTACAAACAGACCAACTGACACAATGATAGGCTGGGGAAAGTAGCAGGCTAATTTGGGAGGAGGGTGCTGTGGAATGCCTCACCCAGTGGTTTTCAACTCCATATTACAGGAGAAGAAAAGCTTCATTACCTCCTTGCTGTAAAATAAAAGGGAGAATTGTCTAACCATAGAATATGCTGCAGAGGGAAATTTCTGATGCAGTGGAAAACCTCTATTGGGGCAAAAACCAGGGAGTACAAAGAATTATTGTGGGCCAAGCAAACGTGGAGTCACTTGTGCCTAGATAAGGTCTTGAGCATTTAACCCAGCTAAGAATATAGGAATTACCAAGTCAGATGTATCTGCACAATTTCTTCTTAATTATTAATAGCTACCACTATTTTTCATCAGTTTGTTGATGCCTTGCATTTTCAATCACTGGAGAGTATAGGTGCCTCCGTTTTTGGGTGCCCACCTTGAGACATCATATAAAAATAATTAATGCCTCACTCTTATCTAGCACTTTTCATCTGTAGGCCTCCAAGCACTTTAAAAAGGTCACTCAGCAGAGTCTGATTTTCAGAAAGCGGTGAAAACCCATCCTCTAAAAATCAGGCCCTTTGAAGGTGTCTCAAGTTAGGTGCCCACATTCACTAGCACTTTTGAAAATGGAGGCCTTTGCCTTTTCTAAACAATGTGGTTGTTCCGCTAGAGAGTATGTTTTTTAAATATACCTGTACATATTAAAAACATTTCTTTTGTCTTTGTTAAGCTCACCGTTTATATGCTTTACGGTAATGTAAATTTCTAGTATATATACAGGGTTTATGTAGACAAAATGCTGCTTAGTTTTAAAACCTCTTAACAAGCAATCTTTAGACTGCCTAACCAGATGTCTTAGAGACTTTAGGAAAGTTTGACTTTTATTCCCTAGGTGCCTAATCTTAGTTGGTTTTCAAAGCCCCCTTACACAAGATAGAAATTATAGATTTAAGTATATCGAGACACTTGTTGGTGAAATGATTAAAACAATCCTTTTATTTTCAATAATTTTCCATTTTATAGATGTTGGGGTTGTTTGTTTTTATTTTGTTTTAAATGGAAGTCTGGCTATATATTTCCTTCACTTCACTGCCACGCAGATTTGGGGCCTGATCTTAGTCTCTCCACACGCAAAACTCCCATCGCTATCAATTCAATGGGAATTATTCATGCTAAAGTGTTGCAAGAGCTACTGTCATTTATGAAGAAAATGCAAGAAGAATGTAGCCCAGCTAATGTCACTATTCGTCTTTGCTATTCATTTGAATACATTTCTTATCAGTGCTAACACTGTACTGTTTGTTAATGTAGTACATTTAAACATCAGCAGATGGGGCCCTTGTTTCCTTTGAAGAACTGTAGGTCTTTGAATTTTTTAGTATCTGTGGCAAGAATTAATTTTTCTTGTTGCAGCACGTTAAATTAATGTAGCCTTCGTAATAAGATCTGGATCTAAATGCAGGTTGGAACACCCCCAAACTTTAGTGGAAAGCGAATGTTTCTGAATCTAAATGGAGATCTGAATTTCATGGCTGGTCCTTATTTCGATAACTGAACAAAAAGCTCATCTCTAAACACCTCTAAAGTTTTCTAGGATTAGGGATCCAGCTCTGAATTCTGTGGTTGAATCCCTCTCTATGTTGTATTTAAAAAATCTTTATGTATATCAAGGGGTAAAGCATATTTAGTGACGAGAAACTTTTCTTCCACAAGAGTGTAATTTTGAAGCTATTTACAAACCAAATTTCCTAAGTTTTAAAATAACATTAAAGTTGTGTTTATGCATTGTAGAAGCAAAAAAAGTCAATGTCAAGACTAATGCAGTTCCTGACTCAGGCATCTCTGGAAAAAAAGCATAGCAGCATGGAGCAAAGGATGACATGTCAGTCTTAACTCTGAATTTCCTTGGTTTTGTAATGCTTGAGTCACCATGTGTTTAACTAGAGAGGGTCTGATACATCGCTGTGTTCCTCCAGTTTACATCAGTTTAGCTCCACTGATTTCAGTGTGGTGGTGAGTCATTCCCAGTATTAATGTTTCTGAGCTTAGTTGTTTCTTTCACTGAGTTTACTTGTCCTAAAAATCATGTTTTTGTTTTTAATTGCTAAAAATGTAAGGAAGTTTGAAGCAATGTGTTCTGATGCCTTAACCAAACTTATGAACATGTTTTCAAATACATAATGTATTTTGCAAATAGGTGTCTGATGGTTTGAAATGGCTGCTTCAGAGTTGTTTCCCTCTGAAGTCTCAATAAGCACAACATCGGGACACTCGTCTGTGGTTTTTGACACAATGTATCAGAAAGGGTAAATCTTTCCTATTAGCGTGATGGCACAGAAGGAGACATTTTGGTTTATTTTAAATTGTCGTGTCAAAATGTCTGCTGCTCAGGTATGCTAGATACCGTGTGTGATAAAAATGTGTTTGAACTCGTATACTGCACATTGGTTATAGTTGACTTTAGAAATTGTTATAACTGATAATTTCTTAACATGATGGATTTTTTAAAATAACCTGATTAGGAATATGAGGAATCCATTCTTTTAATTTATTGGATTGTACCAGGTTGATACTATGGGTTAATCTCCTGCTAATTTTTAATTGGAAACCATGCATGAGGAATAATATTAGAAAAAGACTCTTAAATTGATATTCTTTTTCTTTTCTCTTATACTTACAATCTGTGGCCTTGATCTTGCAAACACTTAAACTCATGCTTAACTTTACGCAATTGCCCTGTGCAGAAAATTAACCATGTGTGTAAGTGTTTTCAGGATCAGTGGATATAACACATTGACCCAAAAGATTGGTAGTTTAATCCTAAACAGAGTTACTTCTGAATGGACAGTTTGTTTTTCAAGAGTAAGCCTGGAGCAAATGTCAGGGACAAATTTCCAAAAAGTATTGTCTCAGATCCACTTTCAAAAAAATGAGTATACCTGCATTTGTGCATGAAAATCTGTATCTGTGCATGCAGTTTGATTAACTTAATGAAAGAACACATGTGCATCCCAAATGACCTGTCTGAACACACAAGTACAGATGTGCCTGCATTTTTTGAATGGACATTATCAAAGCATTTCTTGAAGACATGATACTAAAAAGTACTGCACACTATGGTTGATCCTGGTTCTCATTCACTCACACTAAGGCCAGTTTTCACCATATATTAATTTATTCAAACTTTGAGGCCCCTTTATACTCCAAGAGTAAATGCAAATTAGACCTGAAGAGTCTGATTGAATAACTCATTGGGGGTCAAAATAGATCACACCCTAAGTGCAGACCTGGTTGTATCCTAAATGGAGTAGCTGGTTAGAGAGTGCTTGGAATATAGACTCCAGTGCATGGCAACCCCTCAACTTCATTCCAAAATTTCTAGGGAGACTGTTTTAGAAAGATAGAACTCTTGCATCCCTGTGAAGGTCAGGTTGAGTCAGATGGACCAGTCCTGACAACAATATTGAAGCATCTATGACAGGGGCTTGTGCCAGAGTAAATCACTTCCCTTTCTGATGTGTCACATAGTTTGTGAACCTACAGATTTTAGTTTCGTGCTACACACAGGTCCAAATTATTTCCCTGGGTGTGGATGCAGAGTTCATGTTGGCCTTCTTTACTGTAAACTGACTGGCATCGAGCGATATTCTATCCCTTTCTTGTGTTGACTATGGCATTAACATATAAGAAACCTATGTTAGGTGTTAATTATTATACCAGCTTGTTAAATTTGTTTAATTTCTTACTCCTCAATGATCCATCCCATCGAATGGTCACCAGACATACTTTTTCTTACAAGTTGAAATAATGCTGTGCTCATCATTTATTGTAATCTCTTAGAATTTTGAAGCTAAAGTTGATTTATTTTTTTTTACTGATACTTTCCCCCACTCCTCCCTCCTCAGGTGTGTAATTATACACACTGGACCAAATTCTACTCTTCATTACACAGATATAAATCTGGAGTTACTCTGGATTTATACTCATGTAATTCAAGGAAGAATTTGGTCCAATAGATTCATCATAAATGGTCATGCTTTAATTCAAGAGAGAAAAATTGACTTACACACAACATTGACTTTACTAGCAATTTTCTCCCAAAATGGCAGTGGATTATTTTTTACAATTGCTAAGAAATTGCAATTTCATTTGGGACACAAAGCACTCAGAGAAAATATTTTTCCATATGGTACATTTTTCTCCATATCACGTGGAAATGAAAATATGAAATGGTACGTTTTAAGGTGTGCATACAGTATATAGAGTAAGAAGAAAATGTCAGATTTAACTGCAAAATATTTTATGTGTAGTGTATCTTTAATTCCTAGTATAAGGAGAGGTTTAGTTCAAAGAATAAAGTGCAGTTGTTTCATTTAAACGATTATAGTATCTCATTGACATTTTTACTTCAGCACATTTTTTCGTCTTTCTTTTAGCCATGTATTCATCTCCACAAAGTATCTTACAAATTAATTCAAGTGAGATCAAATAGAATTTCACTTCCTGTTGCTTGGGGGTGGGCAAATTCAATGAAAATTATGGGTGCCAGACTGGAAAAAACAAAAACAAAAAACCAACTTGTTAACCAAAGGGAGATTTCTCCCTTTAGAAGTAAAAAGATACATTTTGCAGAACAATGCTTATACTCTTTCACGGTGACCAACACTATTCACATTACATAGCACATGTGATTTCTGTGCAAGGTCGCATTTTGCCTCTTAATACTGAGTGCCTGTGGCTTTGCTGCTAGAGATCACAGGTCCGGGCAACAGAATTTGGCTTCCATGCGGCCATGGTAAGCCATTGTCTTACGGCTTCTGCGCCCTCCTTTCCCACATACCAAGCAAAGCCTGTAGAGTGCTGCAGTTTTTCTGTTAACATTCAGCAGCAGCAGAAAACAAACTAACCACCCAACCCCCCCCCCCCCGCCATGAATTCTCTGGGATGATCATGGTACCCCTCCCCCCACCGCGTGGCTGGTAACAGGGAAGTTCCCTGCTAGCCAAACGCAAAAAGCTCAGGGCCAATTTCCCATCTGCGCTTGGCTAACTGCAGGGAAGGATTTATTTTCAGCCACAGGCAAACAGCCCAGTAGGAATGGCCACCTCTGTCCCCTTAATTAAGTTCCCGTATTTCAACCAGGTTACCATGAGTGATATCACTCTCCTGAGGATTACACAACAAGATAAAGAACGGATGTTGCTTGAATGCCAGCAAACACTGGGACCATACGCTGCCAGGCTTTGTCAGGCAATGATACCAGATTACTTGCTGCAAGCATGGCGTGGTCAAGTGTCCTACCATGGAGGACGGAATAAGGATGCACTGCCCAGAAACCTTGTGGCAAGGCTTTTGGAGTACCTCCAGGAGAGCTTCATGGAGATGTCCCTGGAGGATTTCCGCTCCATCCCCAGACACGTTAACAGACTTTTCCAGTAGCTGAACTGACCGCGAATGCATCCCAAGTCCTCAGGGCAAAGTAATAATTAAAAACCGTTTGCTTTTAAAAGAAGTTTTATATTTTAAAAGGTAAACTCACCTGAGGTCCCTTCCATGGGGTCAGGGTCTTGGATACTGGCTTGGGAGGTTTGGGAGGGTACTTCAGTCAGGCTGAGAAAAAGATCCTGGCTGTTGGGGAGAACGGAGTGCTGTGTGCTCTCTGCAAGCTCATCCTCCTCCTCCTCTCCCCCACCGGCAGAATCCTCAGGTGTAGCTGATGAGACTATCCCCGACCCGGAATCCACGATCACAGGTGGGGTAGTGGTGGCAGCCCCCCCTAGAACTGCATGCAGCTCGGCGTAGAAGCGGCATGTCCGTGGCTCTGACCCAGAGCGACCATTTGCCTCCTTTGTTTTTTTGATAGGCTTGTCTGAGCTCCTTGACTTTCATGCGGCACTGATCTGAGTCCCTATTGTGGCCTCTCTCCATCATGCCCTTGGAGATTTTTTTCAAAAGTTTTGGCATTTCGTCTTTTAGAACGAAGTTCTGCAAGCACTGAATCCTCTCCCCATACAGCGATCAGATCCAGTACCTCCCTCACGGTCCATGCTGGTGCTCTTTTTCGATTATCGGCCTGCATGGTTACCTGTGCTGATGAGCTATCTGTGGTCACCTGTGCTCTCCATGCTGGGCAAACAGGAAATGAAATTCAAATGTTTGCGGGGCTTTTCCTGTCTACCTGGCCAGTGCATCCGAGTTTAGATTGCTGTCCAGAGCGGTCACAATGATGCACTGTGGGATAGCTCCCGGAGGCCAATACCATCGAATTGCAGCCACACTATCCCTAATTTGAAATGTTAAAATCGATTTTGGCGCTACTCCGCTCGTCGGGGTGGAGTACAGAAATCGATTTAAAGGGCCCTTTATTTCGAAATAAATGGCGTCGTTGTGTGGACGGTTGCAGGGTAAATTCGAATTAACGCTGATAAAACCGAATTAAAGTCGTAGTGTAGACCAGGCCTTAGTTGAAAAGAAAAGATAAGGCATCTGTTTTGACCAGCTTACATCTTTAGAAATGTTGTTAATCATGACTGAATTTCACTGGAAACTATTCTGAGCATATAAATCAACAAGAAAGAGAGGTACTAGACCCATATAGAGAGAAATCTTATTTACAGTAACTTTTTCTCAAGATCTCTGTACTCAATCCCGCATCCCTTTCTCATCTGAGTAATCCTTACTAAATGAGTAGTCACAATGACATCATCAGGACTACTTGCGTGAGTAAGAATTGCAGAATTAGGTCCTATGTTTATAGATTGAGATTATTGTATATTATTCTCTTTACAACAAAGTGCATTAAAATCAAAATGTGAAATAAAAAAACTTCTGGGATCATCTTAGTCCTCTATATCTCATTTCAGGAAAGGTAGTTTGGGGGTAAATATAACTGAGATTTTGGTTTTAGAATTATTTGCATATGTTTACCTGTAAGGACTATGTAAAAATAAAGAGAATAATAGATATAGAGGAATCTTGTATCATACTTTCAGCTTGCTGTGGTAGTGGGGATGCAAACACAGACACTAAGCAGGGGGGTAGCTGTACCTTCTGCACACTGGATGAGGATTCTGTCTGTTTAGGTAGGTCACTGTGAAGGGGACTTGATGTAGATAGGGTGACCAGATGTCCCGATTTTATCGGGACTGTCCCGATATTTGCTTGTTTGTCCCACGTCCTGACCAATGTCCACAAGCGCTGGAGGGAGGCCCCGGAGACACAGGGGGAGCGCGGGGCCGGGGTGACTGAGAGTGCAGCCTGGCCCCAAGCGCAGGCAGGACTCAGTCGGGTGGTAGGGAGAGGAGGGGGGTGGCCTGCGGGGCCAGGCGGCGGCTGTTCTTCCCCCTGGGCAGCAGGACTCGGGAGCAGCCGCTGCTGCAGCCCCTACTGCCACGGGGGGAGGAAGCGGCCATGGCGCTCGGCAGCTGCGGCTCTGGTGCCCGCGAACCCCCCGAGCCCGGGCCTGTTGCGGGGACCCAGCAGCGTGCACGCTACGTCCAGCCCCTGGCCAGTCGCGTCTGGGCTGGCTGCCCAGCTGGTACTATCCCGCGGGTGGCCTCAGAGTGGGAGCAGCAGGTCCCAACCGCCCCCGTCCCGCTTGGGTCCCGCAGGGGAACGAACGGGGCTGGGCTGCCGATGCCGCCACTGCAGGATTGCACCAGCTGGGCAGCCAGCCCAGATGCAACTGGCCAGGGGTTGGGCGCAGCATGCGCGCTGCTGGGTCCCCACAACAGGCCCAGGCTCGGGGGGTGGGGTTCGGGCCTGGGATCCAGAGCCGCAGCCGCCGAGCTTGGCCATCCAAGTGGGAGCTGCAGCTGCATCTGCTCCCGAGTCCCGCTGCCCAGGTGGGGAGAACAGCCGCGGGCCGCCCCCCTCCTTTCCCTCCAGGTACTGCCCGACTGCACTCGGGGCCAGGTCGGACTCTCACTCACCCTGGCCCCGCGCTCCCCCCTGTGTCTCCGGGGCCATGCTCCAGCTCTTGTGGATGGGGGGGGGGGTTGGCTCTGCCACTTTTTTGTGTCCCCCTCCCCCCCCCCCCCGCACCATTGCTCCCCTTCTCCTCCCGCGTCCCGATATTTAATCTGGGTAATCTGGTCACCCTAGATGTAGATGTATTGGAGAAGTGCCAGTGCATCTGTGTAGTTCCAGTGATGAGGATGAGGAACTCCCTTGTTGGGGGTACGGAGCCCAGAGGTTGGAATAGCACCCATACATGGGCAACTCTGCAGCCTTATGCATTGCATGGAGGTTGGAAGTGTATCAGGAACTGTGAGGAGGTGTTAATTTCACCCTATAATTTCAACCTGTAAGAACTCTGCAAGGTTGCTGATGGAGTTTCTAAAATCATCAGGCACTCTGGCAGGGTTCATTAACTTTGTGGAACCTGAGAGAACTACCTTGGCCAGGGCAAGGTCTGTAGTTTTCCAAGCCTGGTGGACTGTCTTGTGGAATTGCTAATTTTAGCAGGCGTTCCACCTTCAGGACTCTCTGTTCTTGTGGTACAATCTCTGGACCAGAGAGCGCCATTAGGCCTGGGAAGTTTATAAACCCCTCAGTTCCAGAGAATATCTCAAGATTGGGGCTGAAGTTAAAGTGTGTGTCAAATGGAACTTCAAAGATTCACAGCAGCAGAACAAAGTTAAGGCTGGTGCTGGAACCCTAAATGGTGACATGTGTTTTGAATTATAAAATGCTATGGCCCTAATCCAGCTCCGTTGTGACTGTGAGCACACAGCTGCATCCACGTGGGGCCCAGATGTCCAGGATTGGGCCCCAATTCCAGACTTTAGAAAGGTTGGGGTTTATTTTAATTATAACTGTCTTTAAAACACTTAGGTTTCTTTAATTACAATGTTCTAGCCTGGTTTTCAAAACCATGGTGTTCTAAATGAGTAATGTGCATCGTTCCACAATGTTGTTTTAAATTAATAGATATCTATTTACAACCTTAACTCTATCTTAATGAAGATTTTTGTTTGGGAATACAAACATCTGCTGGAAATACCATTCCATCTATCATTTATAATGTTTTATTAAATTTGCACCTGGCAGTGCAGCTATAGTTAGTCTGTTCATTATTTAAGTCCCATTTTGGGGAGGTTTATAACTATTATTTCAAATCTTATCAGGCTAAAACTTGGCATGCACTTTCTCAGCAAAGAGATATTTATTTTTGTTTCCAAAGTAGATCAACATGTAACTTCTCTTTTTCCTCTCCACTCCCCCGCCCCTCTCCTCTCTTTTACCCCCCCCCCCCCAAAAAAAACATTTTGGTGAATTCATTTGAAGGTGAAGAATTGAAAATACCTTTTTAAATAAATGTCACAGGAAGGTACTAGTCTTTTTTAGTGTGGCTAAAACTTGTCCTCCTCCAAACATTCTCTTTGTTAGGAATGGGTAGGGTGTTTTGGAAACAGGTAGCTAACAGAGATGAAAAAATATTTCATAGTGAATAAGTTGTGTAACAAGTTTAATTTTTTCTGTTTGTGAATTGTCCATGAGCTGCTCTTAATTTTTTTTTTAACAAATTTGCTATTCAGAATTATTCACCATATACTTTCTCCAAATAAGTTTTTGTCTGGAGATCATTGGTGAGCAGTTTGTTGCAAGTATTTGAAATTAGAAACTCAGGCTGTGTGAGTGAATTAGATGCACAGGTCACATGACGTTCATGTTCCCTGTTTGGATGAGTGTTCTAGAACGCCGAATGATATTTCCAGTGTTAATACTGGCTTTTACATGTTCAGAATCTGTTTTTAGTCAATGGTCTCTGAAATGTGGTGTTTTTGTGAACTTTCTTTGAGAGTAAACTCCTTTAATAGAGGAGTGGGGAGTGAATCTAAGAGGGTTATGTGTAAGAGATACTGAATCCAGCTCTCTGCAGTAATATCTCCTTATAACTCAAACAACAAAAAACAGGTTTTTTTATTTGTGGAAACTTTTGCAGAACTTTTACAAAAGATATTAACTCAGCACTACCTTATTTCATTAATATTTATCTTCAACATCCAAGCTGTATATCATATTGCCTCTTCTCGTGGCAACTGCCATTGTCAAAGAGGATCAGAATGGAAACTGGTGAGAGGATTGGAGCAGCACAGGGGAACTGAGGGAATAGGAACTAGAAAGGGAAAGTTGAGAATTTTATAGGAGCAGAATAAATAAGTCTGCCTCTTTAGGGGCCACACTAAACCCCACAGTACTGTATTCATGTAAGCTGACAATCTAATGGAGAGTATTGGAAAGACTAGGGAGCAGAGAGAGGGCTGATTCAATTTATAGCATTTTCATATAAGGTATCTCTAACCAGTTTACAGATTAGGAGCGATTGCTTTACAGAACTGGATACAATAGCTTTTAAATCTAGCACACAGTAGGGCAAAACAATATCCTGTAGGAAGAGGGACATGAGAAAATGATGAGATGTAAGAGAAACAACGTAAGCTGTATTATAGTGAGAGGAGCAGAAAAGGATACAAGAATGACCAAGGAGGAAACGTATCATAATATATTAGTAGGACTGGAAATGAATAATTAGGCCATCTAGTTTGACACCTTGTATTTTGCAGGAATATACACTATGGGAAAGATTTTCATAGGTTTTCAGTTAGGAGTTAGGCACCCAAATCACACTGGGTTTTATGTCTTTGAACTGTCTCACCTCATCCTGCCTCGGTACCATTTCCACTAATATCTCATCCGTCCTTAGAGATCAGCAGTGACAGTGCCTTGTGTCCCTATGTTGGTAGTATAACCGCTCTCCAGATAGTCTCTTGCAGATGGGGTAGAAAAGTGGCCAATGCTGTAGGTTCATAGGCCTTAGTAATTAGATGCAGTGTTTAATCAGGTAGCTGGAATAAGTCCATGAAAAATTCTAAAAACAAACACTCTCTTGATTTGGATTAGTAAATCAATAACTAGCTAGTGAGGCTGGATTTGGGGTGGATGATGTTGTACTTCTTGGATTAAAAGTAGTGTTGTGGCATTCTGGAGCTAACTAAAGTTATGGTTCTATTACTGTACTCTTAAAAGATGGAACTACATTAAGGCAAGTGATAAATCTGAATTAGAATCTGTACAAAAGCCATCATCAAGATAAGGAATAATTCTGGCAATGCTCTCTGGGGTATGAAAGGAAAACTTAAAAGGGAATTATGAAATTAATAGGCAGCAGATTTAAAACAAAAAAGGAGTACTTTTCCACTAGATGACTGTGCTTTGTGTGAAGCTCATTGCCAGGGGATGTTGAGAAGGCCAAAACTATAACTGGATTGAAAAAAGAATTAGATAAATTCCATGGAGGATAGGTCCATCAATGGCTATTAGCAAACATGGTCAGGAGGGTTGCAATTCCATGTTCTGGGTGCCCCTAAGCCTTTGATTGCCAGATGCTGGGACTGGATGACCGGGATGGATCACTTGCTGATTGCCCTGTTCTGTTCATTCCCTTTGAAGCATCTGGCATTGGCCACCATCAGAAGACAGGATACTGGACTAGCTAAACCATTGGTCTGACCCAATATGGCCGTTCTTATGAAAAGAAAAGGAATGTTGGGTGTTCAAGGGTAGCTCCAAGGTATTTGGTCTTGAGAGCAAAGGTGAGGCTAAATGATGACTTTCATATGCCCATATAGCACTACTGAAGTCAAAGGGAGTTGCATAGAGAACAGAATTATAAGAGAGCAGAATTCAGCCTTTTCTCTTGTTGGTTAGACCGTTATCACAGTTTGTGATATCATTAAAGTCCAGTACACTTCTGGCCTTTGCCTAAATCAGGGCTCACCATCTTACCAGGGAAATTATTTTTAATTTTTGTGTATAATATTCTGATAAGTACAATTTCATGCCACCCATCTTCTCTGTAATGTTGGTGGGTGCCCCAAGCTTTCGGGACTTATCTACAAAATTTCTTAATAGTATCACTTGATGTTATTCTAGCAAAATCTGTGCGCTGAGTGATTTGGCTGGAAATTTGCATTTTGGATGAATAGTTGTGGGTGCACCAAATGGCAGCATTCAGAGGTGTCTGACCAAGAATGATTGACAATGTCTGTAACTACTTATTATGTCAAGGCTTCAGCACACCGATTGATGGGAAATGATGTATAATAAATTAGAATGATCACACATCATTTCCCATCGATTGAAATGCCAAATCCTTTGATGGAGTAATGAGTTATGGCCAATACCACTCACTGTCTTAGTGGGAGATTGATTGCATATCCCTTCATCAATGTGATCAAACAACTAAGGGAATCAAAAGTATATGTACAGCACACAAGTTTTACTGTACTTTCAGTGCAAAGAGAAAATGACCCTATAAAATTAGTGTTGCTTCTAGGAGTACTACCAATGCTATGTGGGCATGCGTGAAATATGGGTAAACACAAGAGTGTGGCTCAAATGATCAGATTCAATGAGATTCTCATCCTGTACAGAAATACAACTATATCTGGATAATCACCTATACCAGCAAAACTTGCAAAACATGTCGAGATTAGCTATGTAAGAGACAAATTTAATTAAGGAAACTCTTGCATTATCCTTGCACTTTTGTCGGTGGAAATGTAAAAGAGAACCAACAAAAGCACCAGTTGCAGCTGTATAATAGAAGCTGTACCTCCAGGAAAGTCTTGCCTCCCAGTCAGCCCACAGGAGAGAGACATCGCTAGTGGTCAATTAACAAGGAAATCACTTACTTTATTTTACTTACTACTCTGAAACTTACTTTATGATAATCTTAATGTTTTTGTTTTTAGGAGAGGGAGCCAGGTTTTTCTTTTTCCTTCTCACCTTTTCTTGTAACTGATCATCAATGCTGTGTATATTATAAATTGAATGGTGTGGGCAAATCAGTCTCCATCTCTAACAGTTCTATTTATCAAAATGGATGTTTAAATATTTCTTATTTTTTCAAGTAATATAAATAGATGCAGTGTAGTGTACTTTACTTACTCTCATGTGTTGCCTTGTATATCCTTTGGGTGTCAGAATCATTTGGTTTTGCTCTGAAGATCTCTCACCACAAGGATTCATGAGGTGACACTCTTCATTAGCCATGAGACATCAAAGAATGTCCATTGATCTACAAGATAATGCAGCTGTTAGAAAATATGTGGAATTAAGAATGCCGGAAGATGTAGCCTTTTCTATCATGTATCGTGCATCTTATAATGTGAACATATCATAAATTATAGTCATTTATTGTTTATTTTCTTGATAGAAAAGCTCTTTTGTGTGTTACAGTTCAGCCTCAGGGAAGGGGATTTAGCATAGGCACCAACTCTGGGGCTCAGACACCCATGGAAGAAAAAAAAGTGGGTGCTTAGCACCCAGGAGCCAGAGCTTTAGTGTGGAATGTGACGAGTTCTGTGCTGCTAACAACTTCTGCCCTTGGGGCAAGGAATTGTTTGTAAACAGAAGCAGGGTGATTAAGATAACAAAAGGCTTGTCATTAAATTAAGGATAGTTAGATGATCCTGAAAGGGTAGGAATAAATGGTCCATTTTCAGAATGGAGAGAAGTAAATAGTGGTGTCCCCCAGGGGTCTGTACTGGGACTAGCACTGTTCAACATATTCATAAATGATCTGCAAAAAGGGGTAAACAGTGAGATGGCAAATTTTGCAGATGATACAAAATTACTCAAAATAGTTAAATCCAAAACAGATTGCAAAGAGTTTCAAAGGGATTTCACAAAACTGGGTGACTTGGCAACAAAATGGCAGATGAAATTGAATGTTGAATGCAAAGTAATGCACGTGGCAAAATATAATCCCAACTATACATCCAAAATGATGGTGCCTAAATTAACCATCAAGAAAGATCTGGAGTCATTTGCAGTACTCTGGAAGCAATATGTTTTATATTTATAGGAATCCTTTTCTCTGTGCCTGTATCATCCTGAACTCCATTCTCCAGCTTCAGAAGACTTAAAAATTATCTCCGGTCATCAATGGGACAGATGCAACTGAATAATGTAGCTGTCCTTAACCATGGGCAGCGGGTAGGGGAGGCTGAGCCTCCCCAAACAGCCAGGTATGGCCCCTCCCACACTTTGCCCCGTGGGCCCTGCTTCGGCAGTGCCGCTGGGCTCCAGAGGCTGGGGCCACGCTGAGTGCCTTCCTGGTGCGCCGCACACTCTTCCTCCCGGCGCTCTGGGGATGGGGGCGCTGAGGGCACTAGTCAGCCTGAGGTGAGGACCGGTGGCCATGATGGGGGGGCTCTGGGTTCCGGGGTGCACAGAAGGGGCGGGGACTCGGGCAGAAGGGGCAGGGCTGGGGCCTAGCCTCCCCCAGCCAGAGGTTCACAAGCTCATGTCCTTAACGTGCATCAAGACAATACCAGGGAACTAGATGTAAATAAGACTGCTGACAGTTTCACCCAGAGAGCTACAGTGAGACATAATGTCTGTAAACTGGGATGTTAGTGAAGACAGTTTGTAGGTGATTGCAATGATTTTAATATACTGTAATTCATGATAATGTAATTGTCGTTCATAACAATTTAATCATTATTAAAATAGTAAAGATACCAATGATAGACACATTCAATAACTAGAATATGAAAGAGGTGTATAAATATTCTGAAAATAGCCTCCTCCCTTAAAACTGGCAGAGTGCCCCCTCTGCTCCCCTCCCAACCACACACACCTCTTCCAAAGCACCCAATGGCAAAAACAAAAGTCAGTGCCTATGGGATTTAGTCTCTTCTCTTAGTACTATCCCAGAACTGTAGATAAACTCTGTCAGGTTAATTCCCTCAGGAGAGGGAATTTCAGTAATTCCCTGTTTTTAAATATTGTTTCACTGAGGTATATAAGTTGTCACACATATGAGCGCTGTCTGAGATCTGTGTTGAGAGACTGCTGTGAGTGATAATGGGGATGATGTGCCTACTTGTTATCCATGTTAGTGAATTGAAAGCAAGGTGTGTGTATGTTGTCTTCTCCCACAATCATATCAAGCCATGAAGTTCGAGAATGAATTTGGCAACTCTTACAGGGTCTTTTGTAAGGGTTTGATCCAGGGTGTCAAATCTTAAGATCATTTCTTTCCTCCAAAAATGTGGGCAAGTGTTAAAGCCTGATCTAATTGCAGAGTGGATATTTCTTGGTCCCATCTCTATTGATTTTCATTCCTGCAGTATTCCCTGTCCACAATCTCACAATAGTGGATGTTTTTTTCCCGAGATACTTTGCTATCCATCAAAGTGCCTTTTGCCTTTCAACCATGTATTTCTGTTGTTGCTGTTGTGACGTTTGCTGACTCTCATGCAGTGGTCCTCGGTTTCTTTAGAAGAAACCAAAACACTATCAACAATGCAATTCATAAGAAGGCCCAGAGGATCAGAGAGTGAGGCAATAAATGACTTTACGATGGTTTTGATCACATGTCGGTATATAGGAGAGTGAGGTATCTGATGATCTGGCCAAAGTTGGAAGATAGGAAACTCAGGTAGGAATGACAACAGTCAAGGATATTGATGCCCTATCAAGGAAAATATTAGCTGGTGTGTGAATATTCATATTGTATACAAAAATACATTAAAAGAATATTACGGAGTCAAGCACTTGAAAATTAGGAAATGTCAGAATTTTCATTGCCGATGCAACCTTATTTCAGCCTCCTCTGTGCATACATTGTGAGTTAGTCTTTTACATAGTCCCATGCTATTTTTCCACAGGACGCTTGTCTCATTCAGTGCAAAGCATGGATGCTGCTCAGGGAATGAATCAGCTGTTTAGTAAAAAAGGGAAACGATAAAAACATGCTGCTATGTGCAACTTCAACACCTCGTCCTGTTCCATCAGCAGAGTTTGAGTCCTGAGCCTCCAGTTCTGCAGCACAGCTTGAGCTACATTAGATGGCAGCAGGAGAAGGCTTTATCCCAGCAGGAGAATGGACACTGAGACTATGGGATTGATCTTCTGGGGGTGGCTGAACGTAGTCCCACCTGGATCTTCCCCATCACCATACCAAAGTGGCTATTTTGTAGTTGGAGTTCCCAGTACATTGTGTGCTGCTTCTGCATTGGAAGTAGCATGGGCTTGGCCTTTGATTAGAATGTTCAGTTACTTTGTTTGGGTTTTTTGTAGGTTGCTTTTTTTTTGGCAGGCTGCCAAAATGTTGCTGTTAATTCAAGAGACAGAAGAGAAATGGAGATTTATTTATTTTTTTCAAAGGTTCTACGTCTGCCAACCCTGGGCAGAATAAAATGGGATAAAGAAAAGTCACTCCTCTAGCTCAAGGGCTTCCTCCTTGCCACATGTCAGAAACCTGACACACACAATGGCAGCATTAGAGCGACTCAAAAAGGTTGCAAGAATATTTAATAATGGAAGGTATAAGGTGACCTAAATATAGGGGTGGCTACCAGCACCTGCTATAATATGCAGCAACGAAACCAACTAAAGAAAGTGAGGAGTTTGAAATATTAAAGTGTAGAGATTTGTGAGAACAACTTTATAGTCCTCTGATAATCATAGGACTAGAAGGGATCTTGAGAGGTCATCTAGTCTAGTCCAGTCCCCTGCACTCATGGCAGGACTAAGTATTCTCTAGACCAATGTTTCCCAAATTTGGGACGCCTCTCGTGTAGGGAAAACCCCTGGTGGACCGGGCCGGTTTGTTTACCTGCCCCGTCCGCAGGTCCGGCCGATCGCGGCTCCCACTGGCCGCAGTTTGCTGCTCCAGGCCAATGGGGGCTGCGGGAAGCGGGGGCCAGTACGGCCTTCGGCCTGCGCCACTTCCCGCAGCCCCCATTGGCCTGGAGCAGTGAACCACGGCCAGTGGGAGCCGCGATCGGCCGGACCTGCGGACGGGGCAGGTAAACAAACCGGCCAGGCCTGCCAGGGGCTTTCCCTACACAAGTGGCATCCCAAGTTTGGAAAACACTGATATAGACCATCCCTGAAAAGTGTTTTGTCTTACCTGTTCTTAAAAATCTCCAAGGCAATTTATTCCAGTGCTTAAATAACCTGACAGTTAGGAAGTTTTTCTTAATGTCCAACCTAAACTGCCCTTGCCGCAATGTAAGTCCATTGCTTCTTGTTCTATCCTCAGAGGTTAACAAGAACAATTTTTCTTCCTTCTCCTTGTAACAGTCTTTTCTGTACTTGAAAACTGTTATGTTCCCCCTCAGTCTTCTCTTTTGCAGACTAAACCAAACCCAATTTTTTCAATCTTCCCTCATAGGTCATGTTTTTTAGACCTTTAATCATTTCTGTTGCTCTTCTCTGGACTTTCTCCAGTTTGTCCACATCTTTCCTGAAATGTGGCACCCAGAACTGGACACAATACTCCAGTTGAGGCCTAATCAGTGTGGAGTAGCACGGAAGAATTACTTCTTGTGTCTTGCTTACAACACTCCTGCTAATACATCCCAGAATTATGTTTGCATTTTGTTTTTGTTTTTTGGAACAGTGTTACACTGTTGACTCATATTTACCTTGTGATCCACTATGATCCCCAGATCCCTTTCCACAATACTCCTTCCTAGGCCAGTGTTTCTCAAATGCGGCCATCGTGGCCACATGCGGCCACCAGGGGCTTTTCTTGTGGCCACAGCCTTCTGGGTGGTGATTTGGAGTGTGTGTGCAAACCGGATGCACTCCTGGATGCACCTCCTTGGTGTTGATTGCTGGGGCCCCCAGCAGGGGTTGGGCTCTGCCCCACTCTGGAGACACCTGGGGCACAACGCTGCAGCAGCAAGCAACTGGTGAGTTCCCCTCCTTCCCAGGGTCGGTAGGGCTCAGGCTTTGGGCTTCAGCCCCAGGCTCTGGACACACGGCTTCGGGCTCCGTCCCTGGGCCCCATCCTCTGGCTGCAGGGCTTTGGGCTCTGGCTGTGGGGCTTCAGGGTCCAGTGCCACACTACCTCCCCCGACCCATGCCCATTGCCCCCTGGCCTCTGCTGCCTCCCCTAACCCTCCATCTAGGGCTTAATTTGTCCTCAGACTTATGAGGGCTGAATAAGTCTGCTGTGAAAAGTGATACTTGTATGTTTGTTAATATCACTTTTCACAAAAGACTTACTAGCTAGCAATAAATAAACTACAGTGATTGGATATGTATATGTGCATATTTATTTGGTTTTCGTAACATTAATTATTAGGGAAATAGTGTGAGAGCGGCCTCCAGCAAGAGGTGTTGGCTGCATTCTGAGGCCACCAACAAATTTGTCATGAGAACCCAGTCATTTCCCATTTTGTATGTGTGCAAATGATTGTTCCTTCCTAAGTGGAGTACTTTGCATTTGTCCTTATTGAATTTCATCCTATTTACTTCAGACCATTTCATCCTATTTACTTCAGACCATTTCTTCAGTTTGTCCATTTTGAATATTAATCCTATCCTCCAAAGCACTTGCAACCCCTTCCAGCTTGGTATTATCCACAAACTTTAAGTGTACTCTCTATGCCATTATCTAAATCATTGATGAAGATTGCAAACAGAACTGGACCCAGAATTGATCCCTGTGGGACCCCACTCGATATGTCCTTCCAGCTTGACTGTGAACCACTGCTAACTACTCTCTGGAAATGGTTTTCCAAGCAGATATATACCCACCTTACAGTAGCTCCATCTAGGTTGTATTTCCCTAGTTTGTTCATGAGAAGGTCATGTGAGATAGTATCAAAAGCCTTACTAAAGTCAAGATATACCTCATCTACTGCTTCCCCCTTCCCTCATCCACGAAGCTTGTTACCCTGTCAAAGAAAGCTATTAGTTGGCTTGACATGATTTGTTCCTGACAAATCCATGTTGACTATTACTTATCACCTTATTATCTTCTAGGTGCTCGCAAATTGATTGCTTAATTATTTGCTCCATTATCTTTCCAGGTCCTGAAGTTAAGCTGACTGGTCTGTAATTCCCTGAATTGTCCTTATTTCCCTTTTTCTAGATAGGCAGTATATTTACCCTTTTCCAGTCCTCTGGAATCTCTCCTATCTTCCATGACTTTTCAAAGATAATCACTAAAGGCTCTGTTATCTCCTCAGTCAGCTCCTTGAGCATTATAGGATGTATTTCATCAGGCTCTGGTGACTTGAAGACATCTAACTTGTGTAAGTAATTTTTAACTTGTTCCTTCCCTATTTCCCTATTTTAGCCTCTGATCCTACCTCATTTTCACTGGCATTTACTATGTTAGACATCCAATCATTACTAACGTTTTTTGTGAAAACCGAAACAAAATAATGGGACCTTTTAATTCCATTCTGTATCCTTCATTAAGATGACCTACATTGTTTCAGCCATTTTCACTTTCCTATTAGCACCTGTCTTTCATCTGCTTGGTGTATAAGTAGAGCTGTTCTCCTTTTGCATTGCCATAGCAGCACAACATGGACTCTCATATGCTGTGAAGAGTTTACACAAAGTGCCAAATTCTGTGTTCTGTTTCCCTTTTATAAAACAGCACAAATTACACTGAAATTAATGGAGTTGCTACACTTGGGATTTACACCACTGTAACCGAGAGCAGAATTTGGTCTTGGATATTTGTTGCTCTCCATATAAATCAACATGACTGTAGTTCTAATCCAAATCTACATTGAGAGTGAAGCACTTTTTATAAAAAAGTGATTTTTGACCAAGTGTAGTAAATTATAACCATTGCTTCTGACCCTGTTACAATAAATACATAATTTATCACAAGTACTAAGTACAATTCTTCTGAAGTGTCTTGGAGAGGTAGTTACTTGCTATGCATATGCATTAGTGATTTTTAATATTTAAATAACTTGGTGGTTTTACTTTTTTTGTTCAAAATGGTAAAAGCACATAGAACAGGGGGCATAATCACTTGTCAGCTTTCATAACTGAATCAAAATCAGTGTTTAAATAATTACAAATGGGGGGGGAAAATCACCACAAACTAACGTATTTTTATACGTTCTCTCAGAAGGTCAAAATAGAAGTGTAGAAAACATGAACACGATAAAAATTGTTTTTCCGCTTTTAGCTATGGGTTCCTTTTCCTTTAGTGGCTGATTTTAAAATGACATTTTCAATGGCGATATAACAGGGTTTACAGGTTCTCGGGTCCTACATAGGTATGTTAGGTTCCTTTAAGTCATCCTGTGCTCAGCTTCTTGAACCCTCAATGAAGATTCAGTGGAATTACTGCTGTTATGCTGGGAAGTGGATTTAATTAGCTCCAACCAGCCTAGAAGTATGGCTTCAAGGTTCTCTTTGGGAGTAAAGAAATTAGGGTCTGAGATGAAAAACCCCTGGAAAAGCTAAGCTTGGGGAGAGAGGTCGTTAGAACAAAGTTTATTAGGATGCTATTATTTAAGTTTCCAAATCTAAAAAAAAAAAAAATACTGGAAGGAGGTATGTTTGGCCACTGGGTTTATGCTTTATCCAGAGCAGGGTGGGCGCTTCCTATATGCAAGGGGTTTATAAACATTCTGACTAGCCTTATTTCTAGCAATAATAG